>NW_028301697.1:308190-616380 GCF_051225735.1 Oryctolagus cuniculus | reverse complement strand
TCTGTCCAAACTCTTGTTTGTATTGCGTCAGAATAGAAAATTTGGGAAGGAAGAAGGCAAAACCAACTCAGACCCAGAAAACATTCAGAAAATGTGGATCAAAAAACAACAACGCTGAGGCACCCAAAACCTTTAAAGCAAGACAGAATTGTAGCAAACCAATAGCTGTGCCCTGATTGAAAAAGAACCTTCCTCTTGTGCCCTGAACCCAATATGCCAGCATCAAAACCAAAGCTCACATCAGAAAATTCATTACATACCATGATAAAAAGAAAAATGAGAAAATAGCCAAGGAAATGCAAGAATCCATAATGATATTGGGCTTGATTCAGTCACAACGAAACCGGCTATTCCCAGATTCATCCACCCTTCCAGATGACTGCCTGTGGACTTCTGAATGAATTAACCTGAAAATTGCAGTGAAACTCAGTTTGGAGACTATTAATATCTGTCACCTCAGCCAAAGTGTTCCATTTTATTTTCCAAAACACAAAAACTCACCTTAGTCGTGTTACCTGTAGATTTCTAAGCTTCAAACGCCTATTAGTTGTGCTTTTAATTTCATAATGGCTACTCTGTCTAAACTCTTGTTTATATTTCTTCAGAATACAAAATTTGGGAAGGAAGAAGGCAAAACCAACTCAGAACCAGTAAACATTTAGGAAATTGCCACTGAGGAAACGACAAATTGGCTGAGGCACCCAAACCAATGACAGCAAGCGAGAATTGGAGCAAGGCAACAGCTGTGCCCTGATTGAAAAAGACCATTCCTCAGGTTCCCTGAACTCCATATTGCAGCCTCAAAACCAAAGAACACATCAGCAAATTCATTACAAACCATGATAAATAAGAAAAATGAGAAAATAGACAAAGACATGCAAGAATCCATAATGATATTGGGCTGGATTTAGTCGCAAGGAAACCGGCTGTTCCCGGATTCATCCACCCCTCCAGCTGACTGCCTGTGGAATTCTCACTGAATTCACCTGAAAATCACAGTGAAACTTAGTTTGGAGGCAATTAATATCTGTCACCTCAGCCAAAGTCTTCCATTTCATTTTCCAAAACACAAAACCTCACCTTGGTTGAGTTACCTGTAGATTTCTAAGCTTCCAATGCCTATTTGTTGTGTTTTTTATTTCATAATGGCTACTCTGTCCAAACTCTTGTTTGTATGGCGTCAGAATACAAAATTTGGGAAGAGGGCAAAACCAACTCAGACCCAGAAAACATTTAGGAAATTGCCGCTCAAGTAACCAAAAGTCAGCTGAGGCACCCAAAACAAGCACAGCAAGCCAGAATTGGAGCAAGCCAACAGCTGTGCCCTGATTGAAAAAGAACCTTCCTCTTGTGCCCTGAACTCAATATGCCAGCCTCAAAACTAAAGCTCACATCAGAAATTTCATTACAAACCATGATAAATAAGGGAAATGTGAAAAAGCCAAAGAAATGCAAGAGTCCTTTGTGATATTTGGGTGGATTTAGACAGAAGGAAACTGGCTGTTTAAAGATTCATCCCCCCCTTCCACAGACTGAGTTTGGAATTCTGACTCAATTCACCTCAAAATCGCGCTCACACTCAATTTGGAGGGAATTACTATCTGTCCCCTCAGCAGAAGTGTTCCATGTTATTTTCCAAAACACAGAAACTCATCTTGCTCATGTTGCCTGTAGATTTCTAATCCTGAAAGGGTAATTTGGTGTTTTTTTTTTTTTCTTTCATAATGGCTACTCTGTCCAAAATCTTGCTTGTATTGCATCAGAATACAAAATTAGGGAATAAGAAGGCAAAACCAACTCAGACCCAGAAAACATTTAGGAAATTACCACTCAAGAATCCACAAATTGGCTGAGGGACACAAAAAAACGACAGCAAGCCAGAATTGGAGCAAGCCAACAGCTGAGCCCTGTTTGAAAAAGACCATTCCTCTGGTGCCCTGAACTCAATATGCCAGCCTCAAAACCAAAGATCACACAAGAAAATTCATTACAAACCATGATGAATAAGAAAAATGAGAAAAAAGCCGAAGAAATGCAAGAATCCATAATGATATTGGGCTTGATTTAGTCTCAAGGAAACCGGTTATTCCCGGATTCATCCAACCCTAAAGCTGACTGCCTGTAGACTTCTGACTAAATTAACCTGAAATTCGCAGTGAAACTCAGTTTGGAGGCAATATATAACTGTCACCTCAGCCAAAGTGTTCCATTTTATTTTCCAAAACACAAAAACTCACCTTGTTCGTGTTACCTGTAGATTTATAAGCTTCAAATGCCTATGTGTTGTGTTTCTTATTTCATAATGGCTACTCTGTCCAAACTCTTGTTTGTATTGCGTCAGAATACAAAATTTGGGGAGGAAGAAGGCAAAACCAACTCAGACCCAGAAAACATTTAGGAAATTGCTGCTCAAGAAACCTCAAATCGGCTGGGGCACCTAAACCAATGACAGCAAGCCAGAATTGGAGCAAGCCAACAGCTGTGCCCTGATTGAAAAAGAACCATTCTCTTGTGCACTGAACTCCATATTGCAGCCTCAAAACCAAAGCTCACATCAGAAAATTAATTATTCTGTCCAAACTCTTGTTTGTATTGAGTCAGAATACAAAATTTGGGAAGGAAGAAGGCAAAACCAACTCAGACCCAGAAAACATTTCGAAAATTGCCTCTCAAGAAACCAAACACCGCTGAGGCACCCAAAAACTTAAAACAAGACAGAATTGGAACAAGCCAACAGCTGTGCCCTGATTGAAAAAGAACCTTCCTCTTGTGCCCTGAACTCAATATGCCAGACTCAAAACCAAAGCTCACATCAGAAAATTCATTACAAAGCATGATAAATAAGAAAAAAGAGAAAAAAGGCAAAGAAATGCAGGAGTTCTTAGTAATATTGGGCTTGATTTATTGCCATGTAAACGGCTGTTTCCAGATTCATCCACACCTCCCAGCTGAATGTCTGTGGTTTCTGACTGAATTCACCTGAAAATCGCAGTGTAACTCGGTTTGGAGGCAATTAATATCTGTCACCTCAGCCAAAGTGTTCCATTTTATCTTCCAAAACTCAAAAACTCACCTTAGTCTTCTTACCTGTAGATTTCAAAACTTCAAATGCCTATTTGTTTTGTTTTTTATTTCATAATGGCTACTCTGCCCAAGCTCTTGTTTGTATTGCGTCAGAATACAAAATTTGGCAAGGAAGTAGGCAAAACCGACTCAGACCCAGAAAACATTTAGGAAATTGCCACTCAAGAATCCAAAAGTCAGCGGAGGAACCTACAACAATGACAGCAAGCCAGAATTGGAGCAAGCCAACAGCTGTGCCCTGATTGAAAAAGAACCTTCCTCTTGTGCCCTGAGCTCAATATAGCAGATTCAAAACCAAAGCTCACATCAGAAAATTCATTACAAACCATTATAAATCAGAAAAATGAGAAAAAAGCCAAAGAAATGCAGGAGTTCTTAGTAATATTGGGCTTGATTTATAGCCATGTAAACGGCTGTTTCCAGATTCATCCACACCTCCCAGCTGAGTGTCTGTGGTTTCTGAATGAATTAACCTGAAAATCGCAGTGAAACTCGGTTTGGAGGCAATTAATATCTGTCACCTCAGCCAAAGTGTTCCATTTTATTTTCCAAAACTCAAAAACTCAACTTAGTATTCTTACCTGTAGATTTCTAAGCTTCAAATGCCTATTTGTTGTGTTTTTTATTTCATCATTGCTACTCTGTCCAAACTCTTGTTTGTATTGCGTCAGAATACAAAATTTGGGATTAAGAAGGAAAAACCGTGTCAGACCCAGAAAACATTTAGGAAATTGCCACTCAAGAAACCAAAAGTCAGCTGAGGAACCCACAACAATTACAGCAAGCCAGAATTGGAGAAAGCCAACAGCTGTGCCCTGATTGAAAGAGAACCTTCCTCTTGTGCCCTAAACTCAATATGCCAGCCTCAAAAGCAAAGCTCACATCAGAAAATTCATTACAAACCATGATAAATAAGAAAAATGAGAAAAAAGCCAAAGAAATGCAGGAGTTCTTAGTAATATTGGGCTTGAATTATGGCCATGTAAACGGCTGTTTCCAGATTCATCCACACCTCCCAACTGAGTGTCTTTGGTTTCTGAATGAATTAACAAAAAAATCGCAGTGAAACTCGGTTTTGGAGGCAATTAATATCTGTCACCTCAGCCAGAGTGTTCAATTTTACTTTCGAAAACACAAAAACTTACCTTGCTCGTGTTACCTGTACATATATAAGCTTCAAACGCATATTTGTTGTGTTTTTTATTTCATAATGGCTACTCTGTCCAAACTCTTGTTTGTATTACGTCAGAATAGAAAATTTGGAAAGGAAGAAGGCAAAACCAACTCAGACCCAGAAAACATGTAGGAAATTGCCGCTAAAGAAACCAAAAACAGCTGAGGCACGCAAAACAATGACAGCAAGCCAGAATTGCAACAAGCCAACAGCTGTGTCCTGTTTGAAAAAGACCATTGATCCGGTGCCCTGAACTCAATATGCCAGCCTCAAAACCAAAGCTCACATCAGAAAATTCATTACAAACCATGATAAATCAGAAAAATGAGACAAAAGCCAAAGAAATGCACGAGTTCTTAGTGATATTTGGCTGGATTTAGACACAAGGAAACTGGCTGTTTAAAGATTCATCCCCCCCTTCCACTAACTGACTTTGGAATTCTGATTGATTTCACCTCAAAATCGCACTCACACTCAATTTGGAGGGAATTAGAATCTGTCCCCTCAGCAGAAGGGTTCCATGTCATTTTCCAAAACACAGAAACTCACCTTGGTCGAGTTGCCTGTAGACTTCTAATCCTGAAAGGGCAATTTACTGTGTTTTTTTCTTCCATAATGGCTACTCTGTCCAAATCTTGCTTATGTTGCATCAGAATACAAAATATGGGAATAAGAAGGCAAAACCGACTCAGACCCAGAAAACATTAAGGAAATTGCCGCTCAAGAATCCACAAATCAGCTGAGGCACCCAAAACAATGACAGCAAGCCAGAATTGGAGCAAGCCAACAGCTGTGCCCTGATTGAAAAAGAACCTTCCTCTTGTGCCCTGAATTCAATATGCCAGCCTCCAAACCAAAGCTCACATCAGAAAATTCATTACAAACCATGATAAATAAGAAAAAAGAGAAAAAAGCCAAAGAAATGCAAGAATCCTTAATGATATTGGGCTTGATTTAGTCGCAAGGAAACCGGCTGTCCCCAGATTCATCCATACCTCCAGCTGTCTGCCTGTGGAATTCTGACTGAATTACCCTGAAAATCGCAGTGAAACTCAGTTTGGAGTCAATTAATATCTGTGACCTCAGCCAAAGTGTAACATTTTTTTTTCCAAAACACAAAAACTCACCTTGGTCATGTATCCTGTAGATTTTTAAGCTTCAAATGCCCATTTGTTGTGTTTTGTATTTCATAATCGGTACTCTGCCCAAACTCATGTTTGCATGGCGTCAGAATACAAAATTTGGGAAGGAGGAAGGCAAAACCAAATCAGACCAAGAAAACATTTATGAAATTGCCGCTCAACAAACCAAAATTGAGCTGAGGCACCCAAAACAATGACAGCAAGCCAGAATTGGAGCAAGCCAACAGCTGTGCCCTGTTTGAAAAAGACCATTCCTCCAGTACCCTGAACTCCATATTCCAGCCTCAAAACCAAAGCTCACATCAGAAAATTCATTACAAACCATGATAAATAAGGGAAATGAGAAAAAACCAAAGAAATGCAAGCCTGTGGAATCCAAACTGAATTAACTGAATTAATCTGAAAATCGCAGTGAAACTCGGTTTTGGAGGCAATTAATATCTGTCACCTCAGCCAGAGTGTTCAATTTTAATTTCGAAAACAAAAAATCATACCTTGGTCTTGTGACCAGTACATATATAAGCTTCAAACGCATATTTGTTGTGTTTTTTATTTCATAATGGCTACTCTGTCCAAACTCTTGTTTGTATTACGCCAGAATACAAAGTTTGGGAAGGAAGAAGGCAAAACCTACTCAGAGCCAGAAAACATGTAGGAAATTGCCGCTCAAGAAACCACAAATGGACTGAGGCACCCAAAACCTTGAAAGCAAGCCAGAATTGGAGCAAGCCAACAGCTGTGCCCTGATTGAACTAGACCATTAATCCAGTGCCCTGAACTCCATATTGCAGCCTCAAAACCAAAGCTCACAAAAAAAAATCATTACAAACAATGATAAATAAGGGAAATCTGAGAAAGCCAAAGTAATTCAAGAGTCCTTTGTGGTATTTGGCTGGATTTAGACAGAAGGAAACAGGCTGTTTCCGGATTCATCCCCCCCTTCCACAGACTGACTTTGGAATTCTGACTCAATTCACCTCAAAATCGCACTCACACTCAATTTGGAGGGAATTAGTATCTGTCCCCTCAGCAGAAGTGTTCCATGTCATTTTCCAAAACACAAAAACTCATCTTTGTCATGTTGCCTGTAGACTTCTAATCCTGAAAGGGCAATTTACTGTGTTTTTTTTTTTTTCTTTCATAATGGCTACTCTGTCCAAAATCTTGCTTGTATTGCGTCAGAATACAAAATTTGGGAATAAGAAGGCAAATCCGACTCAGACCCAGAAAACATTTAGGAAACTGCAGAAAAAGAATCCACAAATCAGCTAAGGAATCCAAAACAATGACAGCAAGCAGAACTGGAGCACGCCAACAGCTGTGCCCTGATTGAAAAAGAACCTTCCTCTTGTGCCCTAAACTCAATATGCCAGCCTCAAAACCAAAGCTCACATCAAAAAATTCATTTCAAACCATGATAAATAGGAAAAATCAGAAAAAAGCCAAAGAAATGCAAGTTTTCTTAGTGATATTGGGCTTGATTTATTCCTAAGTAAACAGCTGTTTCCAGATTCATCCACAACTCCCAGCTGAGTGAATAGGGATTCTGACTGAATTAACCTCAAAATGGCAGTGAAATTCGGTTTGGAGACAATTAATATCTGTCACCTCAGCCAAAGTGTTCCATTTTATTTTCCAAAACAAAAAAACTCACTTTAGTCATGTTTCCTATAGATTTCAAAGCGTCAAACGCCTATTTGTTGTGTTTTTTATTTCATAATGGCTACTCTGTCCAAAATCTTGCTTGTATTGCATCAACATACAAAATTTGGGAAGGTAGAAGGCAAAGCCAACTCGGACCCAGAAAACATTTAGGAAATTGCCACTCAAGAAACCAAAAGTCAACTGAGGCTCCCAAAACCATGACAGCAAGCCAGAATTGGAGCAGGCAATCAGCTGAGTCCTGATTGAAAAAGGCCATTCTTCCGGTACCCTGAACTCCATATTCCAGCCTCAAAACCAAAGCTCACATCAGGAAATTCATTACAAACCACGATACATAAGAAAAATGAGAAAAAAGCCAAGAAATGCAAGAAACCATAATGATATTGAACTGGATTTAGTTGCAAGGAAACCGGCTGTTCCCGGATTCATCCACCCCTCCAGCTGACTGCGTGTGGAATTCTGACTGAATTAACCTGAAAATTGCAGTGAAACTCAGTTTGGAGGCAATTAATATCTGTCACCTCAGCCAAAGTGTTCCATTTTATTTTCCAAAACACAAAAAATCACCTTGGTCTTGTTACCTGTAGATTTCCAAGCTTCAAATGCCTATTTGTTGTGTTGTTTATTTCATAATGGCTACTCTGTCCAAACTCTTCTTTGCATTGCATCAGAATACAAAATTTGGGAATAAGAAGGCAAATCCAACTCAGACACAGAAAACATTTATGAAATTGCCACTCAAGAAACCACGAATCTTCTGAGGCATCCAAAACAATGACAGCAAGCCGGAATTGCAGCAAATCAACAACTGTGCCCTGATTGAAACAGAACCATCCTCTTGTGCCCTGAACTCAATATGCCAGCCTCAAAACCAAAGCTCACATCAGAAAATGCTTTACAAACCATTACAAATAAGAAAAATGAGAAAAAAGCCAAAGAAATGCAAGAATCCATAATGATATTGGACTTGATTTAGTCGCAAGGAAACCGGATGTTCCTGCATTCATCCACCCCTACAGCTGACTGCCTGTGGAATTCTGACTGAATTAACCTGAAAAATGCAGTGAAACTCAGTTTGAAGGCAATTAATATCTGTCACCTCAGCCAAAGTGTTCCATTTGATTTTTCAAAACTCAAAAACTCACCTTGGTCATGATACCTGTAGAATCATAACCTTCAAACGCCTATTTGTTGTGTTTTTTATTTCATAATCGGTACTCTGTCTGAACACATGTTTGTATTGCGTCACAATACAAAATTTGGGAAGGAAGAAGGCAAAAACCTCTCAGACACAGAAAACATTTAGGAAATTGCCGCTCAAGAAACCAAAAGTCAGCTAAGGCACCCAAAACAATGACAGCAAGGCAGAATTGGAGCAAGTCAACAGCTGTGCCCTTTTTGAAAAATAACCTTCCTCTTGTGCCCTGAACTCCATATTGCAGCCTCAAAACCAAAGCTCACATCAGAAAATTCATTACAAACCATGATAAATAAGAAAAATGAGAAAAAAGCCAAAGAAATGCTAGAATCCATAATGATATTGGGCTTGATTTAGTCGCAAGGAAACCGGCTGTTCCCAGATTCATCCACCCCTCGAGCTGACTGCCTGTGGAATTCTGACTGAATTAACCTGAATATCGCAGTGAAACTCAGTTTGGAGGCCATTAATATCTGTCACCTCAGCCAAAGTGTTCCATTTTATTTGCCAAAACACAAAACCTCATCTTGTCCTGTTACCTGTAGATTTCTGAGCTTCAAACGCCTATTTGTTGTGTTTTTTATTTCATAATAGCTACTCTGCCCAAACTCTTGTTTGTATTGTGTCAGAATACAACATTTGGGAAGGAAGAAGGCAAAACCAACTCAGACCCAGAAAACATTTTGGAAATGGCCGCTCAAGAACCACTAATCGGCTGAGGCACTCAAAACAATGACAGCAAGCCAGAATTGTAGCAGGCCAATAGCTGTGCCGTGTTTGAAAAAGACCATTGCCCCGGTGCCCTGAACTCTATATTGCAGCCTCAAAACCAAAGCTGACATCAGAAAATGCATTACAAACCATGATAAATAAGAAAAATGAGAAAAAAGCCAAAGAAATGCAAGAATCCATAATGATATTGTCTTTGAGTTAGTCGCAAGGAAACCGGCTGTTCCTGGATTCATCCACCCCTCCAGCGGACTGCCTGTGGAATTCTGACAGAATTAACCTGAAAATCGCAGTGAAACTCAGTTTGGAGGCAATTAATATCTGTCACCTCAGACCATTTTATAATCTAAAACACAAACACTCACCTTGCTCATGTTACCTGTAGATTTCTAAGCTTCAAACGCCTATTTGTTGTATTTTTTATTTCATAATGGCTACTCTGTCCAGAAAACATTTAAAATTTCCGCTCAAGAAACCACAAATCGGCTGAGGTACTTAAAACAATGACAGCAAGACAGAATTGGAGCAGGCCAACAGCTGTGCCCTGTTTGAAAAAGACCATTCCTCCGGTGCCCTGAACTCAATATGCCAGCCTCAAAACCAAAGCTCACATCAGAAAATTCATTACAAACCATGATAAATAAGAAAACGGAGAAAAAAGCCAAAAAATGCAAGAATCCATAATGATATTGGGCTTGATTCACTCGAAGGAAACAGGCTGTTCCAGGATTCATCCACCCCTGCAGCTGACTGCCTGTGGTATTCCGACTGAATTAACCTGAAAATCACAGTGAAACTCAGATTGGAGGCAATTAATATCTGTCACCTCAGCCAAAGTGTTCCATTTTTTTTTCCAAAACACAAAAACTCACCTTGGTCGTGTTACCTGTAGAGTTCTAAGGTTCAAACGACTATTTGTTGTGTTTTTTATTTCATAATGGCTACTTTAACCAAACTCTTGTTTGTATTGCATCAGAATACAACATTTGGGAAGGAAGAAGGCAAAACCAACTCACACCCAGAAATCATTTAGGAAATTGGCGCTCAAGAAACCAAAAGTCAGCAGAGGTACCCAAAGCAATGACATTAAATCAGATTGGAGCAAGCAAAGAGGTGTGCCCTGATTGAAAAAGAACCATTCTCTTCTGCACTGAAGTCTATATTGCAGCCTCAAAATAAAGCTCACATCAGAAAATTCATTACAAACCATGATAAATAAGAAAAATAAGAAAAAAGCCAAAGAAATGCAAGAATCTATAATGATATTGGGCTTGATTCAATCGCAAGGAAACCGGCTATTCCCAGATTCATCCACCCCTCCAGCTGACTGCCTGTGGAATTCTGACTGAATTCACCTGAAAATTGCAGTGAAACTCAATTTGGAGGCAATTAATATCTGTCACCTCAGCCAAAGTGTTCCATTTTATTTTCGAAAACACAAAAACTCACCTTGCTCGTGTTACCTGTCGATTTCTAAGCTTCAAATGACTATTTGTTGTGTTTTTTATTTCATAATGGCTACTCTGCCGAAACTCTTTTTTGTATTGGGTCAGAATACAAAATTTGGGAAGGAAGAAGGTAAAACCAATTCAGGCCCAGAAAACATGTAGTAAATTGTCGCTCAAAAGACCAATAATCGGCTGAGGCACCCAAAAAAATGACAGCAAGCCAGAATTGGAGCAGGCCAGCAGCTGTGCCCTGTTTGAAAAAGACCATTCCTCTGTTACCCTGAACTCAAAATGCCAGCCTCAAAACCAAAGCTCACATCAGAAAATTCATTA
The DNA here is from genome assembly GCF_051225735.1 of Oryctolagus cuniculus. Lineage (NCBI taxonomy): Eukaryota > Metazoa > Chordata > Mammalia > Lagomorpha > Leporidae > Oryctolagus > Oryctolagus cuniculus. The sequence continues at coordinate 605,607 of NW_028301697.1, read as the reverse complement.
CAAACCATGATAAATAAGAAAAAAGAGAAAAAAGCCAAAGAAATGCAAGAATCCACAATGATATTGGGCTTGATTTAGTCGCAAGGAAACCATCTTTCCCGTATTCATCCACCCCTCCAGCTGACTGCCTGTGGAATTCTGACAGAATTAACCTGAAAATCGCAGTGAAACTCAGTTTGGAGGCAATTAGTATGTGTCACCTCAGCCAAAGTGTTCCATTTGATTTTCCAAAACACAAAATCTCACCTTGGTCGTGTTACCTGTAGATTTCTAAGCTTCAAACTCCTATTTCTTGTGTTTTTTTTTTATTTCATAATGGCTACTCTGTCCAACCTCTTGTTTGTATGGCGTCAGAATACAAAATTTGGGAAGGAAGAAGGCAAAACCAACTCAGACCCAGAAAACATTTAGGAAATTGCCGCTCAAGAAACCAAAGTCAGCTGAGGTACCCAAACCAATTACATTAAACCAGAATTGGAGCAAGCAAAGAGCTGTGCCCTGATTGAAAAAGAACCATCCTCTTCTGCCCTGAACTCCATCTTCCAGACCCAAAACCAAAGCTCACATCAGAAAATTCATTACACACCATGATAAATAAGAAAAATGAGAATAAATCCAAAGAAATGCAAGATTCCATAATGATATTAGGTTTGATTAGGCGCAAGGAAACCGGTTGTTCCCAGATTCATCCACCCCTCCAGCTGACTGCCTGTGGAATTCTGACTGAATTAACCTGAAAATCACAGTGAAACTCAGTTTGGAGGCAATTAATATCTGTCACCACAGCCAAAGTGTTCCATTTTATATTCCAAAACACAAAAACTCACCTTGGTCATGTTACCAGTAGATGTCTAAGCTTCAAATGACTATTTGTTGTGTTTTTTATTTCATAATGGCTACTCTGTCTAAACTCTTGTTTGTATTGCGTCAGAAGCAACATTTGAAGGAAGAAGGCAAAACCAACTCAGACCCAGAAAACATTTAGGAACTTGCCGCTCAAGAAAGCAAACTCAGCTGAGGCACCCAAACCAATGACAGTAAGCCAGAATTGGAGCAAGCAAAGGTCTGTGCCCTGATTGAATATGGCCATTCCTCCGGTGCCCTGAACTCCATCTTGCAGACTCAAAACCAAAGCTCACATCAGAAAATTCATTACAAACCATGATAAATAAGAAAAATGAGAAAAAAGCCAAAGAAATGCAAGAATCCATAATGATATTGGGCTTGATTCAGTCGCAAGGAAACCGGCTGTTCCCAGATTCATCCACCCCTCCATCTGGCTACCTGTGGAATTCGACTGAATTAACCTGAACATCGCAGTGAAACTCAGTTTGGAGGCAATTACTATCTGTCACCTCAGTCAAAGTGTTCCATTTGATTTTCCAAAACACAAAAACTCACCTTGGTCGTGTTTTCTGTACATGTATAACCTTGAAATGCTTGTTTGTTGTGTTTTTTATTTCATAATGGCTACTTTGACCAAACTCTTGTTTATATTGCATCAGAATACAACATTTGGGAAGGAAGAAGGAAAAACCAACTCAGACCCAGAAAACATTTAGGAAAATGCCGCTCAAGAAACCACAAATCGGCTGAGGCACCCAAAACAATGACAGCAAGCCAGAATTGGAGCAAGCCAACACTTATGCCCTGATTGAAAATGCCATTCCTCTTGTGCCCTGAACTCCATACGCCAGCCTAAAAACCAAAGCGCACATCAGAAAATTCATTACAAACCATGATAAATAAGAAAAATAAGAGCCAAAGAAATGCAAGAATCCATAATGATATTGGGCTTGATTTAGTCGCAAGGAAACCGGCTGTTCCCGGATTCATCTACCCCTCCAGGTGACTCCCTGTGGAATTCTGACTGAATTAACCTGAATATCGCAGTGAAACTCAGTTTGGAGGCAATTAATATCTGTCACCTAGCCAAAGTGTTCCATTTGACTTTCCAAAACACAAAAACTCACCTTGGTCGTGTTACCTGTAGATTTCTAAGCTTCAAACGCCTATTGGTTGTGTTTTTCATTCCATAATGGCTACTCTGTCCAAACTCTTGTTTGTATGGCGTCAGAATACAACATTTGGGAAGGAAGAAGGCAAAACCAACTCAGACCCAGAAAACATTTAGGAAATTTCCACTCAAGAAACCAAAAGTCAGCTGAGGCTCCCAAAATAATGACAGCAAGCCAGAATTGGAGCAAGCCAACAGCTGTGCCCTGATGGAAAAAGGCCATTCCTCCGGTGCCCTGAACTCCATATTGCAGCTTCAAAACCAAAGCTGACATCAGAAAATTCATTACAAACCATGATAAATAAGACAAATGAGAAAAAAGACAAAGAAATGCAAGAATCCATAATGATATTGGGCTGGATTTATTCGCAAGGATACCGGCTGTTCCCAGTTCATCCACCCCTCCAGCTGACTGCCTGTGGAATTGTGACTGAATTCACCTGAAAATCGCAGTGAAACTCAGTTTGGAGGCAATTTATATCTGTCACCTCAGCCAACGTGTTCCATTTGATTTTCCAAAACACAAAACCTCACCTTGGTCATGTTACCTGTAGATTTCTAAGCTTCAAATGCCTATTTGCTGTGTTTTTCATTACAAAATGGCTGCTCTGCCCAAACTCTTGTTTGTATGGCGTCAGAATACAAAATTTGGGAAGGAAGAAGGCAAAACCAACTCAGACCCTGAAAACATGCAGGAAATTGCTGCTCAAGAAACCAAAAGTCAGCTGAGGCACTTAAAACAATGACAGCAAGCCAGAATTCGAGCAGGCCAACAGCTGTGCCCTGTTTGAAAAAGGATATTCCTCCGGTGCCCTGAACTGCATATTGCAGCCTCAAAACCAAATCTCACATCAGAAAATTCATTACAAACCTTGATAAATAAAAAATGAGAAAAAAGCCAAAGAAATGCAAGAATCCATAATGATATTAGGCTTGTTTTATTCGCATGGAAACCGGCTGTTCCCAGATTCATCCACCCCTCCAGCTGACTGCCTGTGGAATTCTGACTGAATTAACCTGAAAATCGCAGTGAAACTCAGTTTGGTAGCAATTAATATCTGTCACCTCAGCCAAAGCGTTCCATTTTATGTTCCAAAACACAAAAACTCATCATGGTCGTGCTACCTGTAGATTTCTAAGCTTCAAAATCCTATTTCTTGTGGTTTTTATTTCATAATGGCTACTCTGCCCAAACTCTTGTTTGTATGGCATCAGAAAAGATAATTTGGGAAGGCAGACAGCAAAACCAACTCAGACCCAGAAAACCCATAATGATATTGGGCTGGATTTATTCGCAAGGATACCGGCTGTGCCCAGATTCATCCACCCCTACAGCTGACTGCCTGTGGAATTGTGACTGAATTCACCTGAAGTCAGCCGCGGCACCCAAAACAATGACGGGAAGCAAGAATTGGAGCAGGCCAACAGCTGTGCCCTGTTTGAAAAAGACCATTCCTCTTGTGCCCTGAACTCCATATGCCAGCCTCAAAACCAAAGCTCACATCAGAAAATTCATCACAAACCATGATAAATAAGAAAAAGGAGAAAAAAGCCAAAGAAATGCAAGAATCCATAATGATATTCAGCTTGATTTCGTCACAAGGAAACCGGCTGTTCCCGGATTCATCCACCCCTCCAGCGGACTGCCTGTGGAATTCTGACGGAATTCACCTGAAAATCGCAGTGAAACTCAGTTTGGAGGCAATTACTATCTGTAACCTCAGCCAAAGTGTTCCATTTGATTTTCTAAAACACAAAAACTCACCTTGGTCGTGTTATCTGTAGATTTCTAAGCTTTAAACGCATATTTGTAGTGTTTTTTATTTCATAATGGCTACCCTGCCGAAACTCTTGTTTGCATGCCATCAGAAAAGAAAATTTGGGAAGGAAGAAGGCAAAACCAACTCAGACCCAGCAAACATTTAGGAAATTGCCGCTCAAGAAACCAAAATTCAGCTGAGGCACCCAAAGTAATGACAGCAAGCCAGATTTGGAGCAGACCAACAGCTATGCCCTGTTTGAAAAAGAGTATTCCTCCGGTACCCTGAACTCCATATGCCAGCCTCAAAACCAAAGCTCACATCAGAAAATTCATTACAAACCATGATAAATAAGTAAAATGAGAAAAAAGCCAAAGAAATGCAAGAATCCATAATGATATTGGGCTTGATTTAGTCGCAAGGAAACCGGCTGTTCCCAGATTCATCCACCACTCCTGCTGACTGCCTGTGGAATTCTGACTGAATTAACCAGAAAATCACAGTGAAACTCACTTTGGAGGCAATATATATCTGTGACCTCAGCCAAAGTATTCCATTTGATTTTCCAAAACATAAAAACTCACCTTGGTTATGTTACCTGTAGATTTCTAAGCTTCAAAGGCCTATTTGTAATGTTTTTTAATTCATAATGGCAACTCTGTCCAAACTATTGGTTGTATCGTGTCAGAATACAATATTTGGGAAGGAAGAAGGCAAAACCAACTAAGATCCAGAAAACATTTAGTAAATTGCCACTCAAGAAACCAAAAGACAGCTGAGGCACCCAAAACAATGACAGCAAGCCAGAATTGGAGCATGCCAACAGCTGTGCCCTGATTGAAAAAGAACCTTCCTCTGGTGACCTGAACTCAATATGCCAGCCTCAAAACCAAAGCTCACATGAAAAAATTCATTACAAACCATGATAAATAAGAAAAATGAGAAAAAAGCGAAAGAAATGCAAGAATCCATAATGATATTGGGCTGGATTTAGTCGCCAGGAAACCGGCTATTCCCGGATTCATCCACCGCTCCTGCTGATTGCCTGTGGAATTCTGACTGAATTCACCTGAAAATCGCAGTGAAACTCAGTTTGGAGGCAATTAATATCTGTCTCCTCATGCAAAGTGTTCCATTTGATTTTCCAAAACACAAAAACTCACCTTGGTCGTGTTACCTGTAGATTTCTAAGCTTCAAACGCCTATTTGCTGTGTTTTTCATTACAAAATGGCTACTCTGCCCAAACTCTTGTTTGTATTGTGGCAGAATACAAAATTTGGGAAGGAAGAAGGCAAAACCAACTCAGACGCAGAAAACATTTAGGATATTGCCACTCAAGAAACCACAAATCGTCTGAGGCTCCCAAAACAATGACAGCAAGCCAGAATTGGAGCAGGCCAAGAGCTGTGCCCTGTTTGAAAAAGAGCATTCCCAGCCGGCTCCGCGGCTCATTAAGCTAATCCTCCACCTAGCGGCCCCAGCACACCAGGTTCTAGTCCCGGTCTGGGTGCGGATTCTGTCCCGGTTGCCCCTCTTCCAGGCCAGCCCTCTGCTGTGGCCAGGGAGTGCAGTGGAGGATGGCCCAAGTGCTGGGGCACTGCACCCCATGGGAGACCAGGAAAAGCACCTGGCTCCTGGTTCCTGCAATCGGATCAGCGCGGTGCGCCCGCCGCAGCACACTGGCCGCGGCGGCCATTGGAGGGTGAACCAACGGCAAAGGAAGAAATTTCTCCCTGTCTCTCTCTCTCACTGTCCACTCTGCCTGTCAAGAAAAAAAAAAAAAAAGGAAAAAGACCATTCCCCCGGATCCTGAACTCCATATTGCAGCTTCAAAACCAAAGCTCACCTCAGAAAATTCATTACAAACCATGATAAATAAGAAAAATAAGAAAAAGGCCAAAGAAATGCAAGAATCCATTATGATATTGGGCTTGATTCACTCGAAGGAAACAGGCTGTTCCAGGATTCATCCACCTCTGCAGCTGACTGCCTGTGGTATTCTGACTGAATTAACCTGAAAATCACAGTGAAACTCAGTTTGGAGGAAATTAATATCTGTCACCTCAGCCAAAGTGTTCCATTTGATTTTCCAAAACACAAAAACTCACCTTGGTCGTGTTACCTGTAGATTTCTAAGCTTCAAACGCCTATTTGTTGTGTTTTTTATTTCATAATACCTACTCTGTCCAAACTCTTGTTTGTATTGCATCAGAATACAAAATTTGGGAAGGAAGAAGGCAAAACCAACACAGACCCAAAAAACATCTAGTAAATTGACACACTAGAATCCACAAATTTGCTGAAGCACTCAAAACATTGACAGCAAGCCAGAATTGGAGGAGGACAACAGCTGTGCCCTGATTGAAAAGAAGCATCCTCTTGTTCCCTGAACCCAATATGCCAGCCTTAAAACCAGAGCTCACATCAGAAAATTTATTGCAAACCATGATACATAAGAGAAATGAGAAAAATCCAAAGAAATGCAAGAATCCATAATGATATTGGGCTTGATTTAGTCGCAAGGAAACCGGCTGTTCCTGGATTCATCCACCCCTGCAGCTGAATGCCTGTGGAATTCTGATGGAATTAACCTGAAAATCGCAGGGAAACTCAGTTTGGAGGCAATTAATATCTGTCACCTCAGCCAAAGTGTTCCATTTTCTTTTCCAAAACACAAAAACTCACCTTGGTCGTGTTACCTGTAGATTTCTGAGCTTCAAACGCCTATTTGTTGCACTTTTTATTTCATAATAGCTACTCTGTCCAAACTCTTGTTTGTATTGCATCAGAATACAAAATTTGGGAAGGAAGAAGGCAAAACCAACTCAGACCCAGAAAATATTTAGGAAATTACTGCTCAAGGAACCAAAAGTAAGCTGAGGCATGCAGAACAATGACAGCAAGACAGAATTGGAGCAAGCCAACAGCTGTGCCCTGATTGAAAAAGAACCATTCTCTTGTACCCTGAAATCCATTTTGCAGCCTCAAAACCAAAGCTCACATCAGAAAATTCATAACAAACCATGATAAATAAGGGAAATGTGAAAAAGCCAAAGAAATGCAAGAGTCCTTTGTGATATTTGGCTGGATTTAGACACAAGGAAACTGGCTGTTTCAGGATTCATCCCACCCTTAAAGAGACTGACTTTGGAATTCTGATTGAATTCACCTCAAAATTGCACTCACACTCAATTTGGAGGAAATTAGTATCTGTCCCCTCAGCAGAAGGGGTCCATGTCACTATCCAAAACAAAGAAACTCATCTTGATTGTGTTGCCTGTACAGTTCTAATCCTGAAAGGCCAATTTCCTTTGTTTTTTTTTTCTTTCATAATGGCTACTCTGTCAAAATCTTGCTTGTATTGCATCAGAATACAAAATTTAGGAATAAGAAGGCAAAAGTAACTCAGACCCAGAAAACATTTAGGAAATTGCCACTCAAGAATCCACAAATCAGCTGAGGCACCCAAAACAATGACAGCAAGCCAGAATTGGAGCAACCCAACAGCTGTGCCCTGATTGAAAAACAACCCTGCTCTTGTGCCCTGAACTCAATATGCCAGCTTAAAACCAAAGCTCACATCAGAAAATTCATTACAAACCATGATAAATAAGAAAAATGAGAAAAAGCCAAAGAAATGCAAGAATCCATAATGATATTGGGCTTGATTTAGTCGCAAGGAAATCGGCTCGTCCAAGATTCATCCCCCCCTCCAGCTGACTGCCTGTGGAATTCTGACTGAATTAACCTGAAAATCGCAGTGACAATCAGTTTGGAGGCAATTACTATCTGTCACCTCAGCCAAAGTGCTCCACTTTATTTTCCAAAACACAAAAACTCACTTGGTCTTGTTACCTGTAGATGTATAAGCTTCAAACGCCTATTTGTTGTGTTTTTTATTTCATAATGGCTACTCTGTCAAAACTCTTGTTTGTATTGCCTCAGAATACAAAATTTGGGAAGGAAGAAGGCAAAACCAACTCAGACCCCGAAAACATTTAGGAAATTGCCGCTCAAGAAACCAAAATCAGCTGAGGCACCCAAAACAATGACAGCAAGCTAGAATTGGAGCAAGCCAACAGCTGTGCCCTGTTTGAAATAGAACCATCCTCTTGTGCCCTGAACTCAATATGCCAGCCTCAAAACCAAAGCTCACATCAGAAAATTCATTACAAACCATGATACAAAAGAAAAATGAGAAAAATCCAAAGCAATGCAAGAATCCATAATGATATTGGCCTTGATTTAGTCACAAGGAAACCAGATGTTCCCGGATGCATCCACCCCTCCAGCTGACTGCCTGTGGAATTCCGACTGAATTTACCTGAAAATTGCAGTGAAACTCAGTTTGGAGGCAATTACTATCTGTCACCTCAGCCAAAGTGTTCCATTTGATTTTCCAAAACACAAAATCTCACCTTGGTCGTGTTACCTGTAGCTTCAAATGCCTATTTGTTGTGTTTTTAATTTCATAATGGCTACTCTGTCCAAACTCTTGTTTGTATTGCGTCAGAATAGAAAATTTGGGAAGGAAGAAGGCAAAACCAACTGAGACCCAGAAAACATTTAGGAAATTGCCACTCAAGAAACCACAACTCGGCTGAGGCACCCAAACCAATGACAGCAAGCCAGAATTGGAGCAACCCAACAGCTGTGCCCTGATTGAAAAAGTTCCTTCCTTTTGTGACCTCAACTCAGTATGCCAGCCTAAAAACGAAAGCTCACATCAGAAAATTCATTACAAACCATGATAAATAAGAAAAATGAGAAAAAAGCCAAAGAAATGCAAGAATCCATAATGATATTGGACTTTATTTAGTCACAAGGAAACCGGCTATTACCGGATTCATCCACCCATCCAGCTGACTGACTGTGGAATTCTGACTGAATTAAGCTGAATGGAGGCAGTTAATATCTGTCACCACAGCCAAAGTGTTCCATTTTATTTTCCAAAACACAAAATCTCACCTTGGTCATGTTGCCTGTAGATTTCTAAGCTTCAAACGCCTATTTGTTGTGTTTTTTATTTCATAATGGCTACTCTGTCCAAACTCTTGTTTGTATTGTGTCAGAATACAAAATTTGGGAAGAAAGCAGGCAAAACCAACTGAGACTCAGAAAACATTTACCGAATTTCCGCTCAAGAAACCAAAAGTCAGCTGAGGCACCAAAAACAATGAAAGCAAGCCAGAACTTGAGCAAGCCAACAGCTGTGCCCTGATTGAAAAAGACCATTAATCCAGTGCCCTGAACTCCATATTGCAGTCTCAAAACCAAAGATCACATCAGAAAATTCATTACAAACCATGATAAATAAGAAAAATGAGAAAAAAGCCAAAGAATTGCAAGAGTCCATAATGATATTGGGCTTGATTTAGTCATAAGGAAACCGGCTGTTCCCGGATTCATCCACCCCTCCAGCTGACTGCCTGTGGATTTCTGACTGAATTAACCTGAAAATCACAGTGAAACTCAGTTTGGAGGCAATTAATATCTGTCACCTCAGCCAAAGTGTTCCATTGTATTTTCCAAAACACAAAAACTCACCTTGGTCGTGTTACCTGTAGATGTATAAGCTTCAAACGCCTATTTGTTTTGTTGCTTATTTCATAATGGCTACTGTAAACAAACTCTTGTTTGTATTGCATCAGAATACAAAATTTGGGAAGAAAGAAGGCAAAATCAACTCAGACCCAATAATCATTTAGGAAAATGCCGTTCAAGAAACCAAAAGTCAGCTGAGACACCCAAAACAATGACAGCAAGCCAGAAGTGGAGCAAGCCAACAGCTCTGCCCTGTTTGAAAAAGACCATTCTTCCGGTGCCCTGAACTCCATATTGCCGCCTCAAAAGCAAAGCTCACATCAGAAAATTCATTACAAACCAGGATAAATAAGGGAAATGTGAAAAAAACAAAGAAATGCAAGAGTCCTTTGTGATATTTGGCTGGATTTAGACACAAGGAAACCGGCTGTTCCCGGATTCATCCACCACTCCAGCTGACTGCCTGTGGAATTCTGACTGAATTAACCTGAAAATCGCAGTGAAGCTCAGTTTGGAGGCAATTAATATCTGTCACCTCAGCGAAAGTGTTTCATTTGATTTTCCAAAACACAAAACCTCACCTTGGTCATGTTACCTGTAGATTTCTAAGCTTCAAATGCCTATTTGCTGTGTTGTTTATTTCAAAATGGCTACTCTGTCCAAATTCTTGTTTGTATTGCGTCAGAATACAAAATTTGGGAAGGAAGAAGGCAAAACCAACTGAGATTCAGAAAACATTTAGGAAATTGCCGCTCAAGAAACTGAAGGACACTGAGGCACCCAAAACCTTGAAAGGAAGACAGAATTGGAGTAAGCCAACAGCTGTTACCTGATTGAAAAAGACCATTCCTCCGGTGCCCTGAACTCCATCTTGCAGGTTCAAAACCAAAGCTCACATCAGAAAATTTATTACAAACCATGAAAAATAAGAAAAATCCTAAAAAATCCAAAGAAATTCAGGAGTTCTTAGTGATATTGGGCTTGAATCATTCCCTTCTTAATGGCTGTTTCCAGATTCATCCATACCTCCCAGCTGAGTGTCTGTGGTTTCTGACTGAATTAACATGAAAATCGCAGTGAAACTCGGTTTGGAGGCAATTACTATCTGTCACCTCAGCCAAAGTGTTCCATTTGATTTTCCAAAACACAAAAACTCACCTTGGTCGTGTTACCTGTAGATTTCTAAGCTTCAAATGCATATTTGTTGTGTTGTTTATTTCATAATGGCTACTCTGTCCAAACTCTTGTTTATATTGCGTCAGAATACAAAATTTGGGAAGGAAGAAGGCAAATCCAACTGAGACTCAGAAAACATTTAGGAAATTGCCGCTCAAGAAACCTAAAGTCAGCTGAGGCACCAAAAAAATGACAGCAATCCAGAACTTGAGCAAGCCAACAGCTGTGCCCTGATTGAAAAAGACCATTAATCCAGTGCCTGAACTCCATATTCAAGCCTCAAAACCAAAGCTCACATCAGAAAATTCATTACAGACCATGATAAATAAGAAAAATGAGAAAAAAGCCAAAGAAATGCAAGAATCCATAATGATATTGGGCTTGATTTAGTTGCAAGGAAACCGGCTGTTCCCGGATTCATCCACCCCTCCAGCTGACTGCCTGTGGAATTCTGACTGAATTCACCTGAAAATTGCAGTGAAACTCAGTTTGGAGGCAATTAATATCTGTCACCTCAGCCAAAGTTTCCATTTTATTTTCCAAAACACAAAAACTCACCTTGGTCGTGTTACCTGTAGATTTCTAAGCTTCAAACACCTATTTGTTGTGTTTTTTATTTCATAATGGCTACCGTGCCCAAACTCTTGTTTGTATTGTGGCAGAATACAAAATTTGGGAAGGAAGAAGCCAAAACCAACTCAGACCCATAAAACATTTAGGAAATTGCCGCTCAAGAAACCAAAAGTCAGCTGAGGCACCCAAAACAATGACAGCAAGGCAAAATGGGAGCAAGGCGACAACTGTGCCCTGTTTGAAAAAGACCATTCCTCCTGTGCCCTGAACTCCATATTCCAGCCTCAAAACCAAAGCTCACAGCAGAAAATTCATTACAAACCATGATAAATAAGGGAAATGTGAAAAAGCCAAAGAAATGCAGGAGTCCTTTGTGAAATTTGGTTGGATTCAGACACAAGGAAACTGGCTGTTCCCAGATTCATACCCCCTTCCACAGACAGACTTTGGAATTCTGATTGAATTCACCTCAAAATCGCACTCACACTCAATTTGGAGGGAATTAGGATCTGTCCCCTCAGCAGAAGGGTATCATGTCATTTTCCAAAACACAGAAACTCATCTTGGTCGAGTTGCCTGTAGATTTCTAATCCTGAAAGGGCAATTTGCTGTGTTATTTTTTCTTTCATAATGGCTACTCTGTCAAAATCTTGCTTGTATTGCATCAGAATACAAAATTTGGGAAGGAAGAAGGTAAAACCGACTCAGACCCAGAAAATATTTAGCAAATTACCGCTCAAGAAACCACAAATCGGCTGAGGCACCCAAAACAATGACAGCAAGCCAGAATTGGAGCAAGCCAACAGCTGTGCCCTGATTGAACAAAACCATTAATCCAGTGCCCTGAACTCCATATTCCAGCCTCAAAACCAAAGCTCACAAAAAATAATCATTACAAAAAATGATAAATAAGGGAAATCTGAGAAAGCCAAAGTAATTCAAGAGTCCTTTGTGGTATTTGGCTGGATTTAGACAGAAGGAAAGAGGCTGTTTCTGGATTCATCCCCCCCTTCCACAGACTGACTTTGGAATTCTGACTCAATTCACCTCAAAATCGCACTCACACTCAATTTGGAGGGAATTAGTATCTGTCCCCTCAGCAGAAGTGTTCCATGTGAATTTCCAAAACACAGAAACTCATCTTGGTCGTGTTGCCTGTAGATTTCTAATCCTGAAAGGGCAATTTACTGTGTTTTTTTTTTCTTTCATAATCGCTACTCTGTCCAAAATCTTGCTTGTATTGCGTCAGAATACAAAATTTGGGAATAAGAAGGCAAATCCGATCAGAACCAGAAAACATTTAGGAAACTGCAGAAAAAGAATCCACAAATCAGCTGAGGCACCCAAAACAATGACAGCAAGCAGAATTGGAGCACGGCAACAGCTGTGCCCTGATTGAAAAAGAACCTTCCTCTTGTGCCCTAAACTCAATATGCCAGCCACAAAACCAAAGCTCACATCAAAAAATTCTTTTCAAACCATGATAAATAGGAAAAATCAGAAAAAAGCCAAAGAAATGCAAGTTTTCTTAGTGATATTGGGCTTGATTTATTCCTAAGTAAACAGCTGTTTCCAGATTCATCCACAACTCCCAGCTGAGTGAATAGGGATTCTGACTGAATTCACCTCAAAATGGCAGTGAAATTCGGTTTGGAGACAATTAATATCTGTCACCTCAGCCAAAGTGTTCCATTTTATTTTCCAAAACAAAAAAACTCACTTTGGTCATGTTACCTATAGATTTCCAAGCTTCAAACGCCTATTTGTTGTGTTTTTTATTTCATAATGGCTACTCTGTCCAAAATCTTCCTTGTATTGCATCACATACAAAATTTGGGAAGGTAGAAGGCAAAGCCAACTCAGACACAGAAAACATTTAGGAAATTGCCACTCAAGAAACCAAAAGTCAGCTGAGGCACCCAAAACCATGACAGCAAGCCAGAATTGGAGGAGGCAATCAGCTGAGTCCTGATTGAAAAAGGCCATTCTTCCGGGACCCTGAACTCCATATTCCAGCCTCAAAACCAAAGCTGACATCAGGAAATTCATTACAAACCACGATACATAAGAAAAATGAGAAAAAAGCCAATAAATGCAAGAATCCATAATGATATTGAGCTGGATTTAGGCGCAAGGAAACCGGCTGTTCCCGGATTCATCCACCCCTCCAGCTGACTACCTGTGGAATTCTGACTGAATTCACCTGAAAATCGCAGTGAAACTCAGATTGGAGGCAATTAATATCTGTCACCTCAGCCAAAGTGTTCCATTTTATTTTCCATAACACAAAAACTCACCTTGGTCGTGTTATCTGTAGATTTCTAAGCTTCAAACACCTATGTGTAGTGTTTTTCATTTCATAATGGCTGCTCTGGCCAAACTCTTGTTTGTATTGTGTCAGAATACAAAATTTGGGAAGGAAGAAGGCAAAACCAACTCAGACCCAGAAAACATTTAGGAAATTGCCGCTCAAGAAATCACAAATCAGCTGAGGCACCCAAAAAAATGTCAGGATGCCAGAATTGGAACATGCCAACAGCTGTGCCCTGATTGAAAAAGAACCTTCCTCTTGTGCCCTGAACTCAATATGCCAGCCTCAAAACCAAAGCTCACATCAGAAAATTCATTACAGACCATGATAAATAAGAAAAATCAGAAAAAATCCAAAGAAATGCAGGAGTTCTTAGTGATATTGGGCTTGATTTATTCTCTTATTGCTGGCTGGTTGCAGATTCATCAACAACTCCCAGCTGAGTGTCTGTGGTTTCTGACTGAATTAACATGAAAATCGCAGTGAAACTCGGTTTGGAGGCAATTACTATCTGTCACCTCAGCCAAAGTGTTCCATTTTATTTTCCAATACACAAAAACTCACCTTGGTCATGCTACCTGCAGATTGCTAAGCTTCAAACGCAATTTGTTGTGTTGTTTATTTCATAATGGCTACTGTGCCCAAACTCTTGTTTGTATTGTGTCAGAATGCAAAATTTCAAAAGGGAGAAGGCAAAACCAACTCAGACCCAGAAAACATTTAGGAAATTTCCACTCAAGAAACCAAAAGTCAGCTGAGGCACCCAAAACAATGACAGCAAGCCAGAATTGGAGCACGCCAACAGCTGTGCCCTGATTGAAAAAGAACCTTCCTCTTGTGCCCTGAACTCAATATGCCAGCCTCAAAACCAAAGCTCACATCAGAAAATTCATTACAAACCATGATACATAAGAAAAATGAGAAAAAAGCCAAAGAAATGCAAGAATCCCTAATTATATTGGGCTTGATTTAGTCGCAAGGAAACCGGCTGTTCCCGGATTCATTCGCCCCTCAAGCTGACGGCCTGTGGAATTCTGACTGAATTAACCTGAAAATCGCAGTGAAACTCAGTTTGGAGGCAATTAATATCTGTCACCTCAGCCAAAGTGTTCCATTTGATTTTCCAAAACAGAAAAACTCACCTTGGTTGTTTTACCTGTAGATGTCTAAGTTTCAACATCCTATTTGTTGTGTTTTTTATTTCATAATGGCTACTCTGTCCAAACTCTTGTTTGTATTGCATCAGAATACAAAATTTCAGAAGGAAGAAGGCAACACCAAATCAGACCCAGAAAACATTTAGGAAATTGCCGCTCAAGAAGCCAAAAGTCACTGAGGCACCCAAAACAATGACAGCAAGCCAGAAGAGGAGCAAGCCAACAGCTGTGCCCTGATTGAAAAAGAACCTTCCTCTTGTGCCCTGAACTCAATATGCCAGCCTCAAAACCAAAGCTCACATCAGAAAATTCATTAAAACCATGATAAATAAGAAAAAAGAGAAAAAAGCCAAAGAAATGCAAGAATCCATAATGATATAGGGCTTGATTTAGTCGCTAGGAAACTGGCTGTTCCTGGATTCATCTACCCCTCTAGCTGACTGCCTGTGGAATTCTGACTGAATTAACCTGAAAATCATAGTGAAACTCAGTTTGGAGGCAATTAATATCTGTCACCTCAGCCAAAGTGTTCCATTTGATTTTCCAAAACACAAAAACTCACCTTGGTAGTGTTACTTGTAGATTTCTAAGCTTCAAACGCCTATTAGTTGTGTTTTTTCTTTCGTAATGGCTACTCTGTCCAAACTCTTCTTTGCATTGCATCAGAATACAAAATTTGGGAAGGAAGAAGGCAAAGCCAACTCAGACCCTGAAAACATTTGGGAAATTGCCACACAAGAAACCACAAATCGGCTGAGGCACTCAAAACAATGACAGCAAGCCAGAAGTGGAGCAAGCCAACAGCTGTGCCCTGATTGAAAAAGAACCATCCTCTTGTGCCCTGAACTCCATATTGCAGCCTCAAAACCAAAGCTCACATCAGAAAATTCATTACAAACCATGATAAATAAGAAAAAAGAGAAAAAAGCCAAAGAAATGCAAGAATCCATAATGATATTGGGTTTGATTTAGTTGCAAGGAAACCTGCTGTTCCCTGATTCATCCACCACTCCTGCTGACTGCCTGTGGAATTCTGACTGAATTAACCTGACAATCGCAGTGAAACTCAAGAAACCAAATTTCAGCTGAGGCACCCAAAACAAAGACAATAGCCAGAATTGGAGCAGGCCAACAGCTGTGCCCTGTTTGAAAAAGACCATTCCTCCTGTGCCCTGAACTCAAAATGCCAGCCTCAAAACCAAAGCTCACATCAGAAAATTCATTACAAACCATGATAAATAAGGGAAATGTGAAAAAGCAAAAGAAATGCAAGAGTCCTTTGTGATATTTGGCAGGATTTAGACACAAAGAAACTGGCTGTTTCCAGATTCATCCCCCCCTTCCACAGACTGACTTTGGAATTCTGATTGAATTCACCTCAAAATCGCTCTCACACTCCATTTGGAGGGAATTAGAATCTGTCCCCTCAGCAGAAGCGTTCCATGTCATTTTCCAAAACACAGAATCTCATCTTGGTTGTGTTGCCTATGGATTTCTAATCCTGAAAGGTCAATTTGCTGTGTTTTTTTTTTCTTTCATACTGGCTACTCTGTCCAAAATCTTGCTTGTATTGCATCAGAATACAAAAATTGGGAAGGAAGAAGGCAAAACCAACTCAGACCCAGAAAACATTTAGGAAATTGCCACACAAGAAACCACAAATCAGCTGAGGCACCCAAAACAATGACAGCAAGCCAGAAGTGGAGCAAGCCAACAGCTGTGCCCTGATTGAAAAAGAACCTTCCTCTTGTGCCCTAAACTCAATATGCCAGCCTCAAAACCAAAGCTCACATCAGAAAATTCATACAAACCATGATAAATAAGGGAAATGTGAAAAAGCTGAAGAAATGCAAGCCTGTGGAATCCTAACTGAATTAACTGAATTAACCTGAAAATCGCAGTGAAACTGAGTTTGGAGGCAATTAATATCTGTCACCTCAGCCAAAATGTTCCATTTCATTTTCCAAAACACAAAAACAGCTTGGTCATGTTACCTGTAGATTTGTATGCTTCAAACACCTATTTGTTGTGTTTTTTATTTCATAATGGCTACTCTGTCGAAAATCTCGCTTGTATTGCATCAGAATACAAAATTTGGGAAGGAAGAAGGCAAAGCCAACTCAGACCCAGAGAACATTTAGGAAATTGCCACACAGGAAACCACAAATCAGCTGAGGAACCCAAAACAATGACAGCAAGCCAGAATTGCAGCAAGCCAACAACTGTACCCTCTTTGAAAAAGACAGGTCCTCCAGTACCCTGAACTCCATATTGCAGCCTCAAAACCAAGCTCACATCAGAAAATTCATTACAAACCATGATAAATCAGGGAAATGTGAAAAAGCCATAGAAATGCAAGAGTCCTTTTTGATATTTGGCTGGATTCAGATACAAGGAAACTGGCTGTTTCCAGATTCATCCCCCCCTTCCACAGACTGACTTTGGAATTCTGATTGAATTCACCTCAAAATCGCACTCACACTCAATTTGGAGGGAATTAGAATCTGTGCCCTCAGCAGAAGGGTTACATGTCATTTTCCAAAACACAGAAACTCATCTTGGTCGTGTAGCCTGTAGATTTCTAATCCTGAAAGGGCAATGCGCTGTGTTTTTTTTTTTTTTCTTTCATAATGGCTATTCTCCAAAATCTTGCTTGTATTGCATCAGAATACAAAATTTGGGAATAAGTAGGCAAAACCAACTCAGACCCCGAAAACATTTAGGAAATTGGCACTCAAGAAACCACAAATCAGCTGAGACACCCAAAACAATGACAGCAAGGCAGAATTGGAGCAAGCCAACAGCTGTGCCCTGATTGAAAAAGAACCTTCCTCTTGTGCCTGAACTCAATATGCCAGCCTCAAAACCAAAGCTCACATCAGAAAATTCATTACAAACCATGATAAATAAGAAAAAAGAGAAAAAAGCCAAAAAAATGCAAGAATCCATAATGATATAAGGCTTGATTTAGTCGCAAGGAAACCGGCTCTTCCCGGATTCATCCACCCCTCCAGCTGACTGCCTGTGGAATTCTGACTGAATTAACCTGAAAATCACAGTGAAACTCAGTTTGGAGGCAATTAATATCTGTCACCTCAGCCAAAGTGTTCCATTTGATTTTCCAAAACACAAAAACTCACCTTGGTCATGTTACCTGTAGATTTCTAAGCTTCAAACGCCTATTTGTTGTGTTTTTTATTTCATAATGGCTTTTCTGTACAAACTCTTCTTTGCATTGCATCAGAATACAAAATTTGGGAAGGAAGAAGGCAAAGCCAACTCAGACCCAGAAAACATTTGGGAAATTGCCACACAAGAAACCACAAATCGGCTGAGGTACTCAAAATAAGGACAGCAAGCCAGAACTGCAGCCAGCCAACAGCTGTGCCCTGATTGAAAAAGAACCATCCTCTTCTGCCCTGAACTCAATATGCCAGCCTCAAAAACAAAGCTCACATCAGAAAATTCATTACAAACCATGATAAATAAGAAAAAAGAGAAAAAAGCCAAAGAAATGCAAGAGTACTTTGTGATATTTGGCTGGATTTAGACACAAGGAAACTGGATGTTTCCAGATTCATCCCCCCCTTCCACAGACTGACTTTGGAATTCTGATTGAATTCACCTCAAAATCGCACTCACAATCATTTGGGAGGGAATTAGAATCTGTCCCCTAAGCAGAAGCGTTCTATGTCATTTTCCAAAACACAGAAACTCATCTTGGTCGAGTTGCCTGTAGATTTCTAATCCTGAAAGGGCAATGCGCTGTGTTTTTTTTTTTTTTCTTTCTTTCATAATGGCTACTCTCCAAAATCTTGCTTGTATTGCATCAGAATACAAAATTTGGGAATAAGAAGGCAAAACCGACTCAGACCCAGAAAACATTTAGGAAATTGGCACTCAAGAAACCACAAATCGGCTGAGGCACCCAAAACAATGACAGCAAGCCAGAAGTGGAGCAAGCCAACAGCTGTGCCCTGATTGAAAAAGAACCTTCCTCTTGTGCCCTGAACTCAATATGCCAGCCTCAAAACCAAAGCTCACATCAGAAAATTCATTACAAACCATGATAAATAAGGGAAATGTGAAAAAGCCAAAGAAATGCAAGAGTCCTTTGTGATATTTGGCAGGATTTAGACACAAAGAAACTGGCTGTTTCCAGATTCATCCCCCCCTTCCACAGACTGACTTTGGAATTCTGATTGAATTCACCTCAAAATCGCTCTCACACTCCATTTGGAGGGAATTAGAATCTGTCCCCTCAGCAGAAGCGTTCCATGTCATTTTCCAAAACACAGAATCTCATCTTGGTTGTGTTGCCTATGGATTTCTAATCCTGAAAGGTCAATTTGCTGTGTTTTTTTTTTTTTTCTTTCATAATGGCTACTCTGTCCAAAATCTTGCTTGTATTGCATCAGAATACAAAATTTGGGAAGGAAGAAGACAAAACCAACTCAGACCCCGAAAACATTTAGGAAATTGCCACACAAGAAACCACAAATCTGCTAAGGCACCCAAAACAATGACAGCAAGCCAGAAGTGGAGCAAGCCAACAGCTGTGCCCTGATTGAAAAAGAACCTTCCTCTTGTGCCCTGAACTCAATATGCCAGCCTCAAAACCAAAGCTCACATCAGAAAATTCATTACAAACCATGATAAATAAGGGAAATGTGAAAAAGCCAAAGAAATGCAAGAGTCCTTTGTGATATTTGGCAGGATTTAGACACAAAGAAACTGCCTGTTTCCAGATTCTTCCCTCCCTTCCACAGACTGACTTTGGAATTCTGATTGAATTCACCTCAAAATCGCTCTCACACTCCATTTGGAGGGAATTAGAATCTGTCACCTCAGCAGAAGCGTTCCATGTCATTTTCCAAAACACAGAATCTCATCTTGGTTGTGTTGCCTATGGATTTCTAATCCTGAAAGGTCAATTTGCTGTGTTTTTTTTTTTCTTTCATAATGGCTACTCTGTCCAAAATCTTGCTTGTATTGCATCATACAAACTCTTGTTTATATGGCGTCAGAATACAAAATTTGGGAAGGAAGAAGGCAAAACCAACTCAGACCCTGAAAACATTTAGGAAATTGCCACTCAAGAAACCAAGTCAGCTGAGGCACCCACAACAATGACAGCAAGCCAGAATTGGAGCAAGCCAACAGCTGTACCCTGTTTGAAAAAGAACCTTCCTCTTTTACCCTGAACTCAATATGCCAGCCTCAGAACCAAAGCTCACATCAGAAAATTCATTACAAACCATGATAAATAAGAAAAAGGAGAAAAAAGCCAAAGAAATGCAAGAATCCGTAATGATATCGGGCTTGATATAGTCGCAAGGAAACCGGCTGCTCCCGGATTCATCCACCCCTCCAGCTGACTGCCTATGGAATTTTGACTGAATTAACCTCAAAATAGCAGTGAAACTCATTTTGGAGACAATTAATATTTGTCACCTCAGCTAAAGTGTTCCATTTTATTTTGCAAAACACAAAAACTCACCTTGGTCGTGTTACCTGTAGATTTCTAAACTTCAAATGCCTATTTGTTGTGTTTTTTATTTCATAATGGCTATTCTACCCAAACTCTTGTTTGTATGGCGTCAGAATACAAAATTTGGGAAGGAAGAAGGGAAAAACAACTCAGACCCAGAAAACATTTAGCAAATTGCCACTCAAGAAACCACAAATCAGCTGAGGATCCCAAACAATGAAAGCAAGCCAGAATTGAGGCAGGCCAATAGCTGCGCCCTGTTTGAAACAGAACATTCCTCTTGCTCTCTGAACTCCATTTTGCAGCCTCAAAACCAAAGCTCATATCAGAAAATTCATTACAAACCATGATAAATAAGAAAAAGGAGAAAAAAGCCAAAGAAATGCAAGAATCCGTAATGTTATTGGGCTTGATTTAGTCACATGGAAGCCGGCTGTTCGCGGATTCATTCACCCCTCCAGTTGACTGCCTGTGGAATTCTGACTGAATTAACCTCAAAATAGCAGTGAAACTCATATAGGAGACAATTAATACCTGTCACCTCAGCCAAAGTGTTCCATTTTATTTTCCAAAACACAAAAAATCACCTTGGTCATGTTACCTGTAGATTTCTAAGCTTCAAACGCCTATTTGTTGTGTTTTTTATTTCATAATGGCTACTCTGCCCAAGCTCTTGTTTGTTTGGCGTCAGAATACAAAATTTCAGAAGGAAGAAAGCAAAACCAACTCAGACCCAGAAAATATTCAGGAAATTGCCGCTCAAGAAACCAAAAGTTAGCTGAGGCACCCAAAGCAATGACAGCAAGCCAGAATTAGAGCAAGCCAACAGCTGTGCCCTGTTTGAAAAAGAACCTTCCTCTTCTGCCCTGAACTCAATATGCCAGCCTCAGAACCAAAGCTCACATCAGAAAATTCATTACAAACCATGATAAATAAGAAAAAGGAGAAAAAAGAAAAGAAAAGCAAGAATCCATAATGATATTGGGCTTGATTCAGTCGCAAGGAAACCGGCTGTAGCTGGATTCATCCTCTGCTCCAGCTGACTGCCTGTGGAATTCTGACTGAATTAACCTGAAAATCGCAGTGAAACTCACTTTGGAGGCAATTACTATCTGTCACCTCAGCCAAAGTGTTCCATTTGATTTTGCAAAACACAAATCTCACCTTGGTCGTGTTACCTGTAGATTTCTAAGCTTCAAATGCCTATTTGTTGTGTTTTTCTATTTCATAATGGCTACTCTGCCGAAACTCTTGTTTCTATGGCGTCAGAATACAAAATTTGGGTAGGAAGAAGGCAAAACCAACTCAGACCCAGAAAACATTTAGCAAATTGCCGCTCACAAACCACATATCGGCTGAGGCACCCAAAACAATGACAGCAAGCCAGAATTGGAGCAGGCCAACTGCTGTGCCCTGTTTGAAAAAGACCATTCCCCCGGTGCTCTGAACTCCATATTGCAGCCATAAAACCAAAGCTCACATCAGAAAATTCATTACAAACCATGATAAATAGGAAATCAGAGAAAAAAGCCAAAGAAATGCAAGAATCCATAATGACATTTGGCCTTATTAGTCACAAGGAAACCGGCTGTAGCTGGATTCATCCTCTGCTCCAGCTGACTGCCTGTGGAATTCTGACTGAATTAACCTGAAAATCGCAGTGAAACTCAGTTTGGAGGCAATTAATATCTGTCACCTCAGCCAAAGTGTTCCATTTTATTTTCCAAAACACAAAAACTCACCTTGGTCATGTTACCTGTAGATTTCTAAGCTTCAAATGCCTATTTGTTGTGTTTTTTATTTCATAATAGCTACTCTGCCCAAACTCTTGTTTGTATGGCGTCAGAACAAAATTTGGGAAGGAAGAAGGCCAAACGAACTCAGACCCAGAAAACATTTAGGAAATTGCCACTCAAGAAACCAGAAATCAGCTGAGGCATCCAAAACAATGACAGCAAGCCATAATTGGAGCAAGCCAACAGCGGTACCCTGTTTGAAAAAGAACCTTCCTCTTTTACCCTGAACTCAATATGCCAGCCTCAGAACCAAAGCTCACATCAGAAAATTCATTACAAACCATGATAAATAAGAAAAATGAGAAAAAAGCCAAAGAAATGCAAGAATCTGTAATGATATCGGGTTTGATATAGTCGCAAGGAAACCGGCTGTTCCCGGATTCATCCACCCATCCAGCTGACTGCCTATGGAATTCTGACTGAATTAACCTCAAAATAGCAGTGAAACTCATATAGGAGACAATTAATATCTGTCACCTCAGCCAAAGTGTTCCATTTTATTTTGCAAAACACAAAAACTCACCTTGGTCGTGTTACCTGTAGATTTCTAAGCTTCAAACGCGTATTTCTTGTGTTTTTTATTTCATAATGGCTATTCTACCCAAACTCTTGTTTGTATGGCGTCAGAATACAAAATTTGGGAAGGAAGAAGGCAAAACCAACTCAGACCCAGAAAACATTTCGCAAATTGCCACTCAAGAAACCACAAATCAGCTGAGGATCCCAAAACAATGAAAGCAAGCCAGAATTGGGGCAGGCCAATAGCTGTGCCCTGTTTGAAACAGAACCTTCCTCTTGTGCCCTGAACTCCATATTGCAGCCTCAAAACCAAAGCTCACATCAGAAAATTCATTACAAACCATGATAAATAAGAAAAAGGAGAAAAAAGCCAAAGAAATGCAAGAATCCATAATGATATAGGGCTTGATTTAGTCGCTAGGAAACCGGCTGTTCCCAGATAAATCCACCCCTCCAGCTGACAGCCTGTGGAATTCTGACTGAATTAACCTGAAAATCACAGTGAAACTCAGTTTGGAGGCAATTAATATCTGTCACCTCAGCCAAAGTGTTCCATTTTATTTTCCAAAACACAAAAAATCACCTTGGTCGTGTTACCTGTCGATTTCTAAGCTTCAAATGCCTATTTGTTGTGTTTTTCATTTCATAATGGCTACTCTGCCCAAACTCTTGTTTGTTTGGCGTCAGAATACAAAATTTGGGAAGGAAGAAGGCAAAACCAACTCAGACCCAGAAAACATTTAGGAAATTGCCATTCAAGAAACCAAGTCAGCTGAGGCATGCAAAACAATGACAGCAAGCCAGAATTGGAGCAAGCCAACAGCTGTGCCCTGTTTGAAAAAGAACCTTCCTCTTCTGCCCAGAACTCAATATGCCAGCCTCAGAACCAAAGCTCACATCAGAACATTCATTACAAACCATGATAAATAAGAAAAAGGAGAAAAAAGCAAAAGAAAAGCAAGAATCCATAATGATATTGGGCTTGATTTAGTCGCTAGGAAACCGGCTGTTCCAGGAATCATCCACCCCTCCAGCTGACTTCCTGTGGAATTCTGACTGAATTATCCTGAAAATCGCAGGGAAACTCAGTTTGGAGGCAATTAATATCTATCACCTCAGGCAAAGTGTTCCATTTGATTTTGCAAAACACAAATCTCACCTTGGTCGTGTTACCTGTAGATTTCTAAGCTTCAAACCCCTTTTGTTGAGTTTTTCTATTTCATAATGCCTACTCTGCCGAAACTCTTATTTGTATGGCGTCAGAATACAAAATTTGGGAAGGAAGAAGGCAAAACCAACTCAGACCCAGAAAACATTTAGGAAATTGCCACTCACAAACTACATATCGGCTGAGGCACCCAAAACAATGACAGCAAGCCAGAATTGGGGCAGGCCAATAGCTGTGCCCTGTTTGAAACAGAACCTTTCTCTTGCTCCCTGAACTCCATATTGCAGCCTCAAAACCAAAGCTCACATCAGAAAATTCATTACAAACCATGATAAATAGGAAATCAGAGAAAAAAGCCAAAGAAATGCAAGAATCCATAATGACATTTGGCCTTATTAGTCACAAGGAAACCGGCTGTTCCCGGATTCATCCTCTGCTCCAGCTGACTGCCTGTGGAATTCTGACTGAATTAACCTGAAAATCGCAGTGAAACTCAGTTTGGAGGCAATTACTATCTGTCACCTCAGCCAAAGTGTTCCATTTTATTTTCCAAAACACAAAAACTCACCTTGGTCATGTTACCTGTAGATTTCTAAGCTTCAAACGCCTATTTGTTGTGTTTTTTATTTCATAATGGCTACTCTGCCCAAACTGTTGTTTGTATGGCGTCAGAATACAAAATTTGAGAAGGAAGAGGGGAAAACCAACTCAGACCCCGAAAACATTTAGGAAATTGCTGCTCAGAATCCACAAATCGGCTGAGGCACCCAAAACAATGACAGCAAGCCAGAATTGGAGCAGGCCAACAGCTGTGCCCTGATTGAAAATCAACCTTCCTCTGGTGCCCTGAACTGAATATGCCAGCTTAAAACCAAAGCTCACATCAGAAAACTCATTACAAACCATGATACATAAGAAAAATGAGAAAAAAGCCAAAGAAACGCAAGAATCCATAATGATATTGGGCTTGATTTAGTCAAAAGGAAACTGGCTATTCCCAGATTCATCCACCCCTCCAGCTGACTGCCTGTGGAATTCTGACGGAATTATCCGGAAAATCGCAGGGAAACTCAGTTTGGAGGCAATTAATATCTGTCACCTCAGCCAAAGTGTCCCATTTTATTTTCCAAAACACAAAAACTCACCTTGGTCGTATTACCTGTGGATTTCTAAGCTTCAAACGCCTATTTATTGTGTTTTTTTTTTTTATGGCAAAATGGCAAGTCTGTCCAAACTCTTTTTTGTATTGGGTCAGAATACAAAATTTTGGAAGGAAGAAGGAAAACAAACTCAGACGAACAAAACATTTAGGAAATTGATGCTCAAGAAACCTCAAATCGGCGGAGGCAACCAAAATAATGACAGTAAGCCAGAATTGGAGTAACCCAGCACCTGTGCCCTGATTGAATAAGAACCTTCCTCTTGTGCCCTGAACTCCATATGCCAGCCTCAAAACCGAAGCTCACATCAGAAAATTCATTACAAACCATGATAAATCAGAAAAATGAGACAAAAGCCAAAGAAATGCAAGAATCCATAATGATGTTGGAATGGATTTAGTTTCAAGGAAACCGGCTGTTCCCAGATTCATCCACCCCTCCAGCTGACTGCCTGTGGAATTCTGACTGAATTAACCGGAAAATCGCAGTGAAACTCAGTTTGGAGGCAATTAATATATGTCACCTCAGCCAAACTGTTCCATTTGATTTTCCAAAACACAAAAACTCACCTTGGTCATGTTACCTCTGGATTTCTAAGCTTCAAAACCTATTTGTTGTGTTTTTTATTTCCTAATGGCTACTCTGCTGAAACTCTTGTTTGTATTGCGTCAGAATACAAATTTGGGAAGGAAGAAGGCAAAACCAACTCAGACCCAGAAAACCTTTAGGAAATTGCCGCTCAAGAAACCACAAATCGGCTGAGGCACTCAAAACAATGACAGCAAGCCAGAATTGGAGCAGCACAACAGCTGTGCCCTGTTTGAAAAAGACCATACCTCTGGTGCCCTGAACTCCATATTGTAGCCTCAAAACCAAAGCTCACATCAGAAAATTCATTACAAACCATGATAAATAAGAAAAATGAGAAAAAAGCCAAAGAAATGCAAGAATCCATAATGACATTGGGCTTGATTCAGTCGCAAGGAAATGGGCTGTTCCCGGATTCATCCACCCCTCCAGCTGACTGCCTGTGGAATTCTCACTGAATTAACCTGAAAATCCCAGTGAAACTCAGTTTGGAGGCAATTAATATCTGTCACCTCAGCCAAAGTGTTCCATTTGATTTTCCAAAACACAAAAACTCACCTTGGTTGTGTTACTTGTAGATTTCTAAGCTTCAAACGCCTATTTGTTGTGTTTTTTATTTCATAATGGCTACTCTGCCCAAACTTTTGTTTCTATTGCGTCAGATTACAAAATTTGGGAAGGAAGAAGGCAAAACCAACTCAGACCCAGAAAACATTTAGGAAATTGCCGCTCAAGAAACAAAGGGCCGCTGAGGAACCCAAAACTTTGAAAGCAAGACAGAATTGGAGCAAGCCAGCAGCTGTGCCCTGATTGAAAAAGACCATTCCTCAGGTTCCCTGAACTCGATATTGCAACCTCAAAACCAAACCTCAGATCAGAAAATTCATTACAAATCATGATAAATAAGAAAAATCAAAAAATCCAAAGAAATGCAGGAGTTCTTAGTGATATTGGGCTTGATTTATTCCCTTGTTAATGGCTGTTTCCAGATTCTTCTATACCTCCCAACTGAGTGTCTGTGGTTTCTGCTGAATTAAAATGAAATTCGCTGTGAAACTCGGTTTGGAGGCAATTAATATCTGTCACCTCAGCAAAAGTGTTCCATGTCTTTTTACAAAACACAAAATCTCACCTTGGTCGCGTTACCTGTAGCTTTCAAAAGCCTATTTGATGTGTTTTTTATTTCATAATGTCTATTCTGTCCAAACTCTTGTTTGTATTGCGTCACAATACAAAATTTGGGAAGTAAGAGGACAAAACCATCTGAGACTCAGAAAACGTTTAGGAAATTGCCACTCAAGAAACCTCAAATCGACGGAGGCACCCAAAACAATGACAGCAAGCCAGAATTGGAGCAAGCCAGCAGCTGTGCCCTGATTGAAAAAGACCATTCCTCCGGTGCCCTGATCTCCATATTGCAGCCTCAAAACCAAAGCTCACATCAGAAAATTCATTACAAACCTTCATACATAAGAAAAATGAGAAAATACCCAAAAATGCAAGAATCCAGAATGATATTGGGCTTGATTTGTTTGCAAGGAAACCGGCTGTTCCCGGATTCATCCAACCCTGCAGCTGACTGCCTGTGGAATTATGACTGAATTAACCTGAAAATCGCAGTGAAACTCAGTTTGGAAGCAATTAATAACTGTCACCTCAGCTAAAGTGTTCCACTTTATTTTCTAAAACACAAAAACTCACCTCGGTCGTGTTACCTGTAGATTTCTAAGCTTCAAACGCCTATTTGTTGTTTTTTTTGTTTCATAATGGCTACTCTGCCCAAACTCTTGTTTGTATTTGGGCAGAATACAAATATTGGGAAGGAATAAAGCAAAACCAACTCAGACCCAGAAAACATTTAGGAAATTGCCGCTCAAGCAACAAAGGGCCGCTGAGGAACCCAAATCTTTGAAAGCAAGATAGAATTGGAGCAAGCCAACAGCTGTGCCCTGATTGAAAAAGACCATTCCTCCGGTGTCCTGAACTCGATATTGCAACCTCAAAACCAAACCTCAGATCAGAAAATTCATTACAAACCATTATAAAAAAAAAATCAGAAAAAATCCAAAGAAATGCAGGAGTTCTTAGTGATATTGGGCTTGATTTATTCCCTTGTTAATGGCTGTTTCCAGATTCTTCTACACCTCCCAGCTGAGTGTCTGTGGTTTCTGACTGAATTAAAATGAAATTCGCTGTGAAACTCGGTTTGGAGGCAATTAATATCTGTCACCTCAGCAAAAGTGTTCCATGTCTTTTTACAAAACACAAAATCTCACCTTGGTCGTGTTACCTGTAGCTTTCAAAAGCCTATTTGATGTGTTTTTTATTTCATAATGTCTACTCTGTCCAAAGTCTTGTTTGTATGCCATCAGAAAAGAAAATTTGGGAAGGAAGACGGCAAAACCAACTCAGACCCAGAAAACATTTAGGAAATTGCCACTCAAGAAACCGAAAGTCAGCTGAGGCACCCAAATAAATGGCAGCAAGCCAGAATTGGAGCAGGCCAACAGCTGTGACCTGTTTGAAAAAGACCATTCCTCCGGTGCCCTGAACTCCATATTGCAGCCTCAAAACCAAAGATCACATCAGAAAATTCATTACAAACCATGATAAATAAGAAAAATGAGAAAAAAGCCAAAGAAATGCAAGAATGCATAATGATATTGGGCTGGATTTAGTCGCAAGGAAACCGGCTGTTCCCGGATTCATCCACCACTCCAGCTGACAGCTTGTGGAATTCTGACTGAATTAACCTGAAAATCGCAGTGAAACTCTGTTTGGAGGCAATTAATATCTGTCACCTCAGCCAAAGTGTTCCATTTGATTTTCCAAAACACAAAAACTCACCTTGGTTGTGTTACCTGTAGATTTCTAAGCTTCAAACGCCTATTTGTTGTGTTTTTTATTTCATAATGGCTACTCTGCCCAAACTTTTGTTTCTATTGCGTCAGATTACAAAATTTGGAAAGGAAGAAGGCAAAACCAACTCAGACCCAGAAAACCTTTAGGAAATTGCCACTCAAGAAACCGAAAGTCAGCTGAGGCACCCAAATAAATGGCAGCAAGCCAGAATTGGAGCAAGGCAACAGCTGTGCCCTGATTGAAAAAGACCATTCCTCAGGTTCCCTGAACTCCATATTGCAGCCTCAAAACCAAAGATCACATCAGAAAATTCATTACAAACCATGATAAATAAGAAAAATGAGAAAAAAGCCAAAGAAATGCAAGAATCCATAATGATATTGGGCTGGATTTAGTTGCAAGGAAACCGGCTGTTCCCGGATTCATCCACCCCTCCAGCTGACAGCTTGTGGAATTCTGACTGAATTAACCTGAAAATCGCAGTGAAACTCTGTTTGGAGGCAATTAATATCTGTCACCTCAGCCAAAGTGTTCCATTTGATTTTCCAAAACACAAAAACTCACCTTGGTTGTGTTACCTGTAGATTTCTAAGCTTCAAACGCCTATTTGTTGTGTTTTTTATTTCATAATGGCTACTCTGCCCAAACTTTTGTTTCTATTGCGTCAGATTACAAAATTTGGGAAGGAAGAAGGCAAAACCAACTCAGACCCAGAAAACCTTTAGGAAATTGCCACTCAAGAAACCGAAAGTCAGCTGAGGCACCCAAATAAATGGCAGCAAGCCAGAATTGGAGCAAGGCAACAGCTGTGCCCTGATTGAAAAAGACCATTCCTCAGGTTCCCTGAACTCCATATTGCAGCCTCAAAACCAAAGAACACATCAGAAAATTCATTACAAACCATGATAAATAAGAAAAATGAGAAAAAAGCCAAAGAAATGCAAGAATCCATAATGATATTGGGCTGGATTTAGTCGCAAGGAAACCGGCTGTTCCCGGATTCATCCACCACTCCAGCTGACAGCTTGTGGAATTCTGACTGAATTAACCTGAAAATCGCAGTGAAACTCAATTTGGAGGCAATTAATATCTGTCACCTCAGCCAAAGTGTTCCATTTGATTTTCCAAAACACAAAAACTCACCTTGGTTGTGTTACCTGTAGATTTCTAAGCTTCAAACGCCTATTTGTTGTGTTTTTTATTTCATAATGGCTACTCTGCCCAAACTTTTGTTTCTATTGCATCAGATTACAAAATTTGGGAAGGAAGAAGGCAAAACCAACTCAGACCCAGAAAACATTTAGGAAATTGCCGCTCAAGAAACAAAGGGCCGCTGAGGAAGCCAAAACCTTGAAAGCAAGACAGAATTGGAGCAAGCCAACAGCTGTGCCCTGATTGAAAAAGACCATTCCTCCGGTGTCCTGAACTCGATATTGCAACCTCAAAACCAAACCTCAGATCAGAAAATTCATTACAAACCATGATAAATAAGAAAAATCAGAAAAAATCCAAAGAAATGCAGGAGTTCTTAGTGATATTGGGCTTGATTTATTCCCTTGTTAATGGCTGTTTCCAGATTCTTCTACACCTCCCAGCTGAGTGTCTGTGGTTTCTGACTGAATTAAAATGAAATTCGCTGTGAAACTCGGTTTGGAGGCAATTAATATCTGTCACCTCAGCAAAAGTGTTCCATATCTTTTTCCAAAACACAAAATCTCACCTTGGTCGTGTTACCTGTAGCTTTCAAAAGCCTATTTGATGTGTTTTTTATTTCATAATGTCTATTCTGTCCAAAATCTTGCTTGTATTACGTCAGAATACAAAATTTGGGAAGGAAGAGGACAAAAACAACTGAGACTCAGAAAACGTTTAGGAAATTGCCACTCAAGAAACCTCAAATCGGCGGAGGCACCCAAAACAATGACAGCAAGCCAGAATTGGAGCAAGCCAGCAGCTGTGCCCTGATTGAAAAAGACCATTCCTCCGGTGCCCTGAACTCCATATTGCAGCCTCAAAACCAAAGCTCACATCAGAAAATTCATTACAAACCATGATAAATAAGAAATATCAGAATAAAGCCAAAGAAATGCAAGAATCCATAATGATATTGGGCTTCATTTAGTTGCAAGGAAACCAGCTATTCCCGGATTCATCCACCCCTCCAGCTGACTGCCTGTGGAATTCTGACTGAATTAACCTGAACGGAGGCAGTTAATATCTGTCACCACAGCCAACTTGTTCCATTTGATTTTCCAAAACACAAAATCTCACCTTGGTCGTGTTACCTGTAGCTTCAAAAGCCTATTTGTTGTGTTTTTTATTTCCTAATGGCTACTGTGTCCAAACTCTTGTTTGTATTGTGTCAGAATACAAAATTTGGGAAGGAAGAAGGAAAACCAACTCAGACCTAGAAAACATTTAGGATATTGATGCTCAAGAAACTTCAAATCGGCGGAGGCACCCAAAACAATGACAGCAAGCCAGAATTGGAGCAACCCAACAGCTGTGACCTGATTGAATAAGAACCTTCCTCTTGTGCCCTGAACTCCATATGCCAGCCTCAAAACCAAAGCTCACATCAGAAAATTCATTACAAACCATTAAAATTAAGAAAAATGAGAAAAAGGCCAAAGAAATTCAAGAATTCATAATGATATTGGGCTTGATTTAGTCGCAAGGAAACCATATATTCCCAGATTCATCCACCTCTCCAGCTGATGCCTGAGGAATATTGACTGAATTAACCTGAACGGAGGCAGTTAATATCTGTCACCACAGCCAAAGTGTTCCATTTCATTTTCCAAAACAAAATCTCACCTTGGTCGTGTTACCTGTAGCTTTCAAAAGCCTATTTGATGTGTTTTTTTATTTCAAAATGCCTATTCTGTCCAAACTCTTGTTTCTGTTGCGTCAGAATACAAAATTTGGGAAGGAAGAGGACAAAACCAACTGAGACTCAGAAAATGTTTAGGAAATTGCCACTCAAGAAACCTCAAATCGGCGGAGGCACCCAAAACAATGACAGCAAGCCAGAATTGGAGCAGGCCAACAGCTGTGCCCTGATTGAAAAAGACCATTCCTCCGGTGCCCTGAACTCCATACTGCAGCCTCAAAACCAAAGCTCACATCAGAAAATTCATTACAAACCATTATAAATCAGAAAAATGAGAAAAAAGCCAAAGAAATGCAGGAGTTCTTAGTAATATTGGGCTTGATTTATTGCCATGTAAACGGCTGTTTCCAGATTCATCCACACCTCCCAGCTGAGTGTCTGTGGTTTCTGACTGAATTAACCTGAAAATCGCAGTGAAACTCGGTTTGGAGGCAATTAATATCTGTCACCTCAGCCAAAGTGTTCCATTTTATTTTCCAAAACTCAAAAACTCACCTTAGTCTTCTTACCTGTAGATTTCTAAGCTTCAAATGCCTATTTGTTGTGTTTTTTATTTCATCATTGCTACTCTGTCCAAACTCTTGTTTGTATTGCGTCAGAATACAAAATTTGGGAATAAGAAGGAAAAACCGTGTCAGACCCAGAAAACATTTAGGAAATTGCCACTCAAGAAACCAAAAGTCAGCTGAGGAACCCACAACAATGACAGCAAGCCAGAATTGGAGAAAGCCAACAGCATTGCCCTGATTGAAAGAGAACCTTCCTCTTGTGCCCTGAACTCAATATGCCAGCCTCAAAAGCAAAGCTCACATCAGAAAATTCATTACAAACCATGATAAATAAGAAAAATGAGAAAAAAGCCAAAGAAATGCAGGAGTTCTTAGGGATATTGGGCTTGAATTATGGCCATGTAAACGGCTGTTTCCAGATACATCCACACCTCCCAACTGAGTGTCTTTGGTTTCTGAAGGAATTAACAAAAAAATCGCAGTGAAACTCGGTTTTGGAGGCAATTAATATCTGTCACCTCAGCCAGAGTGTTCAATTTTATTTTCATAAACACAAAAACTTACCTTGCTCGTGTTACCTGTACATATATAAGCTTCAAACGCATATTTGTTGTGTTTTTTATTTCATAATGGCTACTCTGTCCAAACTTTTGTTTGTATTACGTCAGAATACAAAATTTGGAAAGGAAGAAGGCAAAACCAAGTCAGACCCAGAAAACATGTAGGAAATTGCCGCTAAAGAAACCAAAAACAGCTGAGGCACGCAAAACAATGACAGCAAGCCAGAATTGCAACAAGCCAACAGCTGTGTCCTGTTTGAAAAAGACCATTGATCCGGTGCCCTGAACTCAATATGCCAGCCTCAAAACCAAAGCTCACATCAGAAAATTCATTACAAACCATGATAAATCAGAAAAATGAGACAAAAGCCAAGGAAATGCACGAGTTCTTAGTGATATTTGGCTGGATTTAGACACAAGGAAACTGGCTGTTTAAAGATTCATCCCCCCCTTCCACTGACTGACTTTGGAATTCTGATTGATTTCACCTCAAAATTGCACTCACACTCAATTTGGAGGGAATTAGAATCTGTCCCCTCAGCAGAAGGGTTCCATGTCATTTTCCAAAACACAGAAACTCACCTTGGTCGAGTTGCCTGTAGACTTCTAATCCTGAAAGGGCAATTTCTGTGTTTTTTTTTTCTTTCATAATGGCTACTCTGTCCAAATCTTGCTTGTATTGCATCAGAATACAAAATATGGGAATAAGAAGGCAAAACCGACTCAGACCCAGAAAACAATAAGGAAATTGCCGCTCAAGAAACCACAAATCGGCTGAGGCACCCAAAACAATGACAGCAAGCCAGAATTGGAGCAAGCCAACAGCTGTGCCCTGATTGAAAAAGAACATCCCTCTTGTGCCCTGAACTCAATATTGCAGCCTCAAAACCAAAGCTCACATCAGAAAATTCATTACAAACCATGATAAATAAGAAAATGGAGAAAAAGCCAAAGAAATGCAAGAATCCATAATGATAGTGGGCTTGATTTAGTTGCAAGGAAACCGGCTGTTCCCAGATTCATCCACAGCTCCAGCTGACTGCCTGTGGAATTCCGACTGAATTAACCTGAAAATCGCAGTAAGACTCAGTTTGGAGGCCATAATATCAGTCACCTCAGCCAAAGTGTTCCATTTGATTTTCCAAATCACAAAAACTCACCTTGGTCATGTTACCCTTAGATTTATAAGCTTCAAACGCTAATTTGTTGTTGTTGTTTTTTTTTTATTTCATAATGGCTACTCTGTCAAAACTCTTGTTTGTATTGCGTCAGAATACAAAATGTGGGAAGGAAGAAGGGAAAACCAACTCAGACCCAGAAAACATTTAGGAAACTGCCGCTCAAGAAACCACAAATCGGCTGAGGCACCCAAAACCTTGAAAGCAAGCCAGAATTGGAGCAAGCCAACAGCTGTGCCCTGATTGAACAAGACCATTAATCCAGTGCCCTGAACTCCATATTCCATCCTCAAAACCAAAGCTCACATCAGAAAATTCATTAGAAACCATGATAAATAAGGGAAATCTGAGAAAGCCAAAGAAATTCAAGAGTCCTTTGTGGTATTTGGCTGGATTTAGACAGAAGGAAACTGGCTGTTTCCGGATTCATCCCCCCCCTTCCACAGACAGACCTTTGAATTCTGATTGAATTCACCTCAAAATCGCACTCACACTCAATTTGGAGGGAATTAGAATCTGTCCCCTCAGCAGAAGGGTTCCATGTCATTTTCCAAAACACAGAAACTCATCTTGGTCGTGTTGCCTATAGATTTCTAATCCTGAAAGGGCAATGCGCTTTTTTTTTTTTTTCTTTCATAATGGCTACTCTGTCCAAAATCTTGCTTATGTTGCATCAGAATACAAAATTTGGGAATAAGAAGGCAAATGCGACTCAGACCCAGAAAACATTTAGGAAACTGCAACACAAGAATCCACAAATCAGCTGAGGCACCCAAAACAATGA
This sequence comes from Oryctolagus cuniculus, assembly GCF_051225735.1. Taxonomy (NCBI): domain Eukaryota; kingdom Metazoa; phylum Chordata; class Mammalia; order Lagomorpha; family Leporidae; genus Oryctolagus; species Oryctolagus cuniculus. The sequence continues at coordinate 571,560 of NW_028301697.1, read as the reverse complement.
CAGCAAGCAGAATTGCAGCAAGACAACAGCTGTGCCCTGATTGAAAAAGAACCTTCCTCTTGTGCCCTGAACTCCATATTGCAGCCTCAAAACCAAAGCTCACATCAGAAAATTCATTACAAACCATGATAAATAAGAAAAATCAGAAAAAAAGCCAAAGAAATGCAAGAATCCATAATGATATTGGGCTTGATTTAGTCGCAAGGAAGCCAGCAGTTCCCAGATTCATCCACGCCTAAAGCTGACTGCCTGTGGAATTCTCACAGAATGAACCCGAAAATCACAGTGAAACTCCGTTTGGAGGCAATTAATATCTGTCACCTCAGCCAAAGTGTAACATTTTTTTTTCCAAAACACAAAAACTCACCTTGGTCATGTAACCTGTAGATTTTTAAGCTTCAAATGCCCATTTGTTGTGTTTTGTATTTCATAATCGGTACTCTGCCCAAACTCATGTTTGTATGGCGTCAGAATACAAAATTTGGGAAGGAGGAAGGCAAAACCAAATCAGACCAAGAAAACATTTAGGAAATTGCCGCTCAACAAACCAAAATTGAGCTGAGGCACCCAAAACAATGACAGCAAGCCAGAATTGGAGCAAGCCAACAGCTGTGCCCTGTTTGAAAAAGACCATTCCTCCAGTACCCTGAACTCCATATTCCAGCCTCAAAACCAAAGCTCACATCAGAAAATTCATTACAAACCATGATAAATAAGGGAAATGTGAAAAAGCCAAAGAAATGCAAGCCTGTGGAATCCTAACTGAATTAACTGAATTAATCTGAAAATCGCAGTGAAACTCGGTTTTGGAGGCAATTAATATCTGTCACCTCAGCCAGAGTGTTCAATTTTAATTTCGAAAACAAAAAATCATACCTTGGTCTTGTGACCAGTACATATATAAGCTTCAAACGCATATTTGTTGTGTTTTTTATTTCATAATGGCGACTCTGTCCAAACTCTTGTTTGTATTACGCCAGAATACAAAATTTGGGAAGGAAGAAGGCAAAACCTACTCAGAGCCAGAAAACATGTAGGAAATTGCCGCTCAAGAAACCACAAATGGGCTGAGGCACCCAAAACCTTGAAAGCAAGCCAGAATTGGAGCAAGCCAACAGCTGTGCCCTGATTGAACTAGACCATTAATCCAGTGCCCTGAACTCCATATTCCAGCCTCAAAACCAAAGCTCACAAAAAAAAAAATCATTACAAACAATGATAAATAAGGGAAATCTGAGAAAGCCAAAGTAATTCAAGAGTCCTTTGTGGTATTTGGCTGGATTTAGACAGAAGGAAACAGGCTGTTTCTGGATTCATCCCCCCCTTCCACAGACTGACTTTGGAATTCTGACTCAATTCACCTCAAAATCGCACTCACACTCAATTTGGAGGGAATTAGTATCTGTCCCCTCAGCAGAAGTGTTCCATGTCATTTTCCAAAACACAAAAACTCATCTTTCTCGTGTTGCCTGTAGACTTGTAATCCTGAAAGGGCAATTTACTGTGTTTTTTTTTTTTTCTTTCATAGTGGCTACTCTGTCCAAAATCTTGCTTGTATTGCGTCAGAATACAAAATTTGGGAATAAGAAGGCAAATCCGACTCAGACCCAGAAAACATTTAGGAAACTGCAGAAAAAGAATCCACAAATCAGCTAAGGAATCCAAAACAATGACAGCAAGCAGAACTGGAGCACGCCAACAGCTGTGCCCTGATTGAAAAAGAACCTTCCTCTTGTGCCCTAAACTCAATATGCCAGCCACAAAACCAAAGCTCACATCAGAAAATTCATTTCAAACCATGATAAATTGGAAAAATCAGAAAAAAGCCAAAGAAATGCAAGTTTTCTTAGTGATATTGGGCTTGATTTATTCCTAAGTAAACAGCTGTTTCCAGATTCATCCACAACTCCCAGCTGAGTGAATAGGGATTCTGACTGAATTCACCTCAAAATGGCAGTGAAATTCGGTTTGGAGACAATTAATATCTGTCACCTCAGCCAAAGTGTTCCATTTTATTTTCCAAAACAAAAAAACTCACTTTGGTCATGTTTCCTATAGATTTCAAAGCGTCAAACGCCTATTTGTTGTGTTTTTTATTTCATAATGGCTACTCTGTCCAAAATCTTGCTTGTATTGCATCAACATACAAAATTTCGGAAGGTAGAAGGCAAAGCCAACTCAGACCCAGAAAACATTTAGGAAATTGCCACTCAAGAAACCAAAAGTCAGCTGAGGCTCCCAAAACCATGACAGCAAGCCAGAATTGGAGCAGGCAATCAGCTGAGTCCTGATTGAAAAAGGCCATTCTTCCGGTACCCTGAACTCCATATTCCAGCCTCAAAACCAAAGCTTACATCAGGAAATTCATTACAAACCACGATACATAAGAAAAATGAGAAAAAAGCCAAGAAATGCAAGAAACCATAATGATATTGAGCTGGATTTAGTTGCAAGGAAACCGGCTGTTCCCGGATTCATCCAACACTCCAGCTGACTGCGTGTGGAATTCTGACTGAATTAACCTGAAAATTGCAGTGAAACTCAGTTTGGAGGCAATTAATATCTGTCACCTCAGCCAAAGTGTTCCATTTTATTTTCCAAAACACAAAAACTCACCTTGGTCTTGTTACCTGTAGATTTCCAAGCTTCAAATGCCTATTTGTTGTTTTGTTTATTTCATAATGGCTACTCTGCCCAAACTCTTCTTTGCATTGCATCAGAATACAAAATTTGGGAATAAGAAGGCAAATCCAACTCAGACACAGAAAACATTTATGAAATTGCCACTCAAGAAACCACGAATCTTCTGAGGCATCCAAAACAATGACAGCAAGCCGGAATTGGAGAAAATCAACAACTGTGCCCTGATTGAAACAGAACCATCCTCTTGTGCCCTGAACTCAATATGCCAGCCTCAAAACCAAAGCTCACATCAGAAAATGCTTTACAAACCATTACAAATAAGAAAAATGAGAAAAAAGCCAAAGAAATGCAAGAATCCATAATGATATTGGACTTGATTTAGTCGCAAGGAAACCGGATGTTCCCGCATTCATCCACCCCTACAGCTGACTGCCTGTGGAATTCTGACTGAATTAACCTGAAAAATGCAGTGAAACTCAGTTTGAAGGCAATTAATATCTGTCACCTCAGCCAAAGTGTTCCATTTGATTTTTCAAAACTCAAAAACTCACCTTGGTCATGATACCTGTAGAATCATAACCTTCAAACGCCTATTTGTTGTGTTTTTTATTTCATAATCGGTACTCTGTCTGAACACATGTTTGTATTGCGTCACAATACAAAATTTGGGAAGGAAGACGGCAAAAACCTCTCAGACACAGAAAACATTTAGGAAATTGCCGCTCAAGAAACCAAAAGTCAGCTAAGGCACCCAAAACAATGACAGCAAGGCAGAATTGGAGCAAGTCAACAGCTGTGCCCTTTTTGAAAAATAACCTTCCTCTTGTGCCCTGAACTCCATATTGCAGCCTCAAAACCAAAGCTCACATCATAAAATTCATTACAAACCATGATAAATAAGAAAAATGAGAAAAAAGCCAAAGAAATGCTAGAATCCATAATGATATTGGGCTTGATTTAGTCGCAAGGAAATTGGCTGTTCCCAGATTCATCCACCCCTCCAGCTGACTGCCTGTGGAATTCTGACTGAATTAACCTGAAAATCGCAGTAAAACTCAGTTTGGAGGCCATTAATATCTGTCACCTCAGCCAAAGTGTTCCATTTTATTTGCCAAAACACAAAACCTCATCTTGTCCTGTTACCTGTAGATTTCTGAGCTTCAAACGCCTATTTGTTGTGTTTTTTATTTCATAATGGCTACTCTGCCCAAACTCTTGTTTGTATTGCGTCAGAATACAAAATTTGGGAAGGAAGAAGGCAAAACCAACTCAGACCCAGAAAACATTTAGGAAATTGCCGCTCAAGAAACCACAAATCGGCTGAGGCACTCAAAACAATGACAGCAAGCCAGAATTGGAGCAGGCCAACAGCTGTGCCCTGTTTCAAAAAGACTATTCCTCCGGTGCCCTGAACTCCATATTGCAGCCTCAAAACCAAAGCTCACATCAGAAAATTCATTACAAACCATGATAAATAAGAAAAATGAGAAAATGCCAAAGAAATGCAAGAATCCATAATGATATTGGGTTTGGTTCAGTCACAAGGAAACCGGCTGTTCCCGGATTCATCCACCCCTCCAGCTGACTGCCTGTGGAACTCTGACTGAATTAACCTGAATATCGCAGTGAAACTACGTTTGGAGGGAGTAAATAACTGTCACCTCACCCAAAGTGTTCCATTGTATTTTCCAAAACACAAAAACTCCCCTTGGTCGTGTTACCTGTAGATTTCTAAGCTTCAAAATCCTATTTGTTGTGTTTTTTATTTCATAATAGCTACTCTGCCCAAACTCTTGTTTGTATTGTGTCAGAATACAACATTTGGGAAGGAAGAAGGCAAAACCAACTCAGACCCAGAAAACATTTTGGAAATTGCCGCTCAAGAAACCAAATCAGCTGAGGCATGCAAAACAATGACAGCAAGCCAGAATTGCAACAAGCCAACAGCTGTGTCCTGTTTGAAAAAGACCATTGCCCCGGTGCCCAGAACTCTATATTGCAGCCTCAAAACCAAAGCTGACATCAGAAAATGCATTACAAACCATGATAAATAAGAAAAATGAGAAAAAAGCCAAAGAAATGCAAGAATCCATAATGATATTGGGCTTGATTTAGTCGCAAGGAAACCGGCTGTTCCTGGATTCATCCACCCCTCCAGCTGACTGCCTGTGGAATTCTGACTGAATTAACCTGAAAATCGCAGTGAAACTCAGTTTGGGGGCAATTAATATCTGTCACCTCAGACCATTTTATTATCTAAAACACAAACACTCACCTTGCTCTTGTTACCTGTAGATTTCTAAGCTTCAAACGCCTATTTGTTGTATTTTTTATTTCATAATGGCTACTCTGTCCAGAAAACATTTAAAATTTCCGCTCAAGAAACCACAAATCGGCTGAGGTACTTAAAACAATGACAGCAAGCCAGAATTGGAGCAGGCCAACAGCTGTGCCCTTTTTGAAAAAGACCATTCCTCCGGTGCCCTGAACTCAATATGCCAGCCTCAAAACCAAAGCTCACATCAGAAAATTCATTACAAACCATGATAAATAAGAAAACGGAGAAAAAAGCCAAAAAATGCAAGAATCCATAATGATATTGGGCTTGAGTTAGTCGCAAGGAAACCGGCTGTTCCCGGATTCATCCACCCCTTCAGCGGACTGCCTGTGGAATTCTGACTGAATTAACCTGAATATCGCAGTGAAACTCAGTTTGGAGGCAATTAATATCTGTCACCTCAGCCAAAGTGTTCCATTTTATTTTCCAAAACACAAAAACTCACCTTGCTCGTGTTACCTGTCGATTTCTAAGCTTCAAATGCCTATTTGTTGTGTTTTTTATTTCATAATGGCTACTCTGCCGAAACTCTTGTTTGTATTGCGTCAGTATACAAAATTTGGGAAGGAAGAAGGCAAAACCAATTCAGGCCCAGAATACATGTAGTAAATTGCCGCTCAAAAGACCAATAATCGGCTGAGGCACCCAAAACAATGACAGCAAGCCAGAATTGGAGCAGGCCAACAGCTGTGCCCTGTTTGAAAAAGACCATTCCTCTGTTACACTGAACTCCATATTGCAGCTTCAAAACCAAAGCTCACATCAGAAAATTCATTACAAACCATGATAAATAAGAAAACGAAGAAAAAAGCCAAAGAAATGCAAGAATCCATAATGATATTGGGCTTCATTGAGTCGCAAGGAAATTGGCTGTTCCCAGATTCATCCACCCCTCCAGCTGACTGCCTGTGGAAATATGACTGAATTAACCGGAAAATCGCAGTGAAACTCAGTTTGGAGGCAATTAATATCTGTCACCTCAGCCAAAGTGTTCCATTTGATTTTCCAAAACACAAAAACTCACCTTGGTCGTGTTACCTGTAGATTTCTAAGGTTCAAAAGACTATTTGTTGTGTTTTGTATTTCGCACTGGCTACTCGCCCCAAACTCTTATTTGCATGGTGTCAGAATACAAAATTTGGGAAGGAAAAAGGCAAAACCAACTCAGACTCAGAAAACATGTAGGAAATTGCAGCTCAAGAAACCAAAAGTCAGCTGAGGCACTGAAAACAATAACAGCAAGCCAGAATTGGAGCAGGCCAAAAGCTGTGCCCTGTTTGAAAAAGACCATTCCTCCGGTGCCCTGAACTCCATATTGCAGCCTCAAATCCAAAGCTCACATCAGGAAATTCATTACAACCCATGAAAAATAAGGAAAATGAGAAAAAAGCCAAAGAATTCCAAGAATGCATAATGATATTGGGCTTGATTTAGTCTCAAGGAAACCGGCTGTTCCAGGATTCATCGACCACTGCAGCTGACTGCCTGTGGAATTCTGACTGAATTCAGCTGAAAATCGCAGTGAAACTCAGATTGGAGGCAATTAATATCTGTCACCTCAGCCAAAGTGTTCCATTTGATTTTACAAAACACAAAAACTCACCTTGGTCGTGTTACCTGTAGAGTTCTAAGCTTTAAACGACTATTTGTTGTGTTTTTTATTTCATAATGGCTACTTTAACCAAACTCTTGTTTGTATTGCATCAGAATACAACATTTGGGAAGGAAGAAGGCAAAACCAACTCAGACCCAGAAATCATTTAGGAAATTGCCGCTCAAGAAACCAAAAGACAGCAGAGGTACCCAAAGCAATGACATTAAATCAGATTGGAGCAAGCAAAGAGGTGTGCCCTGATTGAAAAAGAACCATTCTCTTCTGCACTGAAGTCTATATTGCAGCCTCAAAATAAAGCTCACATCAGAAAATTCATTACAAACCATGATAAATAAGAAAAATAAGAAAAAAGCCAAAGAAATGCAAGAATCTATAATGATATTGGGCTTGATTCAATCGCAAGGAAACCGGCTATTCCCAGATTCATCCACCCCTCCAGCTGACTGCCTGTGGAATTCTGACTGAATTCACCTGAAAATCGCAGTGAAACTCAGTTTGGAGGCAATTAATATCTGTCACCTCAGCCAAAGTGTTCCATTTTATTTTCCAAAACACAAAAACTCACCTTGCTCGTGTTACCTGTCGATTTCTAAGCTTCAAATGACTATTTGTTGTGTTTTTTATTTCATAATGGCTACTCTGCCCAAACTCTTGTTTGTATTGCGTCAGTATACAAAATTTGGGAAGGAAGAAGGCAAAACCAATTCAGGCCCAGAAAACATGTAGTAAATTGCCGCGCAAAAGACCAATAATCGGCTGAGGCACTCAAAACAATGACAGCAAGCCAGAATTGGAGCAGGCCAACAGCTGTGCCCTGTTTCAAAAAGACTATTCCTCCGGTGCCCTGAACTCCATATTGCAGCCTCAAAACCAAAGCTGACATCAGAAAATTCATTACAAACCATGATAAATAAGAAAAATGAGAAAAAAGCCAAAGAAATGCAAGAATCCATAATGATATTGGGCTTGGTTCAGTCGCAAAGGAAACCGGCTGTTCCCGGATTCATCCACCCCTCCAGCTGACTGCCTGTGGAATTCTGACTGAATTAACCTGAATATCGCAGTGAAACTCCGTTTGGAGGCAGGAAATAACTGTCACCTCAGCAAAAGTGTTCCATTGCATTTTCCAAAACACAAAAACTCCCCTTGGTCGTGTTACCTGTAGATTTCTAAGCTTCAAAAGCCTATTTGTTGTGTTTTTTATTTCATAATAGCTACTCTGCCCAAACTCTTGTTTGTATTGTGTCAGAATACAACATTTGGGAAGGAAGAAGGCAAAACCATCTCAGACCCAGAAAACATTTTGGAAATTGCCGCTCAAAAATCCACTAATCGGCTGAGGCACTCAAAACAATGACAGCAAGCCAGAATTGGAGCAGGCCAACAGCTGTGCCATGTTTGAAAAAGACCATTGCCCCGGTGCCCTGAACTCCATATTGCAGCCTCAAAACCAAAGCTGACATCAGAAAATGCATTACAAACCATGATAAATAAGAAAAATGAGAAAAAAGCCAAACAAATGCAAGAATCCATAATGATATTGGGCTTGATTTAGTCGCAAGCAAACCGGCTGTTCCTGGATTCATCCACCCCTCCAGCTGACTGCCTGTGGAATTCTGACTGAATTAACCTGAAAATCGCAGTGAAACTCAGTTTGGGGGCAATTAATATCTGTCACCTCAGACCATTTTATTATGCAAAACACAAAAACTCACCTTGCTCGTGTTACCTGTAGATTTCTAAGATTCAAACGCCTATTAGTTGTATTTTTTATTTCATAATGGCTACTCTGTCCAGAAAACATTTAAAATTTCCGCTCAAGAAGCTACAAATCGGCTGAGGTACTTAAAACAATGACAGCTAGCCAGAATTGGAGCAGGCCAACAGCTGTGCCCTGTTTGAAAAAGACCATTCCTCTGGTGCCCTGAACTCAATATGCCAGCCTCCAAACCAAAGCGCACATCAGAAAATTCATTACAAACCATGATAAATAAGAAAACAGAGAAAAAAGCCAAAAAATGCAAGAATCCATAATGATATTGGGCTTGAGTTAGTCGCAAGGAAACCGGCTGTTCCCGGATTCATCCACCCCTTCAGCGGACTGCCTGTGGAATTCTGACTGAATTAACCTGAATATCGCAGTGAAACTCAGTTTGGAGGCAATTAATATCTGTCACCTAGCCAAAGTGTTCCATTGTATTTTCCAAAACACAAAAACTCCCCTTGGTCGTGTTACCTGTAGATTTCTAAGCTTCAAAAGCCTATTTGTTGTGTTTTTTATTTCATAATAGCTACTCTGCCCAAACTCTTGTTTGTATTGTGTCAGAATACAACATTTGGGAAGGAAGAAGGCAAAACCAACTCAGACCCAGAAAACATTTTGGAAATTGCCGCTCAAGAAACCACTAATCGGCTGAGGCACTCAAAACGATGACAGCAAGCCAGAATTGGAGCAGGCCAACAGCTGTGCCGTGTTTGAAAAAGACCATTGCCCCGGTGCCCTGAACTTCATATTGCAGACTCAAAACCAAAGCTCACATCAGAAAATTCACTACAAACCATGATACATAAGAAAAATGAGAAAAAAGCCAAAGAAATGCAAGAATCCATAATGATATTGGGCTTGATTGAGTTGCAAGGAAACCGGCTGTTCCGGGATTCATCAACCCCTCCAGCTGACTGCCTGTGGAATTCTGACTGAATTTACCTGAAAATCGCAGTGAAACTCAGTTTGGAGGCAATTAATATCTGTCACCTGAACCAAAGTGTTGCATTTGATTTTCCAAAACACAAAAACTCACCTTGGTCGTGTTACCTGTAGATTTCTAAGGTTCAAAAGACTATTAGTTGTATTTTGTATTTCACACTGGCTACTCGCCCCAAACTCTTGTTTGTATGGCGTCAGAATACAAAATTTGGGAAGGAAAAAGGCAAAACCAACTCAGACTCAGAAAACATGTAGGAAATTGCAGCTCAAGAAACCAAAAGTCAGCTGAGGCACTCAAAACAATAACAGCAAGCCAGAATTGGAGCAGGCCAAAAGCTGTGCCCTGTTTGAAAAAGACCATTCCTCCGGTGCCCTGAACTCCATATTGCAGCCTCAAATCCAAAGCTCACATCAGGAAATTCATTACAAACCATGAAAAATAAGGAAAATGAGAAAAAAGCCAAAGAATTCCAAGAATGCATAATGATATTGGGCTTGATTTAGTCTCAAGTAAACCGGCTGTTCCTGGATTCATCGACCAATGAAGCTGACTGCCTGTGGAATTCTGACTGAATTCACCTGAAAATCGCAGTGAAACTCAGTTTGGAGGCAATTAATATCTGTCACCTCAGACCATTTTATTATCCAAAACACATAACCTCACCTTGGTCGTGTTACCTGTAGATTTCTAAGCTTCAAACGCCTATATGCTATGTTTTTCATTACAAAATGGCTACTCTGCAAAAACTCTTGTTTGTATGGCGTCAGAATACAAAATTTGGGAAGGAGGAAGGCAAAACCAACTCAGACCCAGAAAACATGTAGGAAATTGCGGCTCAAGAAACCACAAATCGGCTGAGGCACTCAAAGCAATGACAGCAAGCCAGAATTAGAGCAGACTAACAGCTGTGCCCTGATTGAAAAAGACCATTCCCCCGGTGCCCTGAACTCCATATTGCAGCCTCATAACCAAAGCTGACATCACAAAATTCATTACAAACCATGATAAATAAGAAAAATGCGAAAAATCCAAAGAAATGCAAGAATCCATAATGATATTGGGCTTGATTTAGTCGCAAGGAAACCGGTTGTTCCCGGATTCATCCACCCCTCCAGCTGACAGCCTGTGGAATTCTGACTGAATTCAGCTGAAAATCGCATTGAAACTCTTTTTGGAGGCAATTAATATCTGTCACCTCAGCCAAAGTGTTCCATTTGATTTTCCAAAACACAAAAACTCCCCTTGGTCGTGTTACCTGTAGATTTCTAAGCTTCAAACGCCTATGTGTTGTGTTTTTTATTTCATAATGGCTACTCTACCCAAACTCTTCTTTCTATGGCGTCAGAATACAAAATTTGGGAAGGAAGAAGGCAAAACCAACTCAGACCCAGAAAACATGTAGGAAATTGCCGCTCAAGAATCCACAAATCGGCTGAGGCACTCAAAAGAATGACAGCAAACCAGAATTGGAGCAGGCCAACAGCTGTGCCCTGATTGAAAAAGACCATTCCTCAGGTTCCCTGAACTCCATATTGCAGCCTCAAAACCAAAGAACACATCAGAAAATTCATTACAAACCATGATAAATAAGAAAAATGAGAAAAAAGCCAAAGAAATGCAAGAATCCATAATGATATTGGGCTGGATTTAGTCGCAAGGAAACCGGCTGTTCCCGGATTCATCCACCACTCCAGCTGACAGCTTGTGGAATTCTGACTGAATTAACCTGAAAATCGCAGTGAAACTCAATTTGGAGGCAATTAATATCTGTCACCTCAGCCAAAGTGTTCCATTTGATTTTCCAAAACACAAAAACTCACCTTGGTTGTGTTACCTGTAGATTTCTAAGCTTCAAACGCCTATTTGTTGTGTTTTTTATTTCATAATGGCTACTCTGCCCAAACTTTTGTTTCTATTGCGTCAGATTACAAAATTTGGGAAGGAAGAAGGCAAAACCAACTCAGACCCAGAAAACATTTAGGAAATTGCCGCTCAAGAAACAAAGGGCCGCTGAGGAAGCCAAAACCTTGAAAGCAAGACAGAATTGGAGCAAGCCAACAGCTGTGCCCTGATTGAAAAAGACCATTCCTCCGGTGTCCTGAACTCGATATTGCAACCTCAAAACCAAACCTCAGATCAGAAAATTCATTACAAACCATGATAAATAAGAAAAATCAGAAAAAATCCAAAGAAATGCAGGAGTTCTTAGTGATATTGGGCTTGATTTATTCCCTTGTTAATGGCTGTTTCCAGATTCTTCTACACCTCCCAGCTGAGTGTCTGTGGTTTCTGACTGAATTAAAATGAAATTCGCTGTGAAACTCGGTTTGGAGGCAATTAATATCTGTCACCTCAGCAAAAGTGTTCCATATCTTTTTCCAAAACACAAAATCTCACCTTGGTCGTGTTACCTGTAGCTTTCAAAAGCCTATTTGATGTGTTTTTTATTTCATAATGTCTATTCTGTCCAAAATCTTGCTTGTATTACGTCAGAATACAAAATTTGGGAAGGAAGAGGACAAAAACAACTGAGACTCAGAAAACGTTTAGGAAATTGCCACTCAAGAAACCTCAAATCGGCGGAGGCACCCAAAACAATGACAGCAAGCCAGAATTGGAGCAAGCCAGCAGCTGTGCCCTGATTGAAAAAGACCATTCCTCCGGTGCCCTGAACTCCATATTGCAGCCTCAAAACCAAAGCTCACATCAGAAAATTCATTACAAACCATGATAAATAAGAAATATCAGAATAAAGCCAAAGAAATGCAAGAATCCATAATGATATTGGGCTTCATTTAGTTGCAAGGAAACCAGCTATTCCCGGATTCATCCACCCCTCCAGCTGACTGCCTGTGGAATTCTGACTGAATTAACCTGAACGGAGGCAGTTAATATCTGTCACCACAGCCAACTTGTTCCATTTGATTTTCCAAAACACAAAATCTCACCTTGGTCGTGTTACCTGTAGCTTCAAAAGCCTATTTGTTGTGTTTTTTATTTCCTAATGGCTACTGTGTCCAAACTCTTGTTTGTATTGTGTCAGAATACAAAATTTGGGAAGGAAGAAGGAAAACCAACTCAGACCAAGAAAACATTTAGGATATTGATGCTCAAGAAACTTCAAATCGGCGGAGGCACCCAAAACAATGACAGCAAGCCAGAATTGGAGCAACCCAACAGCTGTGACCTGATTGAATAAGAACCTTCCTCTTGTGCCCTGAACTCCATATGCCAGCCTCAAAACCAAAGCTCACATCAGAAAATTCATTACAAACCATTAAAATTAAGAAAAATGAGAAAAAGGCCAAAGAAATTCAAGAATTCATAATGATATTGGGCTTGATTTAGTCGCAAGGAAACCGTATATTCCCAGATTCATCCACCTCTCCAGCTGATGCCTGAGGAATATTGACTGAATTAACCTGAACGGAGGCAGTTAATATCTGTCACCACAGCCAAAGTGTTCCATTTCATTTTCCAAAACAAAATCTCACCTTGGTCGTGTTACCTGTAGCTTTCAAAAGCCTATTTGATGTGTTTTTTTATTTCAAAATGCCTATTCTGTCCAAACTCTTGTTTCTGTTGCGTCAGAATACAAAATTTGGGAAGGAAGAGGACAAAACCAACTGAGACTCAGAAAATGTTTAGGAAATTGCCACTCAAGAAACCTCAAATCGGCGGAGGCACCCAAAACAATGACAGCAAGCCAGAATTGGAGCAGGCCAACAGCTGTGCCCTGATTGAAAAAGACCATTCCTCCGGTGCCCTGAACTCCATACTGCAGCCTCAAAACCAAAGCTCACATCAGAAAATTCATTACAAACCATTATAAATCAGAAAAATGAGAAAAAAGCCAAAGAAATGCAGGAGTTCTTAGTAATATTGGGCTTGATTTATTGCCATGTAAACGGCTGTTTCCAGATTCATCCACACCTCCCAGCTGAGTGTCTGTGGTTTCTGACTGAATTAACCTGAAAATCGCAGTGAAACTCGGTTTGGAGGCAATTAATATCTGTCACCTCAGCCAAAGTGTTCCATTTGATTTTCCAAAACACAAAAACTCACCTTGGTCATGTTACCTGTAGATTTCTAAGCTTCAAATGCCTATTTGTTGTGTTTTTTATTTCATCATTGCTACTCTGTCCAAACTCTTGTTTGTATTGCGTCAGAATACAAAATTTGGGAATAAGAAGGAAAAACCGTGTCAGACCCAGAAAACATTTAGGAAATTGCCACTCAAGAAACCAAAAGTCAGCTGAGGCACGCAAAACAATGACAGCAAGCCAGAATTGCAACAAGCCAACAGCTGTGTCCTGTTTGAAAAAGACCATTGATCCGGTGCCCTGAACTCAATATGCCAGCCTCAAAACCAAAGCTCACATCAGAAAATTCATTACAAACCATGATAAATCAGAAAAATGAGACAAAAGCCAAGGAAATGCACGAGTTCTTAGTGATATTTGGCTGGATTTAGACACAAGGAAACTGGCTGTTTAAAGATTCATCCCCCCCTTCCACTGACTGACTTTGGAATTCTGATTGATTTCACCTCAAAATTGCACTCACACTCAATTTGGAGGGAATTAGAATCTGTCCCCTCAGCAGAAGGGTTCCATGTCATTTTCCAAAACACAGAAACTAATCTTGATCACGTTGCCAGTAGATTTCTAATCCTGAAAGGGCAATTTCTGTGTTTTTTTTTTTCTTTCATAATGGCTACTCTGTCCAAATCTTGCTTGTATTGCATCAGAATACAAAATATGGGAATAAGAAGGCAAAACCGACTCAGACCCAGAAAACATTAAGGAAATTGCCGCTCAAGAAACCACAAATCGGCTGAGGTTCCCAAAACAATGACAGCAAGCCAGAAGTGGAGCAAGCCAACAGCTGTGCCCTGATTGAAAAAGAACCTTCCTCTTGTGCCCTGAACTCAATATGCCAGCCTCAAAACCAAAGCTCACATCAGAAAATTCATTACAAATCATCATAAATAAGAAAAAAGAGAAAAAAGCCAAAGAAATGCAAGAATCCATAATCATAGTGGCTTGAATTAGTTGCAAGGAAACCGGCTGTTCCCGGATTCATCCACCCCTCCAGCTGACTGCCTGTGGAATTCTGACTGAATTAACCTGAAAATCGCAGTAAGACTCAGTTTGGAGGCCATAATATCAGTCACCTCAGCCAAAGTGTTCCATTTGATTTTCCAAATCACAAAAACTCACCTTGGTCGTGTTACCCTTAGATTCATAAGCTTCAAACGCTAATTTATTGCTTTTTTTTTTTTTATTTCATGATGGCTACTCTGTCCAAACTCTTGTTTGTATTGCGTCAGAATACAAAATGTGGGAAGGAACAAGGGAAAACCAACTCAGACCCAGAAAACATTTAGGAAATTGCCACACAAGAAACCACAAATCGGCTGAGGCACCCAAAACCTTGAAAGCAAGACAGAATTGGAGCAAGCCAACAGCTGTGCCCTGATTGAACAAGACCATTAATCCAGTGCCCTGAACTCCATATTCCATCCTCCAAACCAAAGCTCACATCAGAAAATTCATTACAAACCATGATAAATAAGGGAAATCTGAGAAAGCCAAAGAAATTCAAGAGTCCTTTGAGGTATTTGGCTGGATTTAGACACAAAGAAACTGGTTGTTTAAAGATTCATCCCCCCCTTCCACAGACAGACCTTTGAATTCTGATTGAATTCACCTCAAAATCGCACTCACACTCAATTTGGAGGGAATTAGAATCTGTCCCCTCAGCAGAAGGGTTCCATGTCATTTTCCAAAACACAGAAACTCATCTTGGTCGTGTTGCCTATAGATTTCTAATCCTGAAAGGGCAATTTGCTGTGTTTTTTTTTTCTTTCATAATGGCTACTCTGTCCAAATCTTGCTTATGTTGCATCAGAATACAAAATTTGGGAATAAGAAGGCAAATCCGACTCAGACCTAGAAAACATTTAGGAAACTACAACACAAGAATCCACAAATCAGCTGAGGCACCCAAAACAATGACAGCAAGCAGAATTGCAGCAAGCCAACAGCTGTGCCCTGATTGAAAAAGAACCTTCCTCTTGTGCCCTGAACTCCATATTGCAGCCTCAAAACCAAAGCTCACATCAGAAAATTCATTACAAACCATGATAAATAAGGGAAATCTGAGAAAGCCAAAGAAATTCAAGAGTCCTTTGTGGTATTTGGCTGGATTTAGACACAAAGAAACTGGTTGTTTAAAGATTCATCCCCCCCTTCCACAGACAGACTTTGGAATTCTGATTGAATTCACCTCAAAATCGCACTCACACTCAATTTGGAGGGTATTAGAATCTGTCCCCTCAGCATAAGTGTTCCATGTCATTTTCCAAAACACAGAAACTCATCTTGGTCGAGTTGCCTGTAGATTTCTAATCCTGAAAGGGCAATTTGCTGTGTTTTATTTTTTTTTTCTTTTATAATGGCTACTCTGCCAAAATCTTGCTTGTATTGATTCAGAATACAAAATTTGGGACGGAAGAAGGCAAAACCGACTCAGACCCAGAAAACATTTAGGAAATTGCCGCTCAAGAAACCACAAATCGGCTGAGGCACCCAAAACAATGACAGCAAGCTAGAATTGCAGCAAGCCAACATCTGTGCCCTGATTGAAAAAGAACCTTCCTCTTGTGCCCTGAGCTCAATATACCAGCCTCAAAACCAAAGCTCACATCAGAAAATTCATTACAAACCATGATAAATAAGAAAAATGAGAAAAAAGCCAAAGAAATGCAGGAGTTCTTAGTAATATTGGGCTTGATTTATTGCCATGTAAACGGCTGTTTCCAGATTCATCCACACCTCCCAGCTGAGTATCTGTGGTTTCTGACTGAATTAACCTGAATATCGCAGTGAAACTCGGTTTGGAGGCAATTAATATCTGTCACCTCAGCCAAAGTGTTCCATTTTATCTTCCAAATCTCAAAAACTCACCTTAGTCTTCTTACCTGTAGATTTCAAAACTTCAAATGCCTATTTGTTTTGTTTTTTATTTCATAATGGCTACTCTGCCCAAGCTCTTGTTTGTATTGCGTCAGAATACAAAATTTGGCAAGGAAGAAGGCAAAACCAACTCAGACCCAGAAAACATTTAGGAAATTGCCACTCAAGAATCCAAAAGTCAGTTGAGGAACCTACAACAATGACAGCAAGCCAGAATTGGAGCAAGCCAACATCTGTGCCCTGATTGAAAAAGAACCTTCCTCTTGTGCCCTGAGCTCAATATACCAGCCTCAAAACCAAAGCTCACATCAGAAAATTCATTACAAACCATGATAAATAAGAAAAATGAGAAAAAAGCCAAAGAAATGCAGGAGTTCTTAGTAATATTGGGCTTGATTTATTGCCATGTAAATGGCTGTTTCCAGATTCATCCACACCTCCCAGCTGAGTGTCTGTGGTTTCTGAATGAATTAACCTGAAAATCGCAGTGAAACTCGGTTTGGAGGCAATTAATATCTGTCACCTCAGCAAAACTGTTCCATTTTATTTTCCAAAACTCAAAAACTCACCTTAGTCTTCTTACCTGTAGATTTCTAAGCTTCAAATGCCTATTTGTTTTGTTTTTTATTTCATCATTGCTAGTCTGTCCAAACTCTTGTTTGTATTGCGTCAGAATACAAAATTTGGGAATAAGAAGGAAAAACCGTGTCAGACCCAGAAAACATTTAGGAAATTGCCACTCAAGAAACCAAAAGTCAGCTGAGGAACCCACAACAATGACAGCAAGCCAGAATTGGAGAAAGCCAACAGCTGTGCCCTGATTGAAAAAGAACCTTCCTCTTGTGCCCTGAACTCCATATGCCAGCCTCAAAAGCAAAGCTCACATCGGAAAATTCATTACAAACCATGATAAATAAGAAAAATGAGAAAAAAGCCAAAGAAATGCAGGAGTTCTTAGGGATATTGGGCTTGAATTATGGCCATGTAAACGGCTGTTTCCAGATTCATCCACACCTCCCAACTGAGTGTCTTTGGTTTCTGAAGGAATTAACAAAAAAATCGCAGTGAAACTCGGTTTTGGAGGCAATTAATATCTGTCACCTCAGCCAGAGTGTTCAATTTTACTTTCAAAAAACACAAAAACTTACCTTGCTCGTGTTACCTGTACATATATAAGCTTCAAACGCATATTTGTTGTGTTTTTTATTTCATAATGGCTACTCTGTCCAAAGTCTTGTTTGTATTACGTCAGAATACAAAATTTGGGAAGGAAGAACGCAAAACCAACTCAGACCCAGAAAACATGTAGGAAATTGCCACTAAAGAAACCAAAAACAGCTGAGGCACGCAAAACAATGACAGCAAGCCAGAATTGCAACAAGCCAACAGCTGTGTCCTGTTTGAAAAAGACCATTGATCCGGTGCCCTGAACTCAATATGCCAGCCTCAAAACCAAAGCTCACATCAGAAAATTCATTAGAAACCATGATAAATCAGAAAAATGAGACAAAAGCCAAAGAAATGCACGAGTTCTTAGTGATATTTGGCTGGATTTAGACACAAGGAAACTGGCTGTTTAAAGATTCATCCCCCCCTTCCACTGACTGACTTTGGAATTCTGATTGATTTCACCTCAAAATTGCACTCACACTCAATTTGGAGGGAATTAGAATCTGTCCCCTCAGCAGAAGGGTTCCATGTCATTTTCCAAAACACAGAAACTAATCTTGATCATGTTGCCAGCAGATTTCTAATCCTGAAAGGGCAATTTCTGTGTTTTTTTTTTCTTTCATAATGGCTACTCTGTCCAAATCTTGCTTGTATTGCATCAGAATACAAAATATGGGAATAAGAAGGCAAAACCGACTCAGACCCAGAAAACAATAAGGAAATTGCCGCTCAAGAAACCACAAATCGGCTGAGGCACCCAAAACAATGACAGCAAGCCAGAATTGGAGCAAGCCAACAGCTGTGCCCTGATTGAAAAAGAACATCCCTCTTGTGCCCTGAACTCAATATTGCAGCCTCAAAACCAAAGCTCACATCAGAAAATTCATTACAAACCATGATAAATAAGAAAATGGAGAAAAAGCCAAAGAAATGCAAGAATCCATAATGATAGTGGGCTTGATTTAGTTGCAAGGAAACCGGCTGTTCCCAGATTCATCCACAGCTCCAGCTGACTGCCTGTGGAATTCCGACTGAATTAACCTGAAAATCGCAGTAAGACTCAGTTTGGAGGCCATAATATCAGTCACCTCAGCCAAAGTGTTCCATTTGATTTTCCAAATCACAAAAACTCACCTTGGTCATGTTACCCTTAGATTTATAAGCTTCAAACGCTAATTTGTTGTTGTTGTTTTTTTTTATTTCATAATGGCTACTCTGTCAAAACTCTTGTTTGTATTGCGTCAGAATACAAAATGTGGGAAGGAAGAAGGGAAAACCAACTCAGACCCAGAAAACATTTAGGAAACTGCCGCTCAAGAAACCACAAATCGGCTGAGGCACCCAAAACCTTGAAAGCAAGCCAGAATTGGAGCAAGCCAACAGCTGTGCCCTGATTGAACAAGACCATTAATCCAGTGCCCTGAACTCCATATTCCATCCTCAAAACCAAAGCTCACATCAGAAAATTCATTAGAAACCATGATAAATAAGGGAAATCTGAGAAAGCCAAAGAAATTCAAGAGTCCTTTGTGGTATTTGGCTGGATTTAGACAGAAGGAAACTGGCTGTTTCCGGATTCATCCCCCCCCTTCCACAGACAGACCTTTGAATTCTGATTGAATTCACCTCAAAATCGCACTCACACTCAATTTGGAGGGAATTAGAATCTGTCCCCTCAGCAGAAGGGTTCCATGTCATTTTCCAAAACACAGAAACTCATCTTGGTCTTGTTGCCTATAGATTTCTAATCCTGAAAGGGCAATGCGCTTTTTTTTTTTTTTCTTTCATAGTGGCTACTCTGTCCAAAATCTTGCTTATGTTGCATCAGAATACAAAATTTGGGAATAAGAAGGCAAATGCGACTCAGACCCAGAAAACATTTAGGAAACTGCAACACAAGAATCCACAAATCAGCTGAGGCACCCAAAACAATGACAGCAAGCAGAATTGCAGCAAGACAACAGCTGTGCCCTGATTGAAAAAGAACCTTCCTCTTGTGCCCTGAACTCAATATGCCAGCCTCAAAACCAAAGCTCACATCAGAAAATTCATTACAAACAATGATAAATAAGAAAAATCAGAAAAAAAGCCAAAGAAATGCAAGAATCCATAATGATATTGGGCTTGATTTAGTCGCAAGGAAGCCAGCAGTTCCCAGATTCATCCACGCCTAAAGCTGACTGCCTGTGGAATTCTCACAGAATGAACCCGAAAATCACAGTGAAACTCCGTTTGGAGGCAATTAATATCTGTCACCTCAGCCAAAGTGTAACATTTTTTTTTCCAAAACACAAAAACTCACCTTGGTCATGTAACCTGTAGATTTTTAAGCTTCAAATGCCCATTTGTTGTGTTTTGTATTTCATAATCGGTACTCTGCCCAAACTCATGTTTGTATGGCGTCAGAATACAAAATTTGGGAAGGAGGAAGGCAAAACCAAATCAGACCAAGAAAACATTTAGGAAATTGCCGCTCAACAAACCAAAATTGAGCTGAGGCACCCAAAACAATGACAGCAAGCCAGAATTGGAGCAAGCCAACAGCTGTGCCCTGTTTGAAAAAGACCATTCCTCCAGTACCCTGAACTCCATATTCCAGCCTCAAAACCAAAGCTCACATCAGAAAATTCATTACAAACCATGATAAATAAGGGAAATGTGAAAAAGCCAAAGAAATGCAAGCCTGTGGAATCCTAACTGAATTAACTGAATTAATCTGAAAATCGCAGTGAAACTCGGTTTTGGAGGCAATTAATATCTGTCACCTCAGCCAGAGTGTTCAATTTTAATTTCGAAAACAAAAAATCATACCTTGGTCTTGTGACCAGTACATATATAAGCTTCAAACGCATATTTGTTGTGTTTTTTATTTCATAATGGCGACTCTGTCCAAACTCTTGTTTGTATTACGCCAGAATACAAAATTTGGGAAGGAAGAAGGCAAAACCTACTCAGAGCCAGAAAACATGTAGGAAATTGCCGCTCAAGAAACCACAAATGGGCTGAGGCACCCAAAACCTTGAAAGCAAGCCAGAATTGGAGCAAGCCAACAGCTGTGCCCTGTTTTAAAAAGACCATTCCTGCGGTGCCCTGAACTCCATACTGCAGCCTCAAAACCAAAGCTCACAAAAAAAAAAAATCATTACAAACAATGATAAATAAGGGAAATCTGAGAAAGCCAAAGTAATTCAAGAGTCCTTTGTGGTATTTGGCTGGATTTAGACAGAAGGAAACAGGCTGTTTCTGGATTCATCCCCCCCTTCCACAGACTGACTTTGGAATTCTGACTCAATTCACCTCAAAATCGCACTCACACTCAATTTGGAGGGAATTAGTATCTGTCCCCTCAGCAGAAGTGTTCCATGTCATTTTCCAAAACACAAAAACTCATCTTTCTCGTGTTGCCTGTAGACTTCTAATCCTGAAAGGGCAATTTACTGTGTTTTTTTTTTTTTCTTTCATAGTGGCTACTCTGTCCAAAATCTTGCTTGTATTGCGTCAGAATACAAAATTTGGGAATAAGAAGGCAAATCCGACTCAGACCCAGAAAACATTTAGGAAACTGCAGAAAAAGAATCCACAAATCAGCTAAGGAATCCAAAACAATGACAGCAAGCAGAACTGGAGCACGCCAACAGCTGTGCCCTGATTGAAAAAGAACCTTCCTCTTGTGCCCTAAACTCAATATGCCAGCCACAAAACCAAAGCTCACATCAGAAAATTCATTTCAAACCATGATAAATTGGAAAAATCAGAAAAAAGCCAAAGAAATGCAAGTTTTCTTAGTGATATTGGGCTTGATTTATTCCTAAGTAAACAGCTGTTTCCAGATTCATCCACAACTCCCAGCTGAGTGAATAGGGATTCTGACTGAATTCACCTCAAAATGGCAGTGAAATTCGGTTTGGAGACAATTAATATCTGTCACCTCAGCCAAAGTGTTCCATTTTATTTTCCAAAACAAAAAAACTCACTTTGGTCATGTTTCCTATAGATTTCAAAGCGTCAAACGCCTATTTGTTGTGTTTTTTATTTCATAATGGCTACTCTGTCCAAAATCTTGCTTGTATTGCATCAACATACAAAATTTCGGAAGGTAGAAGGCAAAGCCAACTCAGACCCAGAAAACATTTAGGAAATTGCCACTCAAGAAACCAAAAGTCAGCTGAGGCTCCCAAAACCATGACAGCAAGCCAGAATTGGAGCAGGCAATCAGCTGAGTCCTGATTGAAAAAGGCCATTCTTCCGGTACCCTGAACTCCATATTCCAGCCTCAAAACCAAAGCTTACATCAGGAAATTCATTACAAACCACGATACATAAGAAAAATGAGAAAAAAGCCAAGAAATGCAAGAAACCATAATGATATTGAGCTGGATTTAGTTGCAAGGAAACCGGCTGTTCCCGGATTCATCCAACACTCCAGCTGACTGCGTGTGGAATTCTGACTGAATTAACCTGAAAATTGCAGTGAAACTCAGTTTGGAGGCAATTAATATCTGTCACCTCAGCCAAAGTGTTCCATTTTATTTTCCAAAACACAAAAACTCACCTTGGTCTTGTTACCTGTAGATTTCCAAGCTTCAAATGCCTATTTGTTGTTTTGTTTATTTCATAATGGCTACTCTGCCCAAACTCTTCTTTGCATTGCATCAGAATACAAAATTTGGGAATAAGAAGGCAAATCCAACTCAGACACAGAAAACATTTATGAAATTGCCACTCAAGAAACCACGAATCTTCTGAGGCATCCAAAACAATGACAGCAAGCCGGAATTGGAGAAAATCAACAACTGTGCCCTGATTGAAACAGAACCATCCTCTTGTGCCCTGAACTCAATATGCCAGCCTCAAAACCAAAGCTCACATCAGAAAATGCTTTACAAACCATTACAAATAAGAAAAATGAGAAAAAAGCCAAAGAAATGCAAGAATCCATAATGATATTGGACTTGATTTAGTCGCAAGGAAACCGGATGTTCCCGCATTCATCCACCCCTACAGCTGACTGCCTGTGGAATTCTGACTGAATTAACCTGAAAAATGCAGTGAAACTCAGTTTGAAGGCAATTAATATCTGTCACCTCAGCCAAAGTGTTCCATTTGATTTTTCAAAACTCAAAAACTCACCTTGGTCATGATACCTGTAGAATCATAACCTTCAAACGCCTATTTGTTGTGTTTTTTATTTCATAATCGGTACTCTGTCTGAACACATGTTTGTATTGCGTCACAATACAAAATTTGGGAAGGAAGAAGGCAAAAACCTCTCAGACACAGAAAACATTTAGGAAATTGCCGCTCAAGAAACCAAAAGTCAGCTAAGGCACCCAAAACAATGACAGCAAGGCAGAATTGGAGCAAGTCAACAGCTGTGCCCTTTTTGAAAAATAACCTTCCTCTTGTGCCCTGAACTCCATATTGCAGCCTCAAAACCAAAGCTCACATCATAAAATTCATTACAAACCATGATAAATAAGAAAAATGAGAAAAAAGCCAAAGAAATGCTAGAATCCATAATGATATTGGGCTTGATTTAGTCGCAAGGAAATTGGCTGTTCCCAGATTCATCCACCCCTCCAGCTGACTGCCTGTGGAATTCTGACTGAATTAACCTGAAAATCGCAGTAAAACTCAGTTTGGAGGCCATTAATATCTGTCACCTCAGCCAAAGTGTTCCATTTTATTTGCCAAAACACAAAACCTCATCTTGTCCTGTTACCTGTAGATTTCTGAGCTTCAAACGCCTATTTGTTGTGTTTTTTATTTCATAATGGCTACTCTGCCCAAACTCTTGTTTGTATTGCGTCAGAATACAAAATTTGGGAAGGAAGAAGGCAAAACCAACTCAGACCCAGAAAACATTTAGGAAATTGCCGCTCAAGAAACCACAAATCGGCTGAGGCACTCAAAACAATGACAGCAAGCCAGAATTGGAGCAGGCCAACAGCTGTGCCCTGATTCAAAAAGACTATTCCTCCGGTGCCCTGAACTCCATATTGCAGCCTCAAAACCAAAGCTCACATCAGAAAATTCATTACAAACCATGATAAATAAGAAAAATGAGAAAATGCCAAAGAAATGCAAGAATCCATAATGATATTGGGTTTGGTTCAGTCACAAGGAAACCGGCTGTTCCCGGATTCATCCACCCCTCCAGCTGACTGCCTGTGGAACTCTGACTGAATTAACCTGAATATCGCAGTGAAACTACGTTTGGAGGGAGTAAATAACTGTCACCTCCCCAAAGTGTTCCATTGTATTTTCCAAAACACAAAAACTCCCCTTGGTCGTGTTA
Source organism: Oryctolagus cuniculus (assembly GCF_051225735.1). Classification (NCBI taxonomy): domain Eukaryota; kingdom Metazoa; phylum Chordata; class Mammalia; order Lagomorpha; family Leporidae; genus Oryctolagus; species Oryctolagus cuniculus. The sequence continues at coordinate 547,808 of NW_028301697.1, read as the reverse complement.
CCTGTAGATTTCTAAGCTTCAAAATCCTATTTGTTGTGTTTTTTATTTCATAATAGCTACTCTGCCCAAACTCTTGTTTGTATTGTGTCAGAATACAACATTTGGGAAGGAAGAAGGCAAAACCAACTCAGACCCAGAAAACATTTTGGAAATTGCCGCTCAAGAAACCAAATCAGCTGAGGCATGCAAAACAATGACAGCAAGCCAGAATTGCAACAAGCCAACAGCTGTGTCCTGTTTGAAAAAGACCATTGCCCCGGTGCCCAGAACTCTATATTGCAGCCTCAAAACCAAAGCTGACATCAGAAAATGCATTACAAACCATGATAAATAAGAAAAATGAGAAAAAAGCCAAAGAAATGCAAGAATCCATAATGATATTGGGCTTGATTTAGTCGCAAGGAAACCGGCTGTTCCTGGATTCATCCACCCCTCCAGCTGACTGCCTGTGGAATTCTGACTGAATTAACCTGAAAATCGCAGTGAAACTCAGTTTGGGGGCAATTAATATCTGTCACCTCAGACCATTTTATTATCAAAAACACAAACACTCACCTTGCTCTTGTTACCTGTAGATTTCTAAGCTTCAAACGCCTATTTGTTGTATTTTTTATTTCATAATGGCTACTCTGTCCAGAAAACATTTAAAATTTCCGCTCAAGAAACCACAAATCGGCTGAGGTACTTAAAACAATGACAGCAAGCCAGAATTGGAGCAGGCCAACAGCTGTGCCCTTTTTGAAAAAGACCATTCCTCCGGTGCCCTGAACTCAATATACCAGCCTCAAAACCAAAGCTCACATCAGAAAATTCATTACAAACCATGATAAATAAGAAAACGGAGAAAAAAGCCAAAAAATGCAAGAATCCATAATGATATTGGGCTTGAGTTAGTCGCAAGGAAACCGGCTGTTCCCGGATTCATCCACCCCTTCAGCGGACTGCCTGTGGAATTCTGACTGAATTAACCTGAATATCGCAGTGAAACTCAGTTTGGAGGCAATTAATATCTGTCACCTCAGCCAAAGTGTTCCATTTTATTTTCCAAAACACAAAAACTCACCTTGCTCGTGTTACCTGTCGATTTCTAAGCTTCAAATGCCTATTTGTTGTGTTTTTTATTTCATAATGGCTACTCTGCCGAAACTCTTGTTTGTATTGCGTCAGTATACAAAATTTGGGAAGGAAGAAGGCAAAACCAATTCAGGCCCAGAATACATGTAGTAAATTGCCGCTCAAAAGACCAATAATCGGCTGAGGCACCCAAAACAATGACAGCAAGCCAGAATTGGAGCAGGCCAACAGCTGTGCCCTGTTTGAAAAAGACCATTCCTCTGTTACACTGAACTCCATATTGCAGCTTCAAAACCAAAGCTCACATCAGAAAATTCATTACAAACCATGATAAATAAGAAAAAAGAGAAAAAAGCCAAAGAAATGCAAGAATCCATAATGATATTGGGCTTCATTGAGTCGCAAGGAAATTGGCTGTTCCCAGATTCATCCAACACTCCAGCTGACTGCCTGTGGAAATATGACTGAATTAACCGGAAAATCGCAGTGAAACTCAGTTTGGAGGCAATTAATATCTGTCACCTCAGCCAAAGTGTTCCATTTGATTTTCCAAAACACAAAAACTCACCTTGGTCGTGTTACCTGTAGATTTCTAAGGTTCAAAAGACTATTTGTTGTGTTTTGTATTTCGCACTGGCTACTCGCCCCAAACTCTTATTTGCATGGCGTCAGAATACAAAATTTGGGAAGGAAAAAGGCAAAACCAACTCAGACTCAGAAAACATGTAGGAAATTGCAGCTCAAGAAACCAAAAGTCAGCTGAGGCACTGAAAACAATAACAGCAAGCCAGAATTGGAGCAGGCCAAAAGCTGTGCCCTGTTTGAAAAAGACCATTCCTCCGGTGCCCTGAACTCCATATTGCAGCCTCAAATCCAAAGCTCACATCAGGAAATTCATTACAACCCATGAAAAATAAGGAAAATGAGAAAAAAGCCAAAGAATTCCAAGAATGCATAATGATATTGGGCTTGATTTAGTCTCAAGGAAACCGGCTGTTCCAGGATTCATCGACCACTGCAGCTGACTGCCTGTGGAATTCTGACTGAATTCAGCTGAAAATCGCAGAGAAACTCAGATTGGAGGCCATTAATATCTGTCACCTCAGCCAAAGTGTTCCATTTGATTTTACAAAACACAAAAACTCACCTTGGTCGTGTTACCTGTAGAGTTCTAAGCTTTAAACGACTATTTGTTGTGTTTTTTATTTCATAATGGCTACTTTAAACAAACTCTTGTTTGTATTGCATCAGAATACAACATTTGGGAAGGAAGAAGGCAAAACCAACTCACACCCAGAAATCATTTAGGAAATTGCCGCTCAAGAAACCACAAATCGGCTGAGGCACTCAAAACAATGACAGCAAGCCAGAATTGGAGCAGGCCAACAGCTGTGCCCTGTTTCAAAAAGACTATTCCTCCGGTGCCCTGAACTCCATATTGCAGCCTCAAAACCAAAGCTCACATCAGAAAATTCATTACAAACCATGATAAATAAGAAAAATGAGAAAATGCCAAAGAAATGCAAGAATCCATAATGATATTGGGTTTGGTTCAGTCACAAGGAAACCGGCTGTTCCCGGATTCATCCACCCCTCCAGCTGACTGCCTGTGGAACTCTGACTGAATTAACCTGAATATCGCAGTGAAACTACGTTTGGAGGGAGTAAATAACTGTCACCTCACCCAAAGTGTTCCATTGTATTTTCCAAAACACAAAAACTCCCCTTGGTCGTGTTACCTGTAGATTTCTAAGCTTCAAAATCCTATTTGTTGTGTTTTTTATTTCATAATAGCTACTCTGCCCAAACTCTTGTTTGTATTGTGTCAGAATACAACATTTGGGAAGGAAGAAGGCAAAACCAACTCAGACCCAGAAAACATTTTGGAAATTGCCGCTCAAGAAACCAAATCAGCTGAGGCATGCAAAACAATGACAGCAAGCCAGAATTGCAACAAGCCAACAGCTGTGTCCTGTTTGAAAAAGACCATTGCCCCGGTGCCCAGAACTCTATATTGCAGCCTCAAAACCAAAGCTGACATCAGAAAATGCATTACAAACCATGATAAATAAGAAAAATGAGAAAAAAGCCAAAGAAATGCAAGAATCCATAATGATATTGGGCTTGATTTAGTCGCAAGGAAACCGGCTGTTCCTGGATTCATCCACCCCTCCAGCTGACTGCCTGTGGAATTCTGACTGAATTAACCTGAAAATCGCAGTGAAACTCAGTTTGGGGGCAATTAATATCTGTCACCTCAGACCATTTAATTATCTAAAACACAAACACTCACCTTGCTCTTGTTACCTGTAGATTTCTAAGCTTCAAACGCCTATTTGTTGTATTTTTTATTTCATAATGGCTACTCTGTCCAGAAAACATTTAAAATTTCCGCTCAAGAAACCACAAATCGGCTGAGGTACTTAAAACAATGACAGCAAGCCAGAATTGGAGCAGGCCAACAGCTGTGCCCTTTTTGAAAAAGACCATTCCTCCGGTGCCCTGAACTCAATATGCCAGCCTCAAAACCAAAGCTCACATCAGAAAATTCATTACAAACCATGATAAATAAGAAAACGGAGAAAAAAGCCAAAAAATGCAAGAATCCATAATGATATTGGGCTTGAGTTAGTCGCAAGGAAACCGGCTGTTCCCGGATTCATCCACCCCTTCAGCGGACTGCCTGTGGAATTCTGACTGAATTAACCTGAATATCGCAGTGAAACTCAGTTTGGAGGCAATTAATATCTGTCACCTCAGCCAAAGTGTTCCATTTTATTTTCCAAAACACAAAAACTCACCTTGCTCGTGTTACCTGTCGATTTCTAAGCTTCAAATGCCTATTTGTTGTGTTTTTTATTTCATAATGGCTACTCTGCCGAAACTCTTGTTTGTATTGCGTCAGTATACAAAATTTGGGAAGGAAGAAGGCAAAACCAATTCAGGCCCAGAATACATGTAGTAAATTGCCGCTCAAAAGACCAATAATCGGCTGAGGCACCCAAAACAATGACAGCAAGCCAGAATTGGAGCAGGCCAACAGCTGTGCCCTGTTTGAAAAAGACCATTCCTCTGTTACACTGAACTCCATATTGCAGCTTCAAAACCAAAGCTCACATCAGAAAATTCATTACAAACCATGATAAATAAGAAAACGAAGAAAAAAGCCAAAGAAATGCAAGAATCCATAATGATATTGGGCTTCATTGAGTCGCAAGGAAATTGGCTGTTCCCAGATTCATCCACCCCTCCAGCTGACTGCCTGTGGAAATATGACTGAATTAACCGGAAAATCGCAGTGAAACTCAGTTTGGAGGCAATTAATATCTGTCACCTCAGCCAAAGTGTTCCATTTGATTTTCCAAAACACAAAAACTCACCTTGGTCGTGTTACCTGTAGATTTCTAAGGTTCAAAAGACTATTTGTTGTGTTTTGTATTTCGCACTGGCTACTCGCCCCAAACTCTTATTTGCATGGCGTCAGAATACAAAATTTGGGAAGGAAAAAGGCAAAACCAACTCAGACTCAGAAAACATGTAGGAAATTGCAGCTCAAGAAACCAAAAGTCAGCTGAGGCACTGAAAACAATAACAGCAAGCCAGAATTGGAGCAGGCCAAAAGCTGTGCCCTGTTTGAAAAAGACCATTCCTCCGGTGCCCTGAACTCCATATTGCAGCCTCAAATCCAAAGCTCACATCAGGAAATTCATTACAACCCATGAAAAATAAGGAAAATGAGAAAAAAGCCAAAGAATTCCAAGAATGCATAATGATATTGGGCTTGATTTAGTCTCAAGGAAACCGGCTGTTCCAGGATTCATCGACCACTGCAGCTGACTGCCTGTGGAATTCTGACTGAATTCAGCTGAAAATCGCAGTGAAACTCAGATTGGAGGCAATTAATATCTGTCACCTCAGCCAAAGTGTTCCATTTGATTTTACAAAACACAAAAACTCACCTTGGTCGTGTTACCTGTAGAGTTCTAAGCTTTAAACGACTATTTGTTGTGTTTTTTATTTCATAATGGCTACTTTAACCAAACTCTTGTTTGTATTGCATCAGAATACAACATTTGGGAAGGAAGAAGGCAAAACCAACTCACACCCAGAAATCATTTAGGAAATTGCCGCTCAAGAAACCAAAAGACAGCAGAGGTACCCAAAGCAATGACATTAAATCAGATTGGAGCAAGCAAAGAGGTGTGCCCTGATTGAAAAAGAACCATTCTCTTCTGCACTGAAGTCTATATTGCAGCCTCAAAATAAAGCTCACATCAGAAAATTCATTACAAACCATGATAAATAAGAAAAATAAGAAAAAAGCCAAAGAAATGCAAGAATCTATAATGATATTGGGCTTGATTCAATCGCAAGGAAACCGGCTATTCCCAGATTCATCCACCCCTCCAGCTGACTGCCTGTGGAATTCTGACTGAATTCACCTGAAAATCGCAGTGAAACTCCGTTTGGAGGCAATTAATATCTGTCACCTCAGCCAAAGTGTTCCATTTTATTTTCCAAAACACAAAAACTCACCTTGCTCGTGTTACCTGTAGATTTCTAAGCTTCAAATGACTATTTGTTGTGTTTTTTATTTCATAATGGCTACTCTGCCCAAACTCTTGTTTGTATTGCGTCAGTATACAAAATTTGGGAAGGAAGAAGGCAAAACCAATTCAGGCCCAGAAAACATGTAGTAAATTGCCGCGCAAAAGACCAATAATCGGCTGAGGCACTCAAAACAATGACAGCAAGCCAGAATTGGAGCAGGCCAACAGCTGTGCCCTGTTTGAAAAAGACTATTCCTCCGGTGCCCTGAACTCCATATTGCAGCCTCAAAACCAAAGCTGACATCAGAAAATTCATTACAAACCATGATAAATAAGAAAAATGAGAAAAAAGCCAAAGAAATGCAAGAATCCATAATGATATTGGGCTTGGTTCAGTCGCAAAGGAAACCGGCTGTTCCCGGATTCATCCACCCCTCCAGCTGCCTGTGGAATTCTGACTGAATTAACCTGAATATCGCAGTGAAACTCCGTTTGGAGGCAGGAAATAACTGTCACCTCAGCAAAAGTGTTCCATTGCATTTTCCAAAACACAAAAACTCCCCTTGGTCGTGTTACCTGTAGATTTCTAAGCTTCAAAAGCCTATTTGTTGTGTTTTTTATTTCATAATAGCTACTCTGCCCAAACTCTTGTTTGTATTGTGTCAGAATACAACATTTGGGAAGGAAGAAGGCAAAACCATCTCAGACCCAGAAAACATTTTGGAAATTGCCGCTCAAAAAACCACTAATCGGCTGAGGCACTCAAAACAATGACAGCAAGCCAGAATTGGAGCAGGCCAACAGCTGTGCCATGTTTGAAAAAGACCATTGCCCCGGTGCCCTGAACTCCATATTGCAGCCTCAAAACCAAAGCTGACATCAGAAAATGCATTACAAACCATGATAAATAAGAAAAATGAGAAAAAAGCCAAACAAATGCAAGAATCTATAATGATATTGGGCTTGATTTAGTCGCAAGCAAACCGGCTGTTCCTGGATTCATCCACCCCTCCAGCTGACTGCCTGTGGAATTCTGACTGAATTAACCTGAAAATCGCAGTGAAACTCAGTTTGGGGGCAATTAATATCTGTCACCTCAGACTATTTTATTATGCAAAACACAAAAGCTCACCTTGCTCGTGTTACCTGTAGATTTCTAAGATTCAAACACCTATTAGTTGTATTTTTTATTTCATAATGGCTACTCTGTCCAGAAAACATTTAAAATTTCCGCTCAAGAAGCTACAAATCGGCTGAGGTACTTAAAACAATGACAGCTAGCCAGAATTGGAGCAGGCCAACAGCTGTGCCCTGTTTGAAAAAGACCATTCCTCTGGTGCCCTGAACTCAATATGCCAGCCTCCAAACCAAAGCGCACATCAGAAAATTCATTACAAACCATGATAAATAAGAAAACAGAGAAAAAAGCCAAAAAATGCAAGAATCCATAATGATATTGGGCTTGAGTTAGTCGCAAGGAAACCGGCTGTTCCCGGATTCATCCACCCCTTCAGCGGACTGCCTGTGGAATTCTGACTGAATTAACCTGAATATCGCAGTGAAACTCAGTTTGGAGGCAATTAATATCTGTCACCTAGCCAAAGTGTTCCATTGTATTTTCCAAAACACAAAAACTCCCCTTGGTCGTGTTACCTGTAGATTTCTAAGCTTCAAAAGCCTATTTGTTGTGTTTTTTATTTCATAATAGCTACTCTGCCCAAACTCTTGTTTGTATTGTGTCAGAATACAACATTTGGGAAGGAAGAAGGCAAAACCAACTCAGACCCAGAAAACATTTTGGAAATTGCCGCTCAAGAAACCACTAATCGGCTGAGGCACTCAAAACGATGACAGCAAGCCAGAATTGGAGCAGGCCAACAGCTGTGCCGTGTTTGAAAAAGACCATTGCCCTGGTGCCCTGAACTTCATATTGCAGACTCAAAACCAAAGCTCACATCAGAAAATTCACTACAAACCATGATACATAATAAAAATGAGAAAAAAGCCAAAGAAATGCAAGAATCCATAATGATATTGGGCTTGATTGAGTTGCAAGGAAACCGGCTGTTCCGGGATTCATCAACCCCTCCAGCTGACTGCCTGTGGAATTCTGACTGAATTTACCTGAAAATCGCAGTGAAACTCAGTTTGGAGGCAATTAATATCTGTCACCTGAACCAAAGTGTTGCATTTGATTTTCCAAAACACAAAAACTCACCTTGGTCGTGTTACCTGTAGATTTCTAAGGTTCAAAAGACTATTAGTTGTATTTTGTATTTCACACTGGCTACTCGCCCCAAACTCTTGTTTGTATGGCGTCAGAATACAAAATTTGGGAAGGAAAAAGGCAAAACCAACTCAGACTCAGAAAACATGTAGGAAATTGCAGCTCAAGAAACCAAAAGTCAGCTGAGGCACTCAAAACAATAACAGCAAGCCAGAATTGGAGCAGGCCAAAAGCTGTGCCCTGTTTGAAAAAGACCATTCCTCCGGTGCCCTGAACTCCATATTGCAGCCTCAAATACAAAGCTCACATCAGGAAATTCATTACAAACCATGAAAAATAAGGAAAATGAGAAAAAAGCCAAAGAATTCCAAGAATGCATAATGATATTGGGCTTGATTTAGTCTCAAGTAAACCGGCTGTTCCTGGATTCATCGACCACTGCAGCTGACTGCCTGTGGAATTCTGACTGAATTCACCTGAAAATCGCAGTGAAACTCAGTTTGGAGGCAATTAATATCTGTCACCTCAGACCATTTTATTATCCAAAACACATAACCTCACCTTGGTCGTGTTACCTGTAGATTTCTAAGCTTCAAACGCCTATATGCTATGTTTTTCATTACAAAATGGCTACTCTGCAAAAACTCTTGTTTGTATGGCGTCAGAATACAAAATTTGGGAAGGAGGAAGGCAAAACCAACTCAGACCCAGAAAACATGTAGGAAATTGCGGCTCAAGAAACCACAAATCGGCTGAGGCACTCAAAGCAATGACAGCAAGCCAGAATTAGAGCAGACTAACAGCTGTGCCCTGATTGAAAAAGACCATTCCCCCGGTGCCCTGAACTCCATATTGCAGCCTCATAACCAAAGCTGACATCACAAAATTCATTACAAACCATGATAAATAAGAAAAATGCGAAAAATCCAAAGAAATGCAAGAATCCATAATGATATTGGGCTTGATTTAGTCGCAAGGAAACCGGTTGTTCCCGGATTCATCCACCCCTCCAGCTGACAGCCTGTGGAATTCTGACTGAATTCAGCTGAAAATCGCATTGAAACTCTTTTTGGAGGCAATTAATATCTGTCACCTCAGCCAAAGTGTTCCATTTGATTTTCCAAAACACAAAAACTCCCCTTGGTCGTGTTACCTGTAGATTTCTAAGCTTCAAACGCCTATGTGTTGTGTTTTTTATTTCATAATGGCTACTCTGTCAAAACTCTTCTTTCTATGGCGTCAGAATACAAAATTTGGGAAGGAAGAAGGCAAAACCAACTCAGACCCAGAAAACATGTAGGAAATTGCCGCTCAAGAATCCACAAATCGGCTGAGGCACTCAAAAGAATGACAGCAAACCAGAATTGGAGCAGGCCAACAGCTGTGCCCTGTTTGAAAAAGACCATTCCTCCGTTACTCTGAAGTCCATATTGCAGCCTCAAAACCAAAACTCACATCAGAAAATTCATTATAAACGATGATAAATATGAAAACGAAGAAAAAAGCCAAAGAAATGCAAGAATCCATAATGCTATTGGGCTTGATTGAGTCGCAAAGAAACCGGTTGTTCCCGGATTCATCCACCCCTCCAGCTGACAGCCTGTGGAATTCTGACTGAATTAACCTGAAAATCGCATTGAAACTCTTTTTGGAGGCAATTAATATCTGTCACCTCAGCCAAAGTGTTCCATTTGATTTTCCAAAACACAAAAACTCACCTTGGTCGTGTTACCTGTAGATTTCTAAGCTTCAAACGTCTATTTGTTGTGTTTTTTATTTCATAATGGCTACTCTGCTGACACTCTTGTTTGTATTGCGTCAGAATACAAAATTTGACAAGGAAGAAGGCAAAAGAAACTCAGACCCAGAAAACATTCAGAAAATTGCCGCTCAAGAAACCACAAATAAGCTGAGGCACCCAAAATAAAATGACAGCAAGCCAGAATTGGAGCAGGCCAACAGCTGTGCCCTGTTTGAAAAGGACCATTCCTCCGGTGCCCTGAACTCAAAATGCCAGCCTCAAAACCAAAGCTCACATCCGAAAATTCATTACAAACCATGATAAATAAGAAAGATGAGAAAAAAGCCAAAGAAATGCAAGAATCCACAATGATATTGGGCTTGATTTAGTCGCAAGGAAACCATCTTTCCCGGATTCATCCACCCCTCCAGCTGACTGCCTGTGGAATTCTGACAGAATTAACCTGAAAATTGCAGTGAAACTCAGTTTGGAGGCAATTAATATGTGTCACCTCAGCCAAAGTGTTCCATTTGATTTTCCAAAACACAAAATCTCACCTTGGTCGTGTTACCTGTAGATTTCTAAGCTTCAAACTCCTATTTGTTGTGTTTTTTATTTCATAATCGGTACTCTGTCTGAACTCATGTTTGTATTGCGTCACAATACAAAATTTGGGAAGGAAGAAGGAAAAAACCTCTCAGACACAGAAAACATTTAGGAAATTGCCACTCAACACACCAAAAATCACCTGAGGCACCCAAAACAATGACAGCAAGCCAGAACTGGAGCAAGCAAATGGCTGTGCCCTGTTTGAAAAAGAACCTTCCTCTTGTGCCCTGAACTCCATATTGCAGACTCAAAACCAAAGCTCACATCAGAAAATTCACTACAAACCATGATACATAAGAAAAATGAGAAAAAAGCCAAAGAAATGCAAGAATCCATAATGATATTGGGCTTGATTTAGTCTCAAGGAAATCAGCTCTTCCCAGATTCATCCCCCCCTCCAGCTGACTACCTGTGGAATTCTGACTGAATTAACCTGAAAATCACAGTGAAACTCAGTTTGGAAGCAATTAATATCTGTCACCTCAGCCAAAGTGTTCCATTTGATTTTCCAAAACACAAAAACTCACCATGGTCGAGTTACCTGTAGATTTCTAAGCTTCAAAAGCATATTTGTTGTGGTTTTTATTTCATAATGGCTACTTTAACCAAACTCTTTTTTGTATTGCATCAGAATACAAAATTTGACAAGGAAGAAGGCAAAACCAACTCAGACCCAGAAAACATTTAGGAAATTGCCGCTCAAGAAACCAAAAGTCAGCAGAGGTACCCAAACCAATTACATTAAACCAGAATTGGAGCAAGCAAAGAGCTGTGCCCTGATTGAAAAAGAACCATCCTCTTCTGCCCTGAACTCCATCTTCCAGACTCAAAAAAAGCTCACATCAGAAAATTCATTACACACCATGATAAATAAGAAAAATGAGAATAAATCCAAAGAAAGGCAAGATTCCATAATGATATTAGGTTTGATTTAGTCGCAAGGAAACCGGTTGTTCCCAGATTCATCCACCCCTCCAGCTGACTGCCTGTGGAATTCTGACTGAATTAACCTGAAAATCACAGTGAAACTCAGTTTGGAGGCAATTAATATCTGTCACCACAGCCAAAGTGTTCCATTTTATATTCCAAAACACAAAAACTCACCTTGGTCATGTTACCAGTAGATGTCTAAGCTTCAAACGCCTATTTGTTGTGTTTTTTATTTCATAATGGCTACTCTGCCGAAACTCTTGTTTGTATTGCGTCAGAATACAAAATTTGGGAAGGAAGAAGGCAAAACCAACTCAGACCCAGAAAACATTTAAGAAATTGCCGCTCAAAAAACCACAAATCGGCTGAGGCACTCAAAACAATGACAGCAAGGCAGAATTGGAGCAGGCCAACAGCTGTGCCGTGTTTGAAAAAGACCATTCCTCCGGTGCCCTGAACTCCATATTGCAGCCTCAAAACCAAAGCTCACATCAGAAAATTCATTACAAACCATGAAAAATAAGGAAAATGAGAAAAAAGCCAAAGAATTCCAAGAATGCATAATGATATTGGGCTTGATTTAGTCTCAAGTAAACCAGCTGTTCCTGGATTCATCGACCACTGCAGCTGACTGCCTGTGGAATTCTGACTGAATTCACCTGAAAATCGCAGTGAAACTCAGTTTGGAGGCAATTAATATCTGTCACCTCAGACCATTTTATTATCCAAAACACATAACCTCACCTTGGTCGTGTTACCTGTAGATTTCTAAGCTTCAAACGCCTATATGCTATGTTTTTCATTACAAAATGGCTACTCTGCAAAAACTCTTGTTTGTATGGCGTCAGAATACAAAATTTGGGAAGGAGGAAGGCAAAACCAGCTCAGACCCAGAAAACATGTAGGAAATTGCGGCTCAAGAAACCACAAATCGGCTGAGGCACTCAAAGCAATGACAGCAAGCCAGAATTAGAGCAGACTAACAGCTGTGCCCTGATTGAAAAAGACCATTCCCCCGGTGCCCTGAACTCCATATTGCAGCCTCATAACCAAAGCTGACATCACAAAATTCATTACAAACCATGATAAATAAGAAAAATGCGAAAAATCCAAAGAAATGCAAGAATCCATAATGATATTGGGCTTGATTTAGTCGCAAGGAAACCGGTTGTTCCCGGATTCATCCACCCCTCCAGCTGACAGCCTGTGGAATTCTGACTGAATTCAGCTGAAAATCGCATTGAAACTCTTTTTGGAGGCAATTAATATCTGTCACCTCAGCCAAAGTGTTCCATTTGATTTTCCAAAACACAAAAACTCCCCTTGGTCGTGTTACCTGTAGATTTCTAAGCTTCAAACGCCTATGTGTTGTGTTTTTTATTTCATAATGGCTACTCTGTCAAAACTCTTCTTTCTATGGCGTCAGAATACAAAATTTGGGAAGGAAGAAGGCAAAACCAACTCAGACCCAGAAAACATGTAGGAAATTGCCGCTCAAGAATCCACAAATCGGCTGAGGCACTCAAAAGAATGACAGCAAACCAGAATTGGAGCAGGCCAACAGCTGTGCCCTGTTTGAAAAAGACCATTCCTCCGTTACTCTGAAGTCCATATTGCAGCCTCAAAACCAAAACTCACATCAGAAAATTCATTATAAACGATGATAAATATGAAAACGAAGAAAAAAGCCAAAGAAATGCAAGAATCCATAATGCTATTGGGCTTGATTGAGTCGCAAAGAAACCGGTTGTTCCCGGATTCATCCACCCCTCCAGCTGACAGCCTGTGGAATTCTGACTGAATTAACCTGAAAATCGCATTGAAACTCTTTTTGGAGGCAATTAATATCTGTCACCTCAGCCAAAGTGTTCCATTTGATTTTCCAAAACACAAAAACTCACCTTGGTCGTGTTACCTGTAGATTTCTAAGCTTCAAACGCATATTTGTTGTGTTTTTTATTTCATAATGGCTACTCTGCTGACACTCTTGTTTGTATTGCGTCAGAATACAAAATTTGACAAGGAAGAAGGCAAAAGAAACTCAGACCCAGAAAACATTCAGAAAATTGCCGCTCAAGAAACCACAAATAAGCTGAGGCACCCAAAATAAAATGACAGCAAGCCAGAATTGGAGCAGGCCAACAGCTGTGCCCTGTTTGAAAAGGACCATTCCTCCGGTGCCCTGAACTCAAAATGCCAGCCTCAAAACCAAAGCTCACATCCGAAAATTCATTACAAACCATGATAAATAAGAAAGATGAGAAAAAAGCCAAAGAAATGCAAGAATCCACAATGATATTGGGCTTGATTTAGTCGCAAGGAAACTGGCTGTTCCCGGATTCATCAACCCTCAGCTGACTGCCTGTGGAATTCTGACTGTATTATCCTGAAAATCGCAGTGAAACTCAGTTTGGAGGCAATTAATATTTGTCACCTCAGCCAAAGTGTTCCATTGTATTTTGCAAAACACAAAACCTCACCTTGGTCATGTTACCTGTAGATTTCTAAGCTTCACAAGCCTATTTGTTGTGTTTTTTATTTCATAATGGCTGCTCTCCCCAAAATTTTGTTTGTATTGCGTCAGAATACAAAATTTGGGAAGGAAGAAGGCAAAACCAACTGAGATTCAGAAAACATTTAGGAAATTGCCGCTCAAGAAACTGAAGGACACTGAGGCACCCAAAACCTTGAAAGGAAGACAGAATTGGAGTAAGCCAACAGCTGTTACCTGATTGAAAAAGACCATTCCTCTGGTGCCCTGAACTCCATCTTGCAGGTTCAAAACCAAAGTTCACATCAGAAAATTCATTACAAACCATGAAAAATATGAAAAATCCTAAAAAATCCAAAGAAATTCAGGAGTTCTTAGTGATATTGGGCTTGAATCATTCCCTTGTTAATGGCTGTTTCCAGATTCATCCATACCTCCCAGCTGAGTGTCTGTGGTTTCTGACTGAATTAACATGAAAATCGCAGTGAAACTCGGTTTGGAGGCAATTACTATCTGTCACCTCAGCCAAAGTGTTCCATTTGATTTTCAAAAACACAAAAACTCACCTTGGTCGTGTTACCTGTAGATTTCTAAGCTTCAAATGCATATTTGTTGTGTTGTTTATTTCATAATGGCTACTCTGTCCAAACTCTTGTTTATATTGCGTCAGAATACAAAATTTGGGAAGGAAGAAGGCAAATCCAACTGAGACTCAGAAAACATTTAGGAAATTGCCGCTCAAGAAACCTAAAGTCAGCTAAGGCACCAAAAAAATGACAGCAATCCAGAACTTGAGCAAGCCAACAGCTGTGCCCTGATTGAAAAAGACCATTAATCCAGTGCCTGAACTCCATATTCAAGCCTCAAAACCAAAGCTCACATCAGAAAATTCATTACAGACCATGATAAATAAGAAAAATGAGAAAAAAGCCAAAGAAATGCAAGAATCCATAATGATATTGGGCTTGATTTAGTTGCAAGGAAACCGGCTCTTCCCGGATTCATCCACCCCTCCAGCTGACTGCCTGTGGAATTCTCACTGAATTCACCTGAAAATCACAGTGAAACTCAGTTTGGAGGCAATTAATATCTGTCACCTCAGCCAAAGTTTCCATTTTATTTTCCAAAACACAAAAACTCACCTTGGTCGTGTTACCTGTAGATTTCTAAGCTTCAAACACCTATTTGTTGTGTTTTTTATTTCATAATGGCTACCGTGCCCAAACTCTTGTTTGTATTGCGTCAGAATACAAAATTTGGGAAGGAAGAAGCCAAAACCAACTCAGACCCATAAAACATTTAGGAAATTGCCGCTCAAGAAACCAAAATCAGCTGAGGCACCCAAAACAATGACAGCAAGGCAAAATGGGAGCAAGGCGACAACTGTGCCCTGTTTGAAAAAGACCATTCCTCCTGTGCCCTGAACTCCATATTCCAGCCTCAAAACCAAAGCTCACAGCAGAAAATTCATTACAAACCATGATAAATAAGGGAAATGTGAAAAAGCCAAAGAAATGCAGGAGTCCTTTGTGATATTTGGCTGGATTCAGACACAAGGAAACTGGCTGTTTCCAGATTCATACCCCCTTCCACAGACAGACTTTGGAATTCTGATTGAATTCACCTCAAAATCGCACTCACACTCAATTTGGAGGGAATTAGGATCTGTCCCCTCAGCAGAAGGGTATCATGTCATTTTCCAAAACACAGAAACTCATCTTGGTCGAGTTGCCTGTAGATTTCTAATCCTGAAAGGGCAATTTGCTGTGTTATTTTCTCTTTCATAATGGCTACTCTGTCAAAATCTTGCTTGTATTGCATCAGAATACAAAATTTGGGAAGGAAGAAGGTAAAACCGACTCAGACCCAGAAAATATTTAGCAAATTACCGCTCAAGAAACCACAAATCGGCTGAGGCACCCAAAACAATGACAGCAAGCCAGAATTGGAGCAAGCCAACAGCTGTGCCCTGATTGAACAAAACCATTAATCCAGTGCCCTGAACTCCATATTCCAGCCTCAAAACCAAAGCTCACAAAAAATAATCATTACAAACAATGATAAATAAGGGAAATCTGAGAAAGCCAAAGAAATTCAAGAGTCCTTTGTGGTATTTGGCTGGATTTAGACAGAAGGAAACAGGCTGTTTCTGGATTCATCCCCCCCTTCCACAGACTGACTTTGGAATTCTGACTCAATTCACCTCAAAATCGCACTCACACTCAATTTGGAGGGAATTAGTATCTGTCCCCTCAGCAGAAGTGTTCCATGTGAATTTCCAAAACACAGAAACTCATCTTGGTCGTGTAGCCTGTAGATTTCTAATCCTGAAAGGGCAATTTACTGTGTTTTTTTTTTTCTTTCATAATGGCTACTCTGTCCAAAATCTTGCTTGTATTGCGTCAGAATACAAAATTTGGGAATAAGAAGGCAAATCCGATCAGAACCAGAAAACATTTAGGAAACTGCAGAAAAAGAATCCACATATCAGCTGAGGCACCCAAAACAATGACAGCAAGCAGAATTGTAGCACGCCAACAGCTGTGCCCTGATTGAAAAAGAACCTTCCTCTTGTGCCCTAAACTCAATATGCCAGCCACAAAACCAAAGCTCACATCAAAAAATTCTTTTCAAACCATGATAAATAGGAAAAATCAGAAAAAAGCCAAAGAAATGCAAGTTTTCTTAGTGATATTGGGCTTGATTTATTCCTAAGTAAACAGCTGTTTCCAGATTCATCCACAACTCCCAGCTGAGTGAATAGGGATTCTGACTGAATTCACCTCAAAATGGCAGTGAAATTCGGTTTGGAGACAATTAATATCTGTCACCTCAGCCAAAGTGTTCCATTTTATTTTCCAAAACAAAAAAACTCACTTTGGTCATGTTTCCTATAGATTTCCAAGCTTCAAACGCCTATTTGTTGTGTTTTTTATTTCATAATGGCTACTCTGTCCAAAATCTTCCTTGTATTGCATCACATACAAAATTTGGGAAGGTAGAAGGCAAAGCCAACTCAGACACAGAAAACATTTAGGAAATTGCCACTCAAGAAACCAAAAGTCAGCTGAGGCACCCAAAACCATGACAGCAAGCCAGAATTGGAGGAGGCAATCAGCTGAGTCCTGATTGAAAAAGGCCATTCTTCCGGGACCCTGAACTCCATATTCCAGCCTCAAAACCAAAGCTGACATCAGGAAATTCATTACAAACCACGATACATAAGAAAAATGAGAAAAAAGCCAAGAAATGCAAGAATCCATAATGATATTGAGCTGGATTTAGTCGCAAGGAAACGGGCTGTTCCCGGATTCATCCACCCCTCCAGCTGACTGCCTGTGGAATTCTGACTGAATTAACCCGAAAATCGCAGTGAAACTCAGTTTGGAGGCAATTAATATCTGTCACCTCAGCCAAAGTGTTCCATTTTATTTTCCATAACACAAAAACTCACCTTGGTCGTGTTATCTGTAGATTTCTAAGCTTCAAACACCTATGTGTAGTGGTTTTTATTTCATAATGGCTGCACTGGCCAAACTCTTGTTTGTATTGTGTCAGAATACAAAATCTGGGAAGGAAGAAGGCAAAACCAACTCAGACCCAGAAAACATTTAGGAAATTGCCGCTCAAGAAATCACAAATCAGCTGAGGCACCCAAAAAAATGTCAGGATGCCAGAATTAGAACACGCCAACAGCTGTGCCCTGATTGAAAAAGAACCTTCCTCTTGTGCCCTGAACTCAATATGCCAGCCTCAAAACCAAAGCTCACATCAGAAAATTCATTACAAACCATGATAAATAAGAAAAATCAGAAAAAAGCCAAAGAAATGCAGGAGTTCTTAGTGATATTGGGCTTGATTTATTCTCTTATTGCTGGCTGGTTGCAGATTCATCAACAACTCCCAGCTGAGTGTCTGTGGTTTCTGACGGAATTAACATGAAAATCGCAGTGAAACTCGGTTTGGAGGCAATTAATATCTGTCACCTCAGTCAAAGTGTTCCACTTTATTTTCCAATACACAAAAACTCACCTTGGTCATGCTACCTGCAGATTTCTAAGCTTTAAACGCAATTTGTTGTGTTGTTTATTTCATAATGGCTACTGTGCCCAAACTCTTGTTTGTATTGTGTCAGAATGCAAAATTTCAAAAGGGAGAAGGCAAAAGCAACTCTGACCCAGAAAACATTTAGGAAATTTTCACTCAAGAAACCAAAAGTCAGCTGAGGCACCCAAAACAATGACAGCAAGCCAGAATTGGAGCATGACAACAGCTGTGCCCTGATTGAAAAAGAACCTTCCTCTTGTGCCCTGAACTCAATATGCCAGCCTCAAAACCAAAGCTCACATCAGAAAATTCATTACAATCCATGATATATAAGAAAAATGAGAAAAAAGCCAAAGAAATGCAAGAATCCCTAATTATATTGGGCTTGATTTAGTCGCAAGGAAACCGGCTGTTCCCGGATTCATTCGCCCCTCAAGCTGACGGCCTGTGGAATTCTGACTGAATTAACCTGAAAATCACAGTGAAACTCAGTTTGGAGGCAATTACTATCTGTCACCTCAGCCAAAGTGTTCCATTTGATTTTCCAAAACAGAAAAACTCACCTTGGTTGTTTTACCTGTAGATGTCTAAGTTTCAACATCCTATTTGTAGTGTGTTTTATTTCATAATGGCTACTCTGTCCAAACTCTTGTTTGTATTGCATCAGAATACAAAATTTCAGAAGGAAGAAGGCAACACCAAATCAGACCCAGAAAACATTTAGGAAATTGCCGCTCAAGAAGCCAAAAGTCACTGAGGCACCCAAAACAATGACAGCAAGCCAGAAGTGGAGCAAGCCAACAGCTGTGCCCTGATTGAAAAAGAACCTTCCTCTTGTGCCCTGAACTCAATATGCCAGCCTCAAAACCAAAGCTCACATCAGAAAATTCATTACAAGCCATGATAAATAAGAAAAAAGAGAAAAAAGCCAAAGAAATGCAAGAATCCATAATGATATAGGGCTTGATTTAGTCGCTAGGAAACCGGATGTTCCTGGATTCATCTACCCCTCCAGCTGACTGCCTGTGGAATTCTGACTGAATTAACCTGAAAATCACAGTGAAACTCAGTTTGGAGGCAATTAATATCTGTCACCTCAGCCAAAGTGTTCCATTTTATTTTCCAAAACACAAAAACTCACCTTGGTAGTGTTACTTGTAGATTTCTAAATTTCAAACGCCTATTAGTTGTGTTTTTTCTTTCGTAATGGCTATTCTGTACAAACTCTTCTTTGCATTGCATCAGAATACAAAATTTGGGAAGGAAGAAGGCAAAGCCAACTCAGACCCTGAAAACATTTGGGAAATTGCCACACAAGAAACCACAAATCGGCTGAGGCACTCAAAACAATGACAGCAAGCCAGAAGTGGAGCAAGCCAACAGCTATGCCCTGATTGAAAAAGAACCATCCTCTTGTGCCCTGAACTCCATATTGCAGCCTCAAAACCAAAGCTCACATCAGAAAATTCATTACAAACCATGATAAATAAGAAAAAAGAGAAAAAAGCCAAAGAAATGCAAGAAACCATAATGATATTGGGTTTGATTTAGTTGCAAGGAAACCGGCTGTTCCCAGATTCATCCACCACTAAAGCTGACTGCCTGTGGAATTCTGACTGAATTAACCTGACAATCTCAGTGAAACTCAAGAAACCAAATATCAGCTGAGGCATCCAAAACAAAGACAATAGCCAGAATTGGAGCAGGCCAACAGCTGTGCCCTGTTTGAAAAAGACCATTCCTCCGGTGCCCTGAACTCAAAATGCCAGCCTCAAAACCAAAGCTCACATCAGAAAATTCATTACAAACCATGATAAATAAGGGAAATGTGAAAAAGCCAAAGAAATGCAAGAGTCCTTTGTGATATTTGGCAGGATTTAGACACAAAGAAACTGGCTGTTTCCAGATTCATCCCCCCCTTCCACAGACTGACTTTGGAATTCTGATTGAATTCACCTCAAAATCGCTCTCACACTCCATTTGGAGGGCATTAGAATCTGTCCCCTCAGCAGAAGCGTTCCATGTCATTTTCCAAAACACAGAATCTCATCTTGGTTGTGTTGCCTATGGATTTCTAATCCTGAAAGGTCAATTTGCTGTGTTTTTTTTTTTTTTTCTTTCATAATGGCTACTCTCCAAAATCTTGCTTGTATTGCATCAGAATACAAAATTTGGGAAGGAAGAAGGCAAAACCAACTCAGACCCCGAAAACATTTAGGAAATTGCCACACAAGAAACCACAAATCAGCTGAGGCACCCAAAACAATGACAGCAAGCCAGAAGAGGAGCAAGCCAACAGCTGTGCCCTGATTGAAAAAGAACCTTCCTCTTGTGCCCTGAACTCAATATGCCAGCCTCAAATCTAAGCTCACATCAGAAAATTCATACAAACCATGATAAATAAGGGAAATGTGAAAAAGCTGTAGAAATGCAAGCCTGTGGAATCCTAACTGAATTAACTGAATTAACCTGAAAATCGCAGTGAAACTGAGTTTGGAGGCAATTAATATCTGTCACCTCAGCCAAAATGTTCCATTTCATTTTCCAAAACACAAAAACAACTTGGTCATGTTACCTGTAGATTTGTATGCTTCAAACACCTATTTGTTGT
This sequence comes from Oryctolagus cuniculus, assembly GCF_051225735.1. Taxonomy (NCBI): domain Eukaryota; kingdom Metazoa; phylum Chordata; class Mammalia; order Lagomorpha; family Leporidae; genus Oryctolagus; species Oryctolagus cuniculus. The sequence continues at coordinate 527,528 of NW_028301697.1, read as the reverse complement.
GTTTTTTATTTCATAATGGCTACTCTGTCCAAAATCTTGCTTGTATTGCATCAGAATACAAAATTTGGGAAGGAAGAAGGCAAAGCCAACTCAGACCCAGAAAACATTTAGGAAATTGCCACACAAGAAACCACAAATCAGCTGAGGCACCCAAAACAATGACAGCAAGCCAGAATAGGAGCAAGCCAACAGCTGTGCCCTGATTGAAAAAGAACCTTCCTCTTGTACCCTGAACTCCATATTGCAGCCTCAAAACCAAAGCTCACATCAGAAAATTCATTACAAACCATGATAAATAAGAAAAAGGAGAAAAAATCCGGAGAAATGCAAGAATCCATGATGATATAGGGCTTGATTTAGTCGCTAGGAAACCAGCTGTTCACGGATTCATCCACCCCTCCAGCTGCTGCCTGTGGAATTCTGAATGAATTAACCTGAAAATCGCAGTGAAACTCAGTTTGGAGGCAATTAATATCTGTCACCTCAGCCAAAGTGTTCCATTTGATTTTCCAAAACACAAAAACTCACCTTGGTCATGTTACCTGTTGATTTCTAAGCTTCAAACGCCTATTAGTTGTGTTTTTTATTTCATAATGGCTACTCTGTCGAAAATCTCGCTTGTATTGCATCAGAATACAAAATTTGGGAAGGAAGGAGGCAAAGCCAACTCAGACCCAGAGAACATTTAGGAAATTGCCACACAGGAAACCACAAATTGGCTGAGGAACCCAAAACAATGACAGCAAGCCAGAATTGCAGCAAGCCAACAACTGTACCCTCTTTGAAAAAGACAGGTCCTCCAGTACCCTGAACTCCATATTGCAGCCTCAAAACCAAGCTCACATCAGAAAATTCATTACAAACCATGATAAATCAGGGAAATGTGAAAAAGCCAAAGAAATGCAAGAGTCCTTTTTGATATTTGGCTGGATTCAGATACAAGGAAACTGGCTGTTTCCAGATTCATCCCCCCCTTCCACAGACTGACTTTGGAATTCTGATTGAATTCACCTCAAAATCGCACTCACACTCAATTTGGAGGGAATTAGAATCTGTCCCCTCAGCAGAACGATTCCTTGTCATTTTCCAAAACACAGAAACTCATCTTGGTCGTGTAGCCTGTAGATTTATAATCCTGAAAGGGCAATTCGCTGTGTTTTTTTTTTTTTCTTTCATAATGGCTACTCTCCAAAATCTTGCTTGTATTGCATCAAAATACAAAATTTGGAAATAATTTGGGAAGGCAAAACCGACTCAGACCCAGAAAACATTTAGGAAATTGGCACTCAAGAAACCACAAATCGGCTGAGGCACTCAAAACAATGACAGCAAGCCAGAAGTGGAGCAAGCCAACAGCTGTGCCCTGATTGAAAAAGACCCTCCTCCGGTTCCCTGAACTGCATATTGAAGCCTCTAAACCAAAGCTCACATCAGAAAATTCATTACAAATCATGATAAATAAGAAAAAAGAGAAAAATCCAAAGAAATGCAAGAATCCATAATGATATTGGGTTTGATTTAGTTGCAAGGAAACCGGCTGTTCCCAGATTCATCCACCACTAAAGCTGACTGCCTGTGGAATTCTGACTGAATTAACCTGACAATCGCAGTGAAACTCAAGAAACCAAATTTCAGCTGAGGCACCCAAAACACTGACAGGAAGCCAGAATTAGAACACGCAAACAGCTGTGCCCTGTTTGAAAAAGACCATTCCTCCGGTGCCCTGAACTCTATATTGCAGCCTCAAAACCAAAGCTCTCATCAGAAAATTCATTACAAACCATGATAAATCAGGGAAATGTGAAAAAGCCAAAGAAATGCAAGAGTTCTTTTTGATATTTGGCTGGATTCAGATAAAAGGAAACTGGCTGTTTCCAGATTCATCCCAACCTTCCACAGACTGACTTTGGAATTCTGATTGAATTCACCTCAAAATCGCACTCACACTCAATTTGGAGTGAATTAAAATCTGTCCCCTCAGCAGAAGGGTTCCATGACTTTTTCCAAAACACAGAAACTCATCTTGGGCGTGTTGCCTGAAAATTTCTAATCCTGAAAGGGCAATGCGCTGTGTTTTTTTTTTTTTTCTTTCATAATGGCTACTCTCCAAAATCTTGCTTGTATTGCATCAGAATACAAAAGTTGGGAATAAGTAGGCAAAAGCGACTCAGACCCAGAAAACATTTAGGAAATTGGCACTCAAGAAACCACAAATCAGCTGAGACACCCAAAACAATGACAGCAAGCCAGAATTGGAGCAACCCAACAGCTGTGCCCTGATTGAAAAAGAACCTTCCTCTTGTGCCTGAACTCAATATTCCAGCCGCAAAAGCAAAGCTCACATCAGAAAATTCATTACAAACCATGATAAATACGACAAAAGAGAAAAAAGCCAAAAAAATGCAAGAATCCATAATGATATAAGGCTTGATTTAGTCACAAGGAAACCGGCTGTTCCCGGATTCATCCACCCCTCCAGCTGACTGCCTGTGGAATTCTGACTGAATTTACCTGAAAATCACAGTGAAACTCAGTTTGGAGGCAATTAATATCTGTCACCTCAGCCAAAGTGTTCCATTTTATTTTCATAAACACAAAAACTCACCTTGGTCATGTTACCTGTAGATTTCTAAGCTTCAAACGCCTATTTGTTGTTTTTTTATTTCATAATGGCTATTCTGTACAAACTCTTCTTTGCATTGCATCAGAATACAAAATTTGGGAAGGAAGAAGGCAAAGCCAACTCAGACCCAGAAAACATTTGGGAAATTGCCACACAAGAAACCACAAATCTGCTCAGGTACTCAAAATAAGGACAGCAAGCCAGAACTGCAGCCAGCCAACAGCTGTGCCCTGATTGAAAAAGAACCATCCTCTTCTGCCCGGAACTCAATATGCCAGCCTCAAAACCAAAGCTCACATGAGAAAATTAATTACAAACCATGATAAATAAGACAAAAGAGAAAAAAGCCAAAGAAATGCAAGAGTACTTTGTGATATTTGGCTGGATTTAGACACAAGGAATCTGGCTGTTTCCAGATTCATCCCCCCCTTCCACAGACTGACTTTGGAATTCTGATTGAATTCACCTCAAAATCGCTCTCACACTCCATTTGGAGGGAATTACAATCTGTCCCCTCAGCAGAAGCATTCTATGTCATTTTCCAAAACACAGAAACTCATCTTGGTCGTGTTGCCTGTAGATTTCTAATCCTGAAAGGGCAATGCGCTTTTTTTTTTTTCTTTCAAAATGGCTACTCTCCAAAATCATGCTTGTATTGCATCAGAATACAAAATTTGGGAATAAGAAGGCAAAACCGACTCAGACCCAGAAAACATTTAGGAAATTGGCACTCAAGAAACCACAAATCGGCTGAGGCACCCAAAACAATGACAGCAAGCCAGAAGTGGAGCAAGCCAACAGCTGTGCCCTGATTGAAAAAGAACCTTCCTCTTGTGCCCTGAACTCAATATGCCAGCCTCAAAACCAAAGCTCACATCAGAAAATTCATTACAAACCATGATAAATAAGGGAAATGTGAAAAAGCCAAAGAAATGCAAGAGTCCTTTGTGATATTTGGCAGGATTTAGACACAAAGAAACTGGCTGTTTCCAGATTCATCCCCCCCTTCCACAGACCGACTTTGGAATTCTGATTGAATTCACCTCAAAATCGCTCTCACACTCCATTTGGAGGGCATTAGAATCTGTCCCCTCAGCAGAAGCGTTCCATGTCATTTTCCAAAACACAGAATCTCATCTTGGTTGTGTTGCCTAGGGATTTCTAATCCTGAAATGTCAATTTGCTGTGTTTTTTTTTTTTTCTTTCATAATGGCTACTCTGTCCAAAATCTTGCTTGTATTGCATCAGAATACAAAAATTGGGAAGGAAGAAGGCAAAACCAACTCAGACCCCGAAAACATTTAGGAAATTGCCACACAAGAAACCACAAATCAGCTGAGGCACCCAAAACAATGACAGCAAGCCAGAAGTGGAGCAAGCCAACAGCTGTGCCCTGATTGAAAAAGAACCTTCCTCTTGTGCCCTGAACTCAATATGCCAGCCTCAAAACCAAAGCTCACATCAGAAAATTCATTACAAACCATGATAAATAAGAAAAAAAGAAAAAAGCCAAAGAAATGCAAGAGTCCTTTGTGATATTTGGCAGGATTTAGACACAAAGAAACTGGCTGTTTCCAGATTCATCCCCCCCTTCCACAGACTGACTTTGGAATTCTGATTGAATTCACCTCAAGATCGCTCTCACACTCCATTTGGAGGGAATTAGAATCTGTCCCCTCAGCAGAAGCGTTCCATGTCATTTTCCAAAACACAGAATCTCATCTTGGTTGTGTTGCCTAGGGATTTCTAATCCTGAATGGTAAATTTGCTGTGTTTTTTTTTTTCTTTCATAATGGCTACTCTGTCCAAAATCTTGCTTGTATTGCATCAGAATACAAAATTTGGGAAGGAAGAAGGCAAAACCAACTCAGACCCCGAAAACATTTAGGAAATTGCCACACAAGAAACCACAAATCAGCTGAGGCACCCAAAACAATGACAGCAAGCCAGAAGTGGAGCAAGCCAACAGCTGTGCCCTGATTGAAAAAGAACCTTCCTCTTGTGCCCTGAACTCAATATGCCAGCCTCAAAACCAAAGCTCACATCAGAAAATTCATTACAAACCATGATAAATAAGAAAAAAGAGAAAAAAGCCAAAAAAATGCAAGAATCCATAATGATAAAAGCCTTGATTTAGTTGCTAGGAAACCGGCTGTTCCCGGATTCATCCACCCCTCCAGCTGACTGCCTGTGGAATTCTGACTGAATTAACCTGAAAATCACAGTGAAACTCAGTTTGGAGGCCATTAATATCTGTCACCTCAGCCAAAGTGTTCCATTTTATTTTCATAAACACAAAAACTCACCTTGGTCATGTTACCTGTAGATTTCTAAGCTTCAAACACCTATTTGTTGTGTTTTTTCTTTCATAATGGCTATTCTGTACAAACTCTTCTTTACATTGCATCAGAATACAAAATTTGGGAAGGAAGAAGGCAAAGCCAACTCAGACCCTGAAAACATTTGGGAAATTGCCACACAAGAAACCACAAATCGGCTGAGGCACTCAAAACAATGACAGCAAGCCAGAAGTGGAGCAAGCCAACAGCTGTGTCCTGATTGAAAAAGAACCATCCTCTTGTGCCCTGAACTCAATATGCCAGCCTCAAAACCAAAGCTCACATCAGAAAATTCATTACAAACCATGATAAATAAGAAAAAAGAGAAAAAAGCCAAAGAAATGCAAGAATCCATAATGATATTGGGTTTGATTTAGTTGCAAGGAAACCGGCTGTTCCCAGATTCATCCACCACTAAAGCTGACTGCCTGTGGAATTCTGACTGAATTAACCTGACAATCCCAGTGAAACTCAAGAAACCAAATTTCAGCTGAGGCACCCAAAACACTGACAGGAAGCCAGAATTAGAGCACGCAAACAGCTGTGCCCTGTTTGAAAAAGACCATTCCTCCGGTGCCCTGAACTCTATATTGCAGCCTCAAAACCAAAGCTCTCATCAGAAAATTCATTACAAACCATGATAAATCAGGGAAATGTGAAAAAGCCAAAGAAATGCAAGAGTTCTTTTGGATATTTGGCAGGATTCAGATAAAAGGAAACTGGCTGTTTCCAGATTCATCCCAACCTTCCACAGACTGACTTTGGAATTCTGATTGAATTCACCTCAAAATCGCACTCACACTCAATTTGGAGTGAATTAAAATCTGTCCCCTCAGCAGAAGGGTTCCATGACTTTTTCCAAAACACAGAAACTCATCTTGGGCGTGTTGCCTGAAGATTTCTAATCCTGAAAGGGCAATGCGCTGTGTTTTTTTTTTTTTTCTTTCATAATGGCTACTCTCCAAAATCTTGCTTGTATTGCATCAGAATACAAAAGTTGGGAATAAGTAGGCAAAACCGACTCAGACCCAGAAAACATTTAGGAAATTGGCACTCAAGAAACCACAAATCAGCTGAGACACCCAAAACAATGACAGCAAGCCAGAATTGGAGCAACCCAACAGCTGTGCCCTGATTGAAAAAGAACCTTCCTCTTGTGCCTGAACTCAATATTCCAGCCTCAAAACCAAAGCTCACATCAGAAAATTCATTACAAACCATGATAAATACGACAAAAGAGAAAAAAGCCAAAAAAATGCAAGAATCCATAATGATATAAGGCTTGATTTAGTCACAAGGAAACCGGCTGTTCCCGGATTCATCCACCCCTCCAGCTGACTGCCTGTGGAATTCTGACTGAATTTACCTGAAAATCACAGTGAAACTCAGTTTGGAGGCAATTAATATCTGTCACCTCAGCCAAAGTGTTCCATTTGATTTTCATAAACACAAAAACTCACCTTGGTCATGTTACCTGTAGATTTCTAAGCTTCAAACGCCTATTTGTTGTTTTTTTATTTCATAATGGCTATTCTGTACAAACTCTTCTTTGCATTGCATCAGAATACAAAATTTGGGAAGGAAGAAGGCAAAGCCAACTCAGACCCAGAAAACATTTGGGAAATTGCCACACAAGAAACCACAAATCTGCTCAGGTACTCAAAATAAGGACAGCAAGCCAGAACTGCAGCCAGCCAACAGCTGTGCCCTGATTGAAAAAGAACCATCCTCTTCTGCCCGGAACTCAATATGCCAGCCTCAAAACCAAATCTCACATGAGAAAATTAATTACAAACCATGATAAATAAGACAAAAGAGAAAAAAGCCAAAGAAATGCAAGAGTACTTTGTGATATTTGGCTGGATTTAGACACAAGGAATCTGGCTGTTTCCAGATTCATCCCCCCCTTCCACAGACTGACTTTGGAATTCTGATTGAATTCACCTCAAAATCGCTCTCACACTCCATTTGGAGGGAATTACAATCTGTCCCCTCAGCAGAAGGGTTCCATGACTTTTTCCAAAACACAGAAACTCATCTTGGGCGTGTTGCCTGTAGATTTCTAATCCTGAAAGGGCAATGCGCTTTTTTTTTTTTCTTTCATAATGGCTACTCTCCAAAATCTTGCTTGTATTGCATCAGAATACAAAATTTGGGAATAAGAAGGCAAAACCGACTCAGACCCAGAAAACATTAAGGAAATTGGCACTCAAGAAACCACAAATCGGCTGAGGCACCCAAAACAATGACAGCAAGCCAGAATTGGAGCAAGCCAACAGCTGTGCCCTGATTGAAAAAGAACCTTCCTCTTGTGCCCTGAACTCAATATGCCAGCCTCAAAACCAAAGCTCACATCAGAAAATTCATTACAAACCATGATAAATAAGGGAAATGTGAAAAAGCCAAAGAAATGCAAGAGTCCTTTGTGATATTTGGCAGGATTTAGACACAAAGAAACTGGCTGTTTCCAGATTCATCCCCCCCTTCCACAGACCGACTTTGGAATTCTGATTGAATTCACCTCAAAATCGCTCTCACACTCCATTTGGAGGGCATTAGAATCTGTCCCCTCAGCAGAAGCGTTCCATGTCATTTTCCAAAACACAGAATCTCATCTTGGTTGTGTTGCCTATGGATTTCTAATCCTGAATGGTAAATTTGCTGTGTTTTTTTTTTTTTCTTTCATAATGGCTACTCTGTCCAAAATCTTGCTTGTATTGCATCAGAATACAAAATTTGGGAAGGAAGAAGGCAAAACCAACTCAGACCCCGAAAACATTTAGGAAATTGCCACACAAGAAACCACAAATCGGCTGAGGCACCCAAAACAATGACAGCAAGCCAGAAGTGGAGCAAGCCAACAGCTGTGCCCTGATTGAAAAAGAACCTTCCTCTTGTGCCCTGAACTCAATATGCCAGCCTCAAAACCAAAGCTCACATCAGAAAATTCATTACAAACCATGATAAATAAGAAAAAAAGAAAAAAGCCAAAGAAATGCAAGAGTCCTTTGTGATATTTGGCAGGATTTAGACACAAAGAAACTGGCTGTTTCCAGATACATCCACCCCTCCAGCTGACAGCCTGTGGAATTCTGACTGAATTAACCTGAAAATCACAGTGAAACTCAGTTTGGAGGCAATTAATATCTGTCACCTCAGCCAAAGTGTTCCATTTTATTTTCATAAACACAAAAACTCACATTGGTCATGTTACTTGTAGATTTCTAAGCTTCAAACGCCTATTTGTTGTGTTTTTTCTTTCATAATGGCTATTCTGTACAAACTCTTCTTTGCATTGCATCAGAATACAAAATTTGGGAAGGAAGAAGGCAAAGCCAACTCAGACCCTGAAAACATTTGGGAAATTGCCACACAAGAAACCACAAATCGGCTGAGGCACTCAAAACAATGACAGCAAGCCAGAAGTGGAGCAAGCCAACAGCTGTGCCCTGATTGAAAAACAACCTTCCACTTGTGCCCTGAACTCAATATGCCAGCCTCAAAACCAAAGCTCACATCAGAAAATTCATTACAAACCATGATAAATAAGAAAAAAGAGAAAAAAGCCAAAGAAATGCAAGAATCCATAATGATATTGGGTTTGATTTAGTTGCAAGGAAACCGGCTGTTCCCAGATTCATCCACCACTAAAGCTGACTGCCTGTGGAATTCTGACTGAATTAACCTGACAATCGCAGTGAAACTCAAGAAACCAAATTTCAGCTGAGGCACCCAAAACAAAGACAATAGCCAGAATTGGAGCACACTAACAGCTGTGCCCTGTTTGAAAAAGACCATTCCTCAGGTGCCCTGAACTCTATATTGCAGCCTCAAAACCAAAGCTCACATCAGAAAATTCATTACAAACCATGATAAATTAGGGAAATGTGAAAAAGCCAAAGAAATGCAAGAGTCCTTTGTGATATTTGGCTGGATTTAGACACAAAGAAACTGGCTGTTTCCAGATTCATCCCCCCCTTCCACAGACTGACTTTGGAATTCTGATTGAATTCACCTCAAAATCGCACTCACACTCATTTGGGAGGGTATTAGAATCTGTCCCCTCAGCAGAAGCGTTCTATGTCATTTTCCAAAACACAGAAACTCATCTTGGTCGTGTTGCCTGTAGATTTCTAATCCTGAAAGGGCAATGCGCTGTGTTTTTTTTTTTTTTTTCTTTCTTTCATAATGGCTACTCTCCAAAATCTTGCTTGTATTGCATCAGAATACAAAATTTGGGAATAAGAAGGCAAAACCGACTCAGACCCAGAAAGCATTTAGGAAATTGCCACTCAAGAAACCACAAATCGGCTGAGGCACCCAAAACAATGACAGCAAGCCAGAATTGGAGCAAGCCAACAGCTGTGCCCTGATTGAAAAAGAACCTTCCTCTTGTGCCCTGAACTCAATATGCCAGCCTCAAAACCAAAGCTCACATCAGAAAATTCATTACAAACCATGATAAATAAGGGAAATGTGAAAAAGCCAAAGAAATGCAAGAGTCCTTTGTGATATTTGGCAGGATTTAGGCACAAAGAAACTGGCTGTTTCCAGATTCATCCCCCCCTTCCACAGACCGACTTTGGAATTCTGATAGAATTCACCTCAAAATCGCTCTCACACTCCATTTGGAGGGCATTAGAATCTGTCCCCTCAGCAGAAGCGTTCCATGTCATTTTCCAAAACACAGAATCTCATCTTGGTTGTGTTGCCTATGGATTTCTAATCCTGAAAGGTCAATTTGCTGTGTTTTTTTTTTTTCTTTCATAATGGCTACTCTGTCCAAAATCTTGCTTGTATTGCATCAGAATACAAAATTTGGGAAGGAAGAAGACAAAACCAACTCAGACCCCGAAAACATTTAGGAAATTGCCACACAAGAAACCACAAATCGGCTGAGACACCCAAAACAATGACAGCAAGCCAGAAGTGGAGCAAGCCAGCAGCTGTGCCCTGATTGAAAAAGAACCTTCCTCTTGTGCCCTGAACTCAATATGCCAGCCTCAAAACCAAAGCTCACATCAGAAAATTCATTACAAACCATGATAAATAAGAAAAAAGAGAAAAAAGCCAAAGAAATGCAAGAATCCATAATGATATTGGGTTTGATTTAGTTGCAAGGAAACCGGCTGTTCCCAGATTCATCCACCACTAAAGCTGACTGCCTGTGGAATTCTGACTGAATTAACCTGACAATCGCAGTGAAACTCAAGAAACCAAATTTCAGCTGAGGCACCCAAAACAAAGACAATAGCCAGAATTGGAGCACACTAACAGCTGTGCCCTGTTTGAAAAAGACCATTCCTCAGGTGCCCTGAACTCTATATTGCAGCCTCAAAACCAAAGCTCACATCAGAAAATTCATTACAAACCATGATAAATTAGGGAAATGTGAAAAAGCCAAAGAAATGCAAGAGTCCTTTGTGATATTTGGCTGGATTTAGACACAAAGAAACTGGCTGTTTCCAGATTCATCCCCCCCTTCCACAGACTGACTTTGGAATTCTGATTGAATTCACCTCAAAATCGCACTCACACTCATTTGGGAGGGTATTAGAATCTGTCCCCTCAGCAGAAGCGTTCTATGTCATTTTCCAAAACACAGAAACTCATCTTGGTCGTGTTGCCTGTAGATTTCTAATCCTGAAAGGGCAATGCGCTGTGTTTTTTTTTTTTTTCTTTCTTTCATAATGGCTACTCTCCAAAATCTTGCTTGTATTGCATCAGAATACAAAATTTGGGAATAAGAAGGCAAAACCGACTCAGACCCAGAAAGCATTTAGGAAATTGCCACTCAAGAAACCACAAATCGGCTGAGGCACCCAAAACAATGACAGCAAGCCAGAATTGGAGCAAGCCAACAGCTGTGCCCTGATTGAAAAAGAACCTTCCTCTTGTGCCCTGAACTCAATATGCCAGCCTCAAAACCAAAGCTCACATCAGAAAATTCATTACAAACCATGATAAATAAGGGAAATGTGAAAAAGCCAAAGAAATGCAAGAGTCCTTTGTGATATTTGGCAGGATTTAGGCACAAAGAAACTGGCTGTTTCCAGATTCATCCCCCCCTTCCACAGACCGACTTTGGAATTCTGATAGAATTCACCTCAAAATCGCTCTCACACTCCATTTGGAGGGCATTAGAATCTGTCCCCTCAGCAGAAGCGTTCCATGTCATTTTCCAAAACACAGAATCTCATCTTGGTTGTGTTGCCTATGGATTTCTAATCCTGAAAGGTCAATTTGCTGTGTTTTTTTTTTTTTCTTTCATAATGGCTACTCTGTCCAAAATCTTGCTTGTATTGCATCAGAATACAAAATTTGGGAAGGAAGAAGACAAAACCAACTCAGACCCCGAAAACATTTAGGAAATTGCCACACAAGAAACCACAAATCAGCTGAGACACCCAAAACAATGACAGCAAGCCAGAAGTGGAGCAAGCCAACAGCTGTGCCCTGATTGAAAAAGAACCTTCCTCTTGTGCCCTGAACTCAATATGCCAGCCTCAAAACCAAAGCTCACATCAGAAAATTCATTACAAACCATGATAAATAAGAAAAAAGAGAAAAAAGCCAAAGAAATGCAAGAGTCCTTTGTGATATTTGGCAGGATTTAGACATAAAGAAACTGGCTGTTTCAGGATTCATCCCACGCTTAAACAGACTGACTTTGGAATTCTGATTGAACTCACATCAAGATCGCTCTCACACTCCATTTGGAGGGAAGTAGAATCTGTCACCTCAGCAGAAGCGTTCCATGTCATTTTCCAAAACACAGAATCTCATCTTGGTTGTGTTGCCTATGGATTTCTAATCCTGAATGGTAAATTTGCTGTGTTTTTTTTTTCTTTCATAATGGCTACTCTGTCCAAAATTTTGCTTGTATTGCATCAGAATACAAAATTTGGGAAGGAAGAAGGCAAAACCAACTCAGACCCAGAAAACATTTAGGAAATTGCCACACAAGAAACCACAAATCAGCTGAGGCACCCAAAACAATGACAGCAAGCCAGAAGTGGAGCAAGCCAACAGCTGTGCCCTGATTGAAAAAGAACCTTCCTCTTGTGCCCTGAACTCAATATGCCAGCCTCAAAACCAAAGCTCACATCAGAAAATTCATTACAAACCATGATAAATAAGAAAAAAAGAAAAAAGCCAAAGAAATGCAAGAGTCCTTTGTGATATTTGGCAGGATTTAGACACAAAGAAACTGGCTGTTTCCAGATTCATCCCCCCCTTCCACAGACTGACTTTGGAATTCTGATTGAATTCACCTCAAGATCGCTCTCACACTCCATTTGGAGGGAATTAGAATCTGTCACCTCAGCAGAAGCGTTCCATGTCATTTTCCAAAACACAGAATCTCATCTTGGTTGTGTTGCCTATGGATTTCTAATCCTGAATGGTAAATTTGCTGTGTTTTTTTTTCTTTCATAATGGCTACTCTGTCCAAAATTTTGCTTGTATTGCATCAGAATACAAAATTTGGGAAGGAAGAAGGCAAAACCAACTCAGACCCAGAAAACATTTAGGAAATTGCCACACAAGAAACCACAAATCAGCTGAGGCACCCAAAACAATGACAGCAAGCCAGAAGTGGAGCAAGCCAACAGCTGTGCCCTGATTGAAAAAGAACCTTCCTCTTGTGCCCTGAACTCAATACGCCAGCCTCAAAACCAAAGCTCACATCAGAAAATTCATTACAAACCATGATAAATAAGAAAAAAAGAAAAAAGCCAAAGAAATGCAAGAGTCCTTTGTGATATTTGGCAGGATTTAGACACAAAGAAACTGGCTGTTTCCAGATTCATCCCCCCCTTCCACAGACTGACTTTGGAATTCTGATTGAATTCACCTCAAGATCGCTCTCACACTCCATTTGGAGGGAATTAGAATCTGTCCCCTCAGCAGAAGCGTTCCATGTCATTTTCCAAAACACAGAATCTCATCTTGGTTGTGTTGCCTATGGATTTCTAATCCTGAATGGTAAATTTGCTGTGTTTTTTTTTTTTTCTTTCATAATGGCTACTCTGTCCAAAATCTTGCTTGTATTGCATCAGAATACAAAATTTGGGAAGGAAGAAGGCAAAACCAACTCAGACCCCGAAAACATTTAGGAAATTGCCACACAAGAAACCACAAATCAGCTGAGGCACCCAAAACAATGACAGCAAGCCAGAAGTGGAGCAAGCCAACAGCTGTGCCCTGATTGAAAAAGAACCTTGAGCCGGCGCCGTGGCTCAATAGGCTAATCCTCCACCTTGCGGCGCCGGCACACCGGGTTCTAGTCCCGGTTGGGGCGCCGGATTCTGTCCCGGTTGCCCCTCTTCCAGGCCAGCTCTCTGCTATGGCCAGGGAGTGCAGTGGAGGATGGCCCAGGTGCTTGGGCCCTGCACCCCATGGGAGACCAGGAAAAGCACCTGGCTCCTGGCTCCTGCCAGGATCAACGCGGTGCGCCGGCTGCAGCGGCGGCCATTGGAGGGTGAACCAGCGGCAAAGGAAGACCTTTCTCTCTCTGTCTCTCTCTCTCACTGTCCACTCTGCCTGTCAAAAAAAAAAAAAAAAAAAAAAAAAAAAAAAGAAAAAGAACCTTCCTCTTGTGCCCTGAACTCAATATGCCAGCCTCAAAACCAAAGCTCACATCAGAAAATTCATTACAAACCATGATAAATAAGAAAAAAGAGAAAAAAGCCAAAAAAATGCAAGAATCCATAATGATATAGGGCTTGATTTAGTCGCTAGGAAACCGGCTGTTCCCGGATTCATCCACCCCTCCAGCTGACTGCCTGTGGAATTCTGACTGAATTAACCTGAAAATCACAGTGAAACTCAGTTTGGAGGCCATTAATATCTGTCACCTCAGCCAAAGTGTTCCATTTTATTTTCATAAACACAAAAACTCACCTTGGTCATGTTACCTGTAGATTTCTAAGCTTCAAACGCCTATTTGTTGTGTTTTTTCTTTCATAATGGCTATTCTGTACAAACTCTTCTTTGCATTGCATCAGAATACAAAATTTGGGAAGGAAGAAGGCAAAGCCAACTCAGACCCTGAAAACATTTGGGAAATTGCCACACAAGAAACCACAAATCGGCTGAGGCACTCAAAACAATGACAGCAAGCCAGAAGTGGAGCAAGACAACAGCTGTGCCCTGATTAAAAAGAACCATCCTCTTGTGCCCTGAACTCAATATGCCAGCCTCAAAACCAAAGCTCACATCAGAAAATTCATTACAAACCATGATAAATAAGAAAAAAGAGAAAAAAGCCAAAAAAATGCAAGAATCCATAATGATATAGGGCTTGATTTAGTTGCAAGGAAACCGGCTGTTCCCAGATTCATCCACCACTAAAGCTGACTGCCTGTGGAATTCTGACTGAATTAACCTGACAATCATAGTGAAACTCAAGAAACCAAATTTCAGCTGAGGCACCCAAAACAAAGACAATAGCCAGAATTGGAGCCCGCCAACAGCTGTGCCCTGTTTGAAAAAGACCATTCCTCCGGTGCCCTGAACTCTATATTGCAGCCTCAAAACCAAAGGTCACATCAGAAAATTCATTACAAACCATGATAAATAAGGGAAATGTGAAAAAGCCAAAGAAATGCAAGAGTCCTTTGTGATATTTGGCTGGATTTAGACACAAAGAAACTGGCTGTTTCCAGATTCATCCCCCCCTTCCACAGACTGACTTTGGAATTCTGATTGAATTCACCTCAAAATCGCACTCACACTCATTTGGGAGGGAATTAGAATCTGTCCCCTCAGCAGAAGCGTTCTATGTCATTTTCCAAAACACAGAAACTCATCTTGGTTGTGTTGCCTGTAGATTTCTAATCCTGAAAGGGCAATGCGCTGTGTTTTTTTTTTTTTTCTTTCATAATGGCTACTCTCCAAAATCTTGCTTGTATTGCATCAGAATACAAAATTTGGGAATAAGAAGGCAAAACCGACTCAGACCCAGAAAGCATTTAGGAAATTGCCACACAAGAAACCACAAATCGGCTGAGGCACCCAAAACAATGACAGCAAGCCAGAATTGGAGCAAGCCAACAGCTGTGCCCTGATTGAAAAAGAACCTTCCTCTTGTGCCCTGAACTCAATATGCCAGCCTCAAAACCAAAGCTCACATCAGAAAATTCATTACAAACCATGATAAATAAGGGAAATGTGAAAAAGCCAAAGAAATGCAAGAGTCCTTTGTGATATTTGGCAGGATTTAGACACAAAGAAACTGGCTGTTTCCAGATTCATCCCCCCCTTCCACAGACTGACTTTGGAATTCTGATTGAATTCACCTCAAAATCGCTCTCACACTCCATTTGGAGGGAATTAGAATCTGTCCCCTCAGCAGAAGCGTTCCATGTCATTTTCCAAAACACAGAATCTCACCTTGGTTGTGTTGCCTATGGATTTCTAATCCTGAAAGGTCAATTTGCTGTGTTTTTTTTTTTTTCTTTCATAATGGCTACTCTGTCCAAAATCTTGCTTGTATTGCATCAGAATACAAAAATTGGGAAGGAAGAAGGCAAAACCAACTCAGACCCAGAAAACTTTTAGGAAATTGCCACACAAGAAACCACAAATCAGCTGAGGCACCCAAAACAATGACAGCAAGCCAGAATTGGAGCAAGCCAACAGCTGTGCCCTGATTGAAAAAGAACCTTCCTCTTGTGCCCTGAACTCAATATGCCAGCCTCAAAACCAAAGCTCACATCAGAAAATTCATTACAAACCATGATAAATAAGAAAAAAGAGAAAAAAGCCAAAAAAATGCAAGAATCCATAATGATATAGGGCTTGATTTAGTCGCTAGGAAACCGGCTTTCCCGGATTCATCCACCCCTCCAGCTGACTGCCTGTGGAATTCTGACTGAATTAACCTGAAAATCACAGTGAAACTCAGTTTGGAGGCAATTAATATCTGTCACCTCAGCCAAAGTATTCCATTTTATTTTCATAAACACAAAAACTCACCTTGGTCATGTTACCTGTAGATTTCTAAGCTTCAAACACCTGTTTTTTGTGTTTTTTATTTCATAATGGCTATTCTTTACAAACTCTTCTTTGCATTGCATCAGAATACAAAATTTGGGAATAAGAAGGCAAAGCCAACTCAGACCCAGAAAACATTTAGGAAATTTCCACTCAAGAAACCAGAAATCGGCTGAGGCATCCAAAACAATGACAGCAAGCCAGAATTGGAGCAAGCCAACAGCTGTGCCCTGATTGAAAAAGAACCTTCCTCTTGTGCCCTGAACTCAGTATGCCAGACTCAAAACCAAAGCTCACATCAGAAAATTCATTACAAACCATGATAAATAAGGGAAATGTGAAAAAGCCAAAGAAATGCAAGAGTCCTTTGTGATATTTGGCAGGATTTAGGCACAAAGAAACTGGCTGTTTCCAGATTCATCCCCCCCTTCCACAGACTGACTCTGGAATTCTGATTGAATTCACCTCAAAATCGCTCTCACACTCCATTTGGAGGGAATTAGAATCTGTCCGCTCAGCAGAAGCGTTCCATGGCATTTTCCAAAACACAGAATCTCACCTTGGTTGTGTTGCCTATGGATTTCTAATCCTGAAAGGTCAATTTGCTGTGTTTTTTTTTTTCTTTCATAATGGCTACTTTGTCCAAAATCTTGCTTGTATTGCATCAGAATACAAAATTTGGGAAGGAAGAAGGCAAAGCCAACTCAGACCCCGAAAACATTTAGGAAATTGCCACACAAGAATCCACAAATCAGCTGAGGCACCCAAAACAATGACAGCAAGCCAGAAGTGGAGCAAGCCAACAGCTGTGCCCTGATTGAAAAACAACCTTCCTCTTGTGCCCTGAACTCAATATGCCAGCCTCAAAACCAAAGCTCACATCAGAAAATTCATTACAAACCATGATAAATAAGAAAAATGGAAAAAAGCCAAAAAATGCAAGAATCCATAATGATATAGGGCTTGATTTAGTCGCTAGGAAACCGGCTGTTCCCGGATTCATCCTCTGCTCCAGCTGACTGCCTGTGGAATTCTGACTGAATTAACCTGAAAATCGCAGTGAAACTCAGTTTGGAGGCAATTACTATCTGTCACCTCAGCCAAAGTGTTCCATTTTATTTTCATAAACACAAAAACTCACCTTGGTCATGTTACCTGTAGATTTCTAAGTTTCAAACGCCTATTTGTTGTGTTTTTTTTATTTCATAATGGCTATTCTGTACAAACTCTTCTTTGCATTGCATCAGAATACAAAATTTGGGAAGGAAGTAGGCAAAGCCAACACAGACCCTGAAAACATTTGGGAAATTGCCACACAAGAAACCACAAATCGGCTGAGGCACTCAAAACAATGACAGCAAGCCAGAATTGGAGCAAGCCAACAGCTGTGCCCTGATTGAAAAAGAACCATCCTCTTGTGCCCTGAACTCAATATGCCAGCCTCAAAACCAAAGCTCACATCAGAAAATTCATTACAAACCATGATAAATAAGAAAAAAGAGAAAAAAGCCAAAGAAATGAAAGAATCCATAATGATATTGGGTTTGATTTAGTTGCAAGGAAACCGGCTGTTCCCAGATTCATCCACCACTAAAGCTGACTGCCTGTGGAATTCTGACTGAATTAACCTGACAATCCCAGTGAAACTCAAGAAACCAAATTTCAGCTGAGGCACCCAAAACAAAGACAATAGCCAGAATTGGAGCACACCAACAGCTGTGCCCTGTTTGAAAAAGACCATTCCTCCGGTGCCCTGAACTCTATATTGCAGTCTCAAAACCAAAGCTCACATCAGAAAATTCATTACAAACCATGATAAATAAGAAAAAAGAGAAAAAAGCCAAAAAAATGCAAGAATTCATAATGATATTGGGTTTGATTTAGTTGCAAGGAAACCGGCTGTTCCCAGATTCATCCACCACTAAAGCTGACTGCCTGTGGAATTCTGACTGAATTAACCTGACAATCCCAGTGAAACTCAAGAAACCAAATTTCAGCTGAGGCACCCAAAACAAAGACAATAGCCAGAATTGGAGCACACCAACAGCTGTGCCCTGTTTGAAAAAGACCATTCCTCCGGTGCCCTGAACTCTATATTGCAGCCTCAAAACCAAAGGTCACATCAGAAAATTCATTACAAACCATGATAAATAAGGGAAATGTGAAAAAGACAAAGAAATGCAAGAGTCCTTTTTGATATTTGGCTGGATTTAGACACAAAGAAACTGGCTGTTTCCAGATTCATCCCCCCCTTCCACAGACTGACTCTGGAATTCTGATTGAATTCACCTCAAAATCACACTCACACTCATTTGTGAGGGAATTAGAATCTGTCCCCTCAGCAGAAGCGTTCTATGTCATTTTCCAAAACACAGAAACTCATCTTGGTTGTGTTGCCTGTAGATTTCTAATCCTGAAAGGGCAATGCGCTGTGTTTTTTTTTTTCTTTCTTTCATAATGGCTGCTCTCCAAAATCTTGCTTGTATTGCATCAGAATACAAAATTTGGGAATAAGAAGGCAAAACCGACTCAGACCCAGAAAACATTTAGGAAATTGGCACTCAAGAAACCACAAATCGGCTGAGGCACCCAAAACAATGACAGCAAGCCAGAATTGGAGCAAGCCAACAGCTGTGCCCTGATTGAAAAAGAACCTTCCTCTTGTGCCCTGAACTCAATATGCCAGCCTCAAAACCAAAGCTCACATCAGAAAATTCATTACAAACCATGATAAATAAGAAAAAAAGAAAAAAGCCAAAGAAATGCAAGAGTCCTTTGTGATATTTGGCAGGATTTAGACACAAAGAAACTGGCTGTTTCCAGATTCATCCCCCCCTTCCACAGACTGACTTTGGAATTCTGATTGAATTCACCTCAAAATCGCTCTCACACTCCATTTGGAGGGAATTAGAATCTGTCACCTCAGCAGAAGCGTTCCATGTCATTTTCCAAAACACAGAATCTCATCTTGGTTGTGTTGCCTATGGATTTCTAATCCTGAAAGGTCAATTTGCTGTGTTTTTTTTTTTTTTCTTTCATAATGGCTACTCTGTCCAAAATCTTGCTTGTATTGCATCAGAATACAAAATTTGGGAAGGAAGAAGGCAAAACCAACTCAGACCCCGAAAACATTTAGGAAATTGCCACACAAGAAACCACAAATCAGCTGAGGCACCCAAAACAATGACAGCAAGCCAGAATTGGAGCAAGCCAACAGCTGTGCCCTGATTGAAAAAGAACCTTCCTCTTGTGCCCTGAACTCAATACGCCAGCCTCAAAACCAAAGCTCACATCAGAAAATTCATTACAAACCATGATAAATAAGAAAAAAGAGAAAAAAGCGAAAGAAATGCAAGAATCCATAATAATATAGGGCTTGATTTAGTCGCTTGGCAACCGGCTGTTCCCGGATTCATCCACCCCTCCAGCTGACTGCCTGTGGAATTCTGACTGAATTAACCTGAAAATCACTGTGAAACTCAGTTTGGAGGCAGTTAATATCTGTCACCTCAGCCAAAGTGTTACATTTTTTTTTCCAAAACACAAAAACTCACCTTGGTCATGTTACCTGTAGATTTCTAAGCTTCAAATGCCTATTTGTTGTGTTTTTTATTTCATAATGGCTACTCTATACAAACTCTTCTTTGCATTGCATCAGAATACAAAATTTGGGAAGGAAGAAGGCAAAGCCAACTCAGACCCTGAAAACATTTGGGAAATTGCCACACAAGAAACCACAAATCGGCTGAGGCACTCAAAACAATGACAGCAAGCCAGAAGTGGAGCAAGCCAACAGCTGTGCCCTGATTGAAAAAGAACCATCCTCTTGTGCCCTGAACTCCATATTGCAGCCTCAAAACCAAAGCTCACATCAGAAAATTCATTACAAACCATGATAAATAAGAAAAAAGTGAAAAAGCCAAAGAAATGCAAGAATCCATAATGATATTGGGTTTGATTTAGTTGCAAGGAAACTGGCTGTTCCCAGATTCATCCACCACTAAAGCTGACTGCCTGTGGAATTCTGACTGAATTAACCTGACAATCGCAATGAAACTCAAGAAACCAAATTTCAGCTGAGGCACCCAAAACAAAGACAATAGCCAGAATTGGAGCACACCAACAGCTGTGCCCTGTTTGAAAAAGACCATTCCTCCGGTGCCCTGAACTCTATATTGCAGCCTCAAAACCAAAGCTCACATCAGAAAATTCATTACAAACCATGATAAATAAGGGAAATGTGAAAAAGCCAAAGAAATGCAAGAGTCCTTTGTGATATTTGGCTGGATTTAGACACAAAGAAACTGGCTGTTTCCAGATTCATCCCCCCCTTCCACAGACTGACTCTGGAATTCTGATTGAATTCACCTCAATATCGCACTCACACTCATTTTGGAGGGAATTAGAATCTGTCCCCTCAGCAGAAGCGTTCTATGTCATTTTCCAAAACACAGAAACTCATCTTGGTTGTGTTGCCTGTAGATTTCTAATCCTGAAATGGCAATGCGCTGTGTTTTTTTTTTTCTTTCATAATGGCTACTCTCCAAAATCTTGCTTGTATTGCATCAGAATACAAAATTTGGGAATAGGAAGGCAAAACCGACTCAGACCCAGAAAACATTTAGGAAATTGGCACTCAAGAAACCACAAATCGGCTGAGGCACCCAAAACAATGACAGCAAGCCAGAATTGGAGCAAGACAACAGCTGTGCCCTGGTTGAAAAAGAACCTTCCTCTTGTGCCCTGAACTCAATATGCCAGCCTCAAAACCAAAGCTCACATCAGAAAATTCATTACAAACCATGATAAATAAGAAAAAAGAGAAAAAATCCAAAAAAATGCAAGAATCCATGATGATATTGGACTTGATTTAGTCTCAAGAAAACCGAATGTTCCCGGATTCATCCACTCCTCCAGCTGATGCCTGTGGAATTCTGTCTGAATTAACCTGAAAATCACAGTGAAACTCATTTTGGAGGCAATTAATATCTGTCACCTCAGCCAAAGTGTTCCATTTGATTCTCCAAAACACAAAAACTCACCTTGGTCGTGTTACCTGTAGATTTATATTCTTCAAATGCCCATTTGTAATGTTTTTTATTTCATAATGGCTACTCTGTCCAAACTCTTGTTTGTGTTGCGTCAGAATACAGAATTTGGGAATGAAGAAGGCAAAGCCAACTCAGACCCAGAAAACATTTAGGAAATTGCCACACAAGAAACCACAAATCGGCTGAGGCACCCAAAACAATGACAGCAAGCCAGAATTGAAGCAGGCCAACAGCTATGCCCTGTTTGAAAAAGACCATTCCTCCTGTGCACTGAACTCTATATTGCAGCCTCAAAACCAAAGCTCACATCAGAAAATTCATTACAAACCATGATAAAAAGAAAAAAGAGAAAGAAGCCAAAGAAATGCAAGAGTCCTTTGTGATATTGGGCTTGATTTAGTTGCAAGGAAACCAGCTGTTCCCGGATTCATCCACCCCTCCTAGCTGACTGGCTGTGGAATTCTGATTGAATTCACCTGAAAATCGCACTCACTCTCGATTTGGAGGAAATTAATATCTGCCCCTCAGTGGAATGGTTCTATGTCATTTTCCAAAACCCAAAAACTCATCTTGGTCATGTTGCCTATGATTTCTAATCATGAAAACCCAATATGTTCTGTTTTTCAATTTCCTGATGGATCCTCGTTCTAAACCCTTGTTTGTATTGCATCAGAATACACAATTTGAAAAGGAAAAAGGCAAAACCAACTCAGACCAACAAAGCATTTAGGAAAAAGTCGCTCAAAATGAAAAATTGCCTGAGGCACCCAAAGCAATTACAGAAAGCCAGAATTGGAGAGAAACAACAGCTGTGCCCTAATTGAAAAAGACCATTCCTCTGGTTCCCTGAACTCCTTAAGCCAGCCTCAAAACCACAACCCACATCAGAAAATTTATTACAAACCATGATAAATAAGAAAATGTGAAAAATGCAAAAAAGAAAAAGAAATGCAAGAGTCCTTCGTGATATGGCGCTTGTTTTAGTACAAGGAAACCAGCTGTTTCCGGATTCATCCACCCCTCCCAGCTGACTGACTGTGGAATTCTGATTGTATTCACCTGAAAAGAGAGAACATTTATAAGTATATTGGGACTGTGGAACCTGTCATTTACCAATCACATGTTAGACTGAATCATAGACCAAATATAGGGAAGAAATCCTATGCATGTAAACCTTGTAGGAATTCATTCAGTATTAAATACCCTCCATCACAGCACTCATATTGTGGAAAACCCTCATGTGTGTAATGATTGTGTGGAAACCACTCACCAGAAGTCAGATCTCATTAGACATCAGAGAATTCACACAGGGTTGAAATCTTACAAATCTAATGACTGTGGGAAGTTCTTTGGCCAGAAGAAACACCTCATAAATCATCAGAGAATTCACACAGGTGAGAAACCTTTTGAATGTAATGACTGTGGAAAATCCTTTGGCCAGAAGGCAAACCTCATAAATCATCAGAGAATTCACACAGGTGAGAAACCTTATGAATGCAATTACTATGGAAAATCCTTTGGCCAGAAGGCAAACCTCATAAATCATCAGAGAATTCACAGAGGGGAGAAACCTTATGAATGCAATCATTGTGGAAAAGCCTTTGCTGAGAAATCAAAGCTCACAAAGCATCAGACAATTTGTACTGGGGGAAACCTTATGATTGCAATGACTGTGGAAAAACCTTTGCTGAGAAGTCAAACCTCAGAAAGTATCAGAGCCTTCACACCATGGAGAAAGCTTATAAATGAAATGACTGTGGAAAAGCCTTTGGTCCCATCCTTGCATACCAAGGATAAATCCCACTTGGTCTGGGTGGATGATCTTTCTGATGCATTGTTGGATTCAATTGGCCAGAATTCTGTTGCAGATCTTTGCATGTATGTTCATCAGGGAAATTGGTCTATAATTACTTTCTTTGTTGCACTTTTTTCAAGTTTAGGAATGAAGGTGATGTTGGCTTCATAGAAAGAATTTGGGAGAATCGCCTCTCTCTCAATTGTTTTGAATAACTTGAGAAGAATTGCAGTTAGTGCTTTAAATGTCTGTTAGAATTCAGCAGTGAAGCCTTCCAGTTTTGGGGTTTTCTTGGTAGTGATGGTCTTTATTACTGGTATCATTTCCATCTGGTTATGTGTGTGTTTAGGTTTTCTATATCTTTGTTGCTCAATTTAGGTAGGTTTTATGGATGGAAGGATGGTGGAAAGCCTCTTTGCTGTACCTCATAACTCATAAGATATCAGAGTATCCACACAGGGAATTTTCTACTTGACCTTTTTGTGCAAGTTATATCTCATGAAATATTAGAGAATTCACCAAGGGGAGAAATGCATGAATATAATACATGTGAATAGCCTTTGTGGTGCAAATCAGACCTCATCAAACATAAAAGAATTCTCATGGGGAGCAATTTTATGAATGTAATGACTCAGAGCCTTTTACCATAATTCAGCCCTCATTGTACATCATCAAATTCATATAGGGAAAAACTCCTTTGAAAGTAAAATCCCTTTAATTAGAAGCCATACCTCATAAGACAACAGGGAATTCACGTGGGAGAGAAACCTTATGGGTGTAATGAGTGTTGGAAAGCTCTGCCCAAATCTCTCCTTATATCAGAATGCACAACATATATATCTAATGAATGAAATAAATGTGAGAAAGTCATTTCACATAGGTAATGCCTCATAATCCATCATGGAATTTGAACAAGGGAGAGACCTTAACAATATAATGAATGTGGAAGAGCTTTTCTCCAAAATTCATGTAAGTATTGTGACAAAACCTTTTGCTGGAAATCACATCCTATCCAACAGAGACTCATGTAAAGGAGAAAGCTTATAAATATTATTAGAGTCAGAAGTCAATGGTACATCAGAGAATTGACACAGGTGGTTTCTTAGGCGTATACTGATTGTGCAAAAACATTTTCTTTATTTCAGGCTTGTATAGACACAGAATTCACAAAAGGTGATAGTCTTTGCATGCTGTAAATACAATAAAACCTTTAGCCAGAAATTAGACATCAACAGACTTCAGAGAATTCATAAGGAACAAAAGTCTATGCAATGAATTTGGAAAATGTATTTCTGTTATAAATCAGTCTTCAATTCCCATGAATAGACTCACAAATGAGAAAACATGCATGCATAGAAAAGTTTTGTACCATAAATTATCTCTAGATGGTAAACTAATATATCACACAAAAGAAATATCATGAGTGTAATGGAATTGGGAAACCCTTTGCTATAAGGCAGATTTCCAGAAAGCTTAGCAAGATTACAGAAAAGTCTCTGAAAATGTAACATGTCTGAAAGATTTGTTGGCATCACAAACTGGAGGATAGCTCAAGTGCATGTGTTTTTGTGCCTGGCATCCAAATTGATATCTCTTTTTCTTTGATGAATTCCTTGTTTATTTATTTAGCAGATTTAGAGACAAAGGATTCCTGTCCATTGATTTACTACTATATGCCCACAATTGCCATGGTAAAGTATATGGCAAAAACTGAGTGCTGGGGGCTGTGAATCTGATTCATCACTGATAACATTGAAGACATTGGTTCCTGGTTCTTATGCTGCTATGCATGGAAATGTTTCTCTAATTTCATTTTCAAATAGTTCATTGTTAATATAAAGAAATGCTTCTAATTTTTAAAATTTCATTGAAATAATTTGTGATTAATGTGTCCTAGTCATGCATTATTACAGGGTGTAGTGCAATATTTGCACACATTTATGCAGTAAAAAGTGATCAAGCTAAGCAACTACAGTTTTATTAAGTTTTTAAAGAGTTATTTATTTGAAAGACAGAGTTACAGAGAGAAGTAGCAGCAGAGAGAGAGAGAGGTCTTCCTCTGCCGGTTCACTCCCCAGATGGCCACAATGGCCGGAGCTCTGCCAATCTGATTCCAGGAACCAGGAGCTTCTTCCAGATCTCCCACTTGGGTGCAGGGACCCAAGGACTTGGGCCATCTTCTACTGCTTTCCCAGGCCATAGCAGAGAGTTGAATCAGAAGAGGAGCAGCCAGGACTAGAACTGGTACCCACATGGGATGCTGGTGCTTCAGGCCAGGGTGTTAGCCCACTGTGCCACAATGCTGGCCCCCAAGCAACTACAGTTTCTAATTCTTCTCCATGATTTGAGACTACCAGCTCCTCTCCTTCAGTTCTTTACACAGAACCTAATATGGTTGAATGTAGTCATCTCATTATATTATGGAACACCAGAAGTTCTTTCTGCCTCTTTGATTTTTGATACCTATTATCCAATCCCCCTCTATCCCTAGCTGCTTCCCTTCTCAGCCTCTAGTAATCACAGTTCTGTGTTCAGATCCATTATTTTCTTTCACTTCCACATGCGACAAGGACCAGGTGACATTTGTGTTCCTGCTTCTGTCTTATTTCAATTAATTTAATAATATTTTGTTCTTTTTTTGTATCTAAAAGAGGTTGCCCTGTCCATTGTTTTTCACTGATGGACAGCTAGATTGGTTTCAAATCCTGGCTGCAGTGAACTGTGTTATAGTGGCTGTGTTATGGGAAAATTGCTGTATCTTTGATATGCTCTCCTCCTTTCCTTCTAATAAAATTTCCTTATTCTATATAGCCAAGAGCAAGATAACTCTCACATGGTAGGTCAATTTTTATCTTAGTTTAATTTTTGTTATTTATTTGAAAGAGTTACAATAGAGGTAGAGACACAGAGAGGTCCTCCATTAGCTGGTTCGCTCTACAGATGACTACAAAGGCCAGAGTTATGCCATTCTGAAACCTGGAGACAGGAGCTTCCTCTGGGTCTCCCACATGGGTGAATGGGCCCAAGGACTTGGGCCATCTTCTACTGCTATCCCAGGAGATAGCAGAGAGCAGTATTGGAAGAAGAGCAGCTGGAACTAGAACTGGCACCCAAATGGGATGCTGGCCCTTCAGGCCAGGGCTTTAACTCACTGCACAACAGCGCCAGCCCCAATTTTTATCCTTTTTAAGGAATGACCATACTGTTCTGCATAACATCTGTACTAACTTGTGTTTTCACCCACCATATATGATGGTTTTCTTTTCCCATGTGCTCTCTAGCATTCGTTATTTTTTATCAGTTTGGCATAAAAATGATATAGTATTGTTCATGTTTTTGTGTATTTTGAAATCAGTTAATTTGTTTATTAAATCTTTATTATTTGAAAGGTGGATTTAGAGAGAGAGGGAAAGACATAGATAGCTTTCATCTGCTGGCTCACACCCCAGAGAGTTTCAACAGTTGAGCCTGGGGCATGCTGGAGTCAGGAGCTTCATCCAAGTCTCCCACATGAGTGGCAAGGACCTGAGTCCTTCGTCCATCTTCTGCTGGTTTCCCAGGTGTTTAGCAGTGAGCTAAATTGGAAGTGGAGATTCCTAAACTCAAAGTGGAACTCAGATGTTATGCTGGCCTCACAGATTGCAGCTTTCCCCACTTGGCCACAATGCCAGCCCCTCTATCAATTTAATTCCTCAAAAATAGCTCAGTAATGTTGGCATCTATCTCATTTTGTTTTTTCTCTGTTATTATTCAACTTATTGATGTCTTATTTTTGTTCACATTATTCCTCTCAATTGCTCTACCTGAGGTGAGTAGGGCTGCTGTGTTGCTTAAATGAAGTGTATGCTTTAGATTACTCATTTAATGAGTGCATGTCATTCACATAGCACTTCACTGAAGTTCTACTATGTCCCAAATCCTCTTCTAGGCACAGAATTTAGACCACTTTTCTCTTAGGCCCAGATCTTGCCTTTAACATACTACTTGGAATTTAGTAGCTCATGAAATCTGCAGACTGCATAAATGAATGAATATTTTGAGGGCTGTGCTTTTGTGGAGGAACTTCATAGGAGACCGAAGGAATAAAATAAATCAAAAGTATCCACAGTATATAGAATGTATACTATTTTACAAGTCACAGAGAAGAAGAAGAAGAAGGAAAGTAGTAAGACTAGAAAGTTTGTGGCAAGACTAACAGGCGCTGGTCAAGAACTTAATAAGCACATTAGGAAAGCAGTAAGGTTTCTTTTTTTTTTTTTTTTGAGGAAAAGTTTTTATTTCTAGTGATGAAATTGGCTACAGAACATTATGAAAGTTTAAAAATACAAAGAGAAATTGTCTATAATTAATAGATTCAAAATTTGACAATCAGTGAATATCATTATTAGTCATTACCAACAACAGTTATTGATTTGAAAGGCAGAGTGACAGGAAGAGGGAACCACTGCTTCACTCCCCAGACACTTGCAATAGCCAAAGCTTGACCAAGCCAAAACCAGGAACTGGGAATTCATTCTGGATGTCCCATTTGGGTGCAGGGACCCAAGCACTTCTGCCATCCTCCGTCTCCTCCCAGGGTGCACACTAGCAGAAACTTGCCTCAAAGCAGAGAAGCTACCACTCAAGCCAGACATTTGTATATGGGATGTGGGTGTGTGGTGGTGATAGCAAGCCCTCATAGATAAAAAAAAAAAGACAAAGTTATTTCTATGCCAAGGAAATTACTCTGTAGTCTTTCTCTTATAAACTACGTATTGCTGAACCTAGATAATTTTTCCTTTATTTAACAATGACATGAAAATGTCAGTTGAGTTGGCTTTCCTGAAGACCTTGTTTCTTGAATATTAGTGGCTAGCTGAGATAAATTCTTTTCATCTCTTTCTCGCTTCGGCAGCACATGTGCTCGCTTCGGCAGCACATATACTAAAATTGGAACGATACAGAGAAGATTAGCATGCCCCTGCGCAGTAAGGTTTCTTTACCTCCCTGTAGACTCTGCTCTCCAGAGGTGAACAGGGTCCTCTAAACCCACTTGCTGCACACACAAACACCTGAGTGTTGTATTCTCCCACAGGTGTTGGAGACTGATATGGTGTTCTGATTTATATTTACATAATGGCTAGTGACATCGGGCATATTCACATGTTTTGACCATGTACATTTCTTCTGAGAAATGTCTATTCAGATCCTTGCCTGTTTCTTCACTGTATTTTTTGGAGTTTTTCCAATTCATGTAAATGTTCTGGAAATCTGTAAACATTCAGAGTTTTAATTTTTCCTGCCATCTGTTCATTGTATCTACACTCTGATGTTTACTTTGTTGTGAAGAAGTATCTTAGTTGGATATACTCAAATGTCTCTGTTTTTATTTTTGTGACTATTGCTATTGGAATCTTACCCAAAAGCTATTGTGTGTTGACAATATTTAGAGTTTCCCTATGTTTACTTGGGTTTGGGTCTTATGATTACATTTTAATTCACTGTGAGTTCACTTTCACATAGTGTAAGAGATGTTGGAGTCTCTTTTCAGGCTTCTACATATGGATAATCAAGTTCCTCTGCACCACTTGTGAAAGAGATTCTTCTTTCTCCAGTTCATTTTAGTTCCTTTGTTAAATATGAGTTGCTGGTAGAAATTTGGGTTTATTTCTATGCTACCAAGTCTTTTCCATTGAACTATGTGTCTGTTATTATATCAGTGCTAACACTTCTTTTTTTTTTTTTTTTTTTTTTTTTTTTTTTTGCAGTATATTTATTTGAAAGGCAGAGTTACAGAGAGGTAGAGGCAGAGAGAGAGAGAGGTCTTCCATCCACTGGTTTACTCCCCAAATGGCCACAATGGCCGGAGCTCTGTTGATCTGAATCCAAGTGTCAGGAGCTTCTTCCAGGTCTCTATGCAGGTGCAGGGGCCCAAAGACTTTGGCCATTTTCTACTTTTTTCTCAGGCTATACCAGAGAGGGGTATAAGAAGTGGAGCAGCTGGGAAACATACTGGCACCCATATGAGATGCCAGCACTGCAGACGGTGACTTTACCTGCTTTGTCATAGTGCTGACCCCTGTAATATGTCTTAAAATATGGTGTGATGTCTCCAGCTTTTTTTTGCTTTATAATATTGCTTTAGATGTTAAGCATCTCTCATGTTTCTATGTGAATTTTAGCATCATTTTTTCTAGCTCTGAGAACATCGTTGGTATGTTGATTGGGATTGCATTGAATTTGCAAATTGCTTTTGGTAGTATGGATATTTTGGTATTATTCTTCCCATTCACAAACATAAGTTTTCTGTGAGACTGTCAAAAAGCCTTGACAAAAATTGGACTTTATTACACAAAAATTCATCACTTTTTGGGATCATTTAAATCCATAATTTTGCACTAATATTTGATAAATAATTAAAGACTTTGAGCATTTTAGTAGGAGAAATTAAAATATTTATCAATTTATTCAAATATTGTTTAGATGTGATATTCAAATATTGTTTAGAGCCATTGTCTGTATTCCCTCTAAATTACGATCTTTTTGCTTTTTGCCTGTTAAACTTGTCCCTTGATTCAACAACCGTTTTTAATGTAATGTAAACTGAAAATGTCATTTCATAAGCTAAAAAAAATGAAAAAGAAGGAAAAAGAAGGGAGGGAGGTTGAGTATATAATTATGTTCTCCGAATTTTTTCTATAAAACATATTGAATCATTTAAAAGCTAATTAAAATTAAACTCAAAATTGGACCATTATGACCAATATTTAAAACAAGTGATTAAAAACTGTAGATGTCTTCAATTTTGATTATCATTCTTCTTTAGAATATCTGAAAGAAATCCAGTTTCTCACTTTAAAATATACCAGTGTGTTAGAATTTAGTATTAAATGACTTTGTTTAAAAGTGTTATTTAATCTATTGCTTTAAGTAGTAATACTATGGCCATTGTAAAACAAAATCCTTATCATTTTTCATAAAACAGGAAGGGCCTTTAAAACATCATCACTAAAAATATTAAGAGACCTAAAATATAACATTCTTAAAACCCAAGTGATACCATTCAAAATTTTCAAATATGCAGGGATAGTTCATGTCAAGTAACTAAATAATTGTTAAGTGTATATATGGAATAGCTTCTATAAATTCTTTTGGCAAGGGCTGGCACTGTGCCATAGTGGGTGAGGCTGCCACCTGCAGTGCTGGTATTCCATAGGGGCATCAGTTCAAGACCTGGCTGCTCCACTTCCTATCCAGCTCTCTGCTATGGCCTGGGAAACACTATAAAATGGTACAAGTCCTTGGGCCCCTGCAACTGCATAGGAGACCAGGAAGAGGCTCCTGGTTCCTGCCTTCCAGTCAGCACAGCTGCAGCCATGGAGGCCAACTGTGGAGTGAACCAGTGAATGGAAGACCACTCTCTCTGCCTCTCCTTCTCTCTCTGTGTAATTCTGACTTTCAAATAATATAAATAAATCTTTAAAAAATTCTTTTGGCAAATAGATGAAGCTATTTGTTATACATTTCAAATAAATAGCAAACATACTAGAAAAATATATTGAATAAAATTTAAGCAACTCATAGCTATACACAGAAATTTCTCACCATAACAACATAGCAACCACTAAATTTCCAAATTCAATTTTCCACAACTTAGAATCTTTAACTCCAGAAGGAGTACAAAATTGACAGAACAGTGGCCTATGTATCAGGATACCTAATGCTAATACAGAATTATCCCTGCCACAACTTACCTATGTGACCTTGAACAATTCACTTTACTTCTCTGGGCTTGGCATTTAGCATCCTCATGTGATAAAGGAGGCTTGGATAAGATCAGTTGTACTCTATCTTGAGACTTCAATGATCTCTCAGTTTCCAAACAGGCACCTTAAGGGAAAGTAAACCTTTAGATCAAAAATTACATTTTTAAATATAAATATATTTTAAACTGTTTCTACAACTAGTACAAAACAACACATTCAAATGTGTACCATGCCACTTTTCAATATTTGGGAATAATTAATGCATCATTTTAGAGCATTGTCTTGAGGCCAGTGCTGTGGTGTAGCTAGTAAAGCCACTGCATGCAGTGGGGGCATCCCATATGGAGGCCGGTTCAAGTCCAGGCTGCTCCATTTTCCATTCAGCTGTCTGCTATAGCCTGGGAGAGCAGTAGGAAGTTGGCCCAAGTCCTTGGGCCCCTGAATCTGCATGGGAGACCCTGAAGAGGTCCTGGCTCCTGGTTTCAGATTGGCATATCTCTGACCTTTTAGGTCATCTGGGGAGTGAAAAAGCAGATGGAGGAACTCTCTCTCTTCCTCTTGTTCACTATCTGTGTAACTCGGACTTCCAAATAAATAAATAAATAAATCTTTTAAAAAATCAAAAGAATATTGTCTGGCACACAGTGAACCACTAAGTACAAGATATTATTAGTAATATTAGATTGAAATATTGAAATAAACTAGGCAATAAGCCTTAAGATGCAAATTAATACCAAGAAATATAATCTCAAATTTCTGTGTTCAACAAGGTAGTCTCTTTTCACTACTAACTTTATACTAAATAAGATATTTTGATATTTTGTTAAGAGTAAATTTATCGGGGGCCAGCGCCGTGGCTCACTTGGTTAATTCTCCACCTGTGGTGCTGGTATCCCTTATGGGCAAAGTGTTCTAGTCCTGGTAGCTCCTCTTTCAGTCCAGCTTTCTGCTATGGCCCGGGAAGGCAGTAGAGGATGGCCCAAGTGCTTGGGCCCTGCACCCGGATGGGAGACCAGGAGAAAGCACCTGACTCCTGGCTTTGGATGGGCACAGCTCCAACTGTGGCAGCCATCTGGGGACTGAACCAATGGAAGGAAGGCCTTTCTGATTTCTCACTGTATATAACTCTACCTGTCAAATAAAAAAAATTATTAGTTTTTCATAAAAACTGCAGTATTGAAAAAGTTCTAAAATCCCTCTAATTCTAAATGTCTGTGACTGCTAACTCATTAGCACATATTGCATTCTTTACATCTGGGTAATCATGATAATTCACTTTTAAATGATTAACAGATCTGCTGTTATATATAAATACATGCTTTTCCGAAAATCATACAATAAGCAGGCTACATACTTTACTTCAAGTAGAACTGCCATATCCAGTCCTACAATTGTAAATAAGACAGTTTCAATTGTTCAGCATTATCAATTATAAATTCCAATCGTGTAGCAATACTCATAAGAATTTAGGGGGCTGATGCTGTGGAGTAGCAAGTAGAGCTGTGGCTTGCAGTGCTGACATTCCAATTGGGTGCCAGTTCAAGTCCTGGCTACTCAAATTACTATCCATCTTTTTAGGCAAGTAAGACTTACTATCCAGCAGTAGAGGATGGCCCAGGCCCTTGGGCTCCTGCACCTGCATAGGAGACCCAAAAGAAGCTGCTGGCTCCTGGCTTTGGATTGGCAGAGCTCCAGCCATTGTGGCCAAATGGGGAGTGAACCAGTGGTTGGAAGACTGCTCTCTCTCTCTCCTTCTCTGTGTAACTCTGATTTTCAAGTAAAATAAATGAATTTTTTTAAAAAAAGGATGAAATAAAAAGGAAGATGAAGATTACAAAATTGTTTAATTTTTTTAATAAATATAAATTTCCAAAGTACAGCTTTTGGATTACAGTGGCTTCCCCTCCCCCAAAACATCCCTCCCACCCATAATCCTCCTATTTCCTGCTTCCTCTCCCATCCCAGAAGATTACAAAATTGTATGAAGGACATTTGTACAGTAAACAAATATACTGATTTCCAATGCAATATTTGAATACTTGAAGCAGGAACGCTAAGTACTTCTTTGCCAAAATAACATGTTTTCTCCAGTGTAAAACCCATTTGCCATCCCAATACAAAAAGGGATTTGGGGCAAGAAGGAAAAAAGAAGTCCACACATGCAGAAATTTTAAGCAAAACAAAATAGAGAATGTATTTAGTTTCATGTAAATCACATGAGAATTAATAGTATTCTACCAATTTGCAACAAATATTTTTAACTTTAATGAATGAATGAATTTTCAGTTACATAGCAGGAAACTTCTACCCTCTCCCATAAAACTGAAAGAGAAACTTTTTAAAAGTAAAAACTGATGAAAGAATTCTGCAATACATGTTAATGTTAAGTAGCCCAGCAGAGTTTATTTAGAAATACAAACACACACACAGAAAATAAATACATTAAAATCTTACTGAATAGGTCAGTAATAGTTCAGGATCCAATATGTGTGCAAAAGATTCTGGATTTCCCAGTCACTTTGTATAGGAAATGATGTGCTTTGCTATGTAGCATGTAACTTTAGATTCCTGAACACCTCCACTTTGCTTCTTACCCTGAATCCCAGCAAATACAGGAACACAGCTGTTGAGTCATTCATTTTCTGGATTTGGGAATATCAAAGAATTAATGAGTATAGAAAGTTGTACAGCAAAGACCAAGAATATCCAAGGGAGGTCAGGAAAATCAATTGAACAAGTCAAAATACTATGAATGTATACTGAATGCTCTGTTTTTAATATGTCTTACCTAAAAAGACATGAGGGCTATTGCTCTCTCTCTCTTAATACAACTAAGGAGAAGATATCACCAATGCTCAAGAAAAATGAATACACAGCAGAGCTAATACAAAATCCCCAAATTCCAAAATAGAAAAACTGGATATGCACTCCTTACACACACCCTGAAGTGGCAATGAAGTAGAACAAATCTAAAATTAGAAAAAAATATTTTTTAAAAGATTTATTTATTTATTTGAAAGTCAGAGTTGCACAGAGAGAGGCAGAGAAGAGAGAGGGGTCTTCCATCCACTGGTTCTCTCCCCAGTTGGCTGCAATGGCCAGAGTTGTGCCAATCCAAAGCCAGGAGCAAGGAGCTTCTTCCAGGTCTCCCACATGGGTGCAGGGGCCCAGGACTTGGGCCATCTTCTACTGCTTTCCCAGGCTATAGCAGAGATCTGGATCCATATGAGCTGCCAGCACTGCAAGTGGTGGCTCTACCCACTATGCCACACCGCTGGCCCCGAAAATTCTTGTCAAATTAAGAACATTTAACCTTTGTTTTAGAGTGCATTATTAAAATATCTAAACTGGGGGAATACATAATTTCTTTCTTTAGAAATCAGAAGAGAAAAAGAACACTTCAAGCCTACTGTGACACCACACAGAAGGAATGGAGAATCATGATCTCAATTAGCCTAGGGACAGAATAAAAGGGAGGGAAATAGGAACAACAGAATTAAGATGAATAAGCTTTGACAGCTGAGGGAATCTGAATGTAAAGAAAAGGCATGCAGTTAACTGAAACAATAGAGATAATTCTGAGAGGAAAAAACATTGTTAAGTCATATTAATGGGGCCAGAGCTGTGACTTAGTAAAGTAAAAAAAAAAATCTAAAATTTGTTTTTAAATTATATAATTAAAAAAGATAAAAAAAGATGTTCAATCTTAAGTCTCTACAGCATAAGATATACATCAATTTTCCCAGGTTCTATTTGCATTTATTAACAAAGTTTCATGGGTGTAATCACTAAAGTGGCTCCAATAAGTCTTTTTATAAAAATTATTTTTTATTTTGACAGGCAGAGTGGACAGTGAGAGAGACAGAGAGAAAGGTCTTCCTTTTTCTGTTGGTTTACCCCCTAGTGACCGCTGCGGCCAGTGTGCTGCGGCTGGCACATGGCGCTGATCCAAAGCCAGGAGCCAAGTGCTTCCTCCTGGTCTCCCATGCAGGTACGGGGCCCAAGCACTTTGGCCATCCTCCATTGCACTCCTGGGCCATAGCAGAGAGCTGGACTGGAAGTGGAGCAACTGGGACAGAATCTGGCTCTCCCAGCAGGACTAGAACTTGGTGTGCCTGCACCGCAGGTGGAGGATTAGCTTATTGAGCCATGGAGCCTGCCTCCAATAAGTCTTAACCTGGGATGCAACTAAATTTAACAAGGATACTCAATAGGAATTTTAGAAGAATTCCAAAATATGTATCAGAATAAAAATAAATACTTTACTTGGTACATCTCATTTTAACTATACTATTGTCTAAATTTCCAAATGTCAGATGTACTAAAAAAATCCCCAAAGCAGCAGAGTTGGTCCGACATGATGAGGAATAAAATAAAGAAAATGAGAATTCGCAGATCCCAGATTAAAATAACCAAGAAGGCCCAATAAAAGAAAACTCAATGTCTTCATACACTAACATTTATTACCTCAGATTTATTTAACAAAAAGGTGATTATTCCAGCTACATCCCATTAGGTAGCCCAATTTTACCTGCTAAATCCATTTAAAAAAAGCACCTCATGATATATTACTAAAATCATATTGCTATATGCCATCCACCATGTCCACTGTACCTTATACCTAATGTTAACAGATCTGATGAAAATCAGTAGATAAATGATGTGTCTTAACCACGTGTGGGAAATGTCTTTTGTTCAACGTTTTTCCAAAAACCCCTCAGTCTCAGTTTGCCTTCACATTGAAAAGACACTTCTGAGGTTTACTAATCAGTCCAGCTTCTTCGGGCCTCCCTCCAATGAAAGGGGCTAAAATCCATCAAAATAAACTCTAGGCACTGTCCTTGTGCTCCCAGTGACTTTTTCACTCTAGGGGCTCACAAACCTTCTAAATTCTTTAGATCACCTGTGCTGTCCATTAGTTCTCAAAGACTATGATGCAAGTAATTTCCCCTCTTGGAACCTTGTTATTAACTGTGCTGTATGAGAAATGAAGTCTCCTACACACCTTGTGCTTACGATTCTCCAAACCATGTTGCCTGCTAGGACTTTGGCCATGAATATAGGACAGCAATACCTGAACATGATTACTGAGATCTCCTTAATAAAGGATAGACTGGGGCCAGCACTGTGGTGCAGTGGTGTAATCCTTTACCTGCAGTGCTGGCACCCCATATGAGCACCAGTTCTAGTCCCCATTTCTCCTTTTCCCATCCAGCTCTCTGCAATAGCCTGGGAAAGCAGTAGAAGCTGTTCCAAGTGCTTTGGTCCCTGCCAAAATGTGGGAGACCTGGAAGCTCCTAGCTCAGATTGGCCCAGCTGCAGACATTGCAGTCATTAGGGGAGTAAATGAGCATATGGAAGACCTTTCTCTCTGTCTCTTCCTCTCACTGTCTGTAAGTACACCTGTCAAATACGTAAATAAATTCTATATATATATATATTTACATTTATTTATATATATTTATGTATATAAATATATTCATATATAAAATATATTATGCTTTATCATATATTATATAATATATAATAATTATAAACAGATAATATTATATAATTTATTATAACTATTATATATATCATATATATATATTATTGAGATGACTTCAATAGCCAGAGTGTGGCCAGGTTGAAGCCAGGAGCTCCTCCTCCAATGTGTGTGGCAGCAACCCAGGCACTTGGACCATCTTTCACTGGTTTTTCAATCCATTGGTATGGAGCTGGATCAGAAATAATTATATATTTATATATAAATAAATTCATATATAATATTTATATATAATTATATATTATATATTTATGATAATTATATGTAATTCTATATTATGTATAGAAATATATAATATATATTATAATATATAAATATATATATGATGGATCAAAATGCGGCATTCTCCATTTGGCAGAAGAGACAGGCTCCAATATCTACTGTCTATGTCAGTATGTCAGTATAATGCAGGAGGTAACCCCTCTACCAAATAAGAAAAGCTATTTCAGTTCAGCTGGACATCATTCTGCTGACTGTTGACCTTATTACTGTTAGTCTGGATGCTTTCATTGGTTGCAATCCAGAGACCCAATTTTCCCATAGATATAAACATCAGCAAACATGAAAATTTGGTAAGAAAAGCTTAAACTGAGAGTTATGATTAATAACTATTTTAACAAAATTTCTCAGAACCCATCTAATCCAAACCTTGGACAATTGGGAGCTGTTGTACTTGGCCCACCCATAATTGAAATGGATTCTAAATCCTTCAACTGCAAGGAGAGTATCATAGACATTAATGCTCCAAACGGATCCAGTTCCCTGCTAATGTGTCTGGAAAAGCAGCACAGGGTGACTCAAATATTGGGGCTCCTGCACCCATGTGAGAGACCTGGAAGAAGCCCCTGGCTCCTGATATCAGTCTGGCCTAGCCACAGTCACTGCAGCCATTTGAGGAGCGAACAAACCAGGAGGAAGATCCATCTCTCCCACTCTCTCTTTCTAGTGCTGCCTTTCAAATTCATAAATAGACCTTTAAGAAAGTCGATCACTTCAATAAATTTGTCATTGCTCAGTCATGATTACTTTTACTACCTTAAATTCTTTTTCAAAAGATTTATTTATTGGAAAGGCAGAAAGAGGAGCTGGTGGTTGTGGTGCAGTGGACAAAGTTGCTATCTGTTACATTGGCATCCTCTACGTGCACCAGTTCAAGTACCAGCTATTCCATTTCTGATCCAGCTCCTTACCAATGGACTGAAAAAGCAGGGAAAGTTGGCCCAAGTGGCTGGGATGCTGCCACACACATCGGAGGAAAAGCTCCTGGCTTCAACCTGGCCACACTCTGGCTATTAAAGTCATCTCAAAAATGAATTAGGTGGTGGAAGATTTCTGTCTCTCCCTCTCTCTGTAACTCTTTCAAATAAGTAATTAAATATTTTAATATGATAAAAAATGGCAGAGAGACACAGAGACAAAGAGAGAAGGAAAGAGAAGCAGAGAGATCTCCCATCTGCTGGTTCACTTTCTATATGGCTACCACTGTGCAAGACCAGGTTTCAAGTCCCCATTGAGGTTACAGTTCTCCAAATTAGATGACAAGAAGGAAAGAATTTGAGCTATTATCCATTGCTTCCCAGGGATATTAACATGAAACTGATTTGGAAGTGGAGTACCCAAAACTCAGATTAGCACTGCAATATATGATGCGGGCATCTGTTGTGATGGTTAACAAATTGGAAAACCTAGAGGAAAAATCAACAGATTCCTGGACATACACAATATACCAAAATTGAGTCATGAAGACACATAGAAAAGCTAAACAAATCAAAAACCAAGACAGAGATTGGATGAGTAATAAAGACCCTCCCAACAAGGAAAAGTCCAGGATCAGACAGCCTCACTATTGAATTCTACAAGTCTTTTAAAGAACTAATGATTCTCAAACTATTCAACACAATTGAAAGAGAGACAATCCTCTCAAACTCCTTCTA
This sequence comes from Oryctolagus cuniculus, assembly GCF_051225735.1. Lineage (NCBI taxonomy): Eukaryota > Metazoa > Chordata > Mammalia > Lagomorpha > Leporidae > Oryctolagus > Oryctolagus cuniculus. The sequence goes on along the minus strand of NW_028301697.1, from coordinate 489,498 downwards.
TTAATCTGACAATGACTCATTCTATCATTTATTTATACATAATGTTGAGAAAATCAGAAGTATTTGTTAGGACTTCTGCTAAAATGCACTAGATTTATAATTTTTAAATACATCTTTCCTAGATGTAATGCAGTCCTTTGCTACTTTAGAGTATCAGAAATTTAAAATGTTGGACTGGTGCTGTGGTGGAGCAGGTTAACACCCTCGCCTGAAGCTCCAGCATCCCATATGGGGGCCGGTTCAATACTCAGCTGCTCCACTTCTGATCCTGCTCTCTGCTATGGCCTGGCAAAGTAGTAGAAGATGGCCCAAGTCCTTGGGCCCCTGTACCGATCTGGGAGACCTGGAACTAGCTCCTGGCTCCTGGCATCGGATCAGCACAGCTATGGCAGTTGCAATCAATTAGGGAGTGAACATCAGATGGAAGACCTCCCTCTTTCTCTCTGGTTCTCCTCTCTGTCTGTAACTCGACTTGTAAATAAATAAATAAATAAATCTTTAAAACAATTAAGAAATTTAAAAAGGGAAAAGTTTTTAAAAAATGTATTTCTTTATTGTGAGGCAGAGTGACAGATATAGAGAGGAAGAGAAAGAGAGGTCTGCTATCCACTGGTTCCCCCCTAAATGGCCAGAATGGCTGGAGCTGGGCCGATCTGAAGCCAGGTGCCAGAAGCCAGGAGCCAGCAGCTTCCTCCAGGTCTCTCACATGGGTGCAGGGGCCCAAGCACTCAGGGCATATTCCACTGCATTCCTAGGCCATTAGCAAAGAGCTGGATTGGAAGTGCAGGAGCAGGGACTCAAACTGGTGCCCATGTGGGATGTTGGTGCTGCAGGTGGATGCTTAATCTACTATGCCACAGAATGGGCCCAGGGAAAGGTTTTAGGAAGACATCTTTCATGTAGACTAGGCTGCAATATTGCAAGGTAAGGTTTAGCTTTTATTTCCACACATCAGTATTCATCTTTTAGCAACTATAAATACTGAATATCATACATATAGACATAAATATAGGTAACTGCAGATTTTGTTGTCATTCTTTCTAATTCTCTTTTAATGTCTGCTAATAGGCCATCTTATGGATTATTATATTGATGTTATCTGTACACAACCATCAGGCATTTCCACTGTTGAATGTGTTTATGTGTACAGGTAGTTTTGTTTGTGTGTACATGAATGCACATTTGATGGAGATAGCACTGACAGTAATAATGTGAGAAATCCTAATGCTGATTTCAAACTTTCTATCCTCCGCAGAGATGGCTGTCATTGAAGTAGACCACAGGACCCCTTTGCTGTTGTGGACTGAAATGTGCCTCCCTAAAACTCAAACACTGAAGTGCTAACCACCAACATAACTCTACCTGAAGAAAGTGCTTTTAAGCAGATCAAATGATAGATGTGTCTGTCACATCAGAGAAGGGCTTCTGGAAAAATCGAGCCTATTAGCACCTTGATCTGATATTTTCAAGCTCTACAACTCTGAGAAGTAAAATTCCATGATTTAAATCATATTCTCTGTGGTATTTTCTTAGCAAATTAATATATCCTCATTTCTGCTAGCATTTTCTGCTGTCATCTAGAAGGTCCTCGTGATTAGCAGAGAAATATAGAAAGTAAAAACTATGATTTTAGATTACCAAGTACCTACTAACATAAAAAAAAAAAGATATCCCAGAAGCAACCTACTACCATCCTCCAGGACCCAGAAAAAAAAAAAAAAAAAACAGGAATGAGTCAAGTTGTGGGGCAGTAGAAAAGTGAATAATGAAAGATCACAGCAGAAGTAAATAAGGAAGGGTTTGATGCTGTGGTGTAGTAGGTTAATGCCTTGTCCTGCTGTGCATGTATCCCATATGTTGTTGCTCGAAGACCAGGTTCTCCACTTCCAATCCAGCTCCCTACTAATGCACCTGGGAAATTGGTGGAAGATGGACCATGTTCTTGGGTGCTGGCACCCACATGAGAGACTTGGAAGAAGCATCTGGCCTTTCAAATAAAGAAATCTTAAAAAAAATAGAAGCAGTGTTAGCACTGTTGGAAAAACAGACACATAGTTCAATGGAAAAAATAGGCAGCTGAAATAAACTGACTTTTCTACAGCCAACCCCTATTTAATAAAGGAAAGAAAACAAACAGGAGAAAGAAGAATCCCCTTAGCAAATGGTTTAAAGGAAAGTGATTATCCATATGTAGAAGCCTGAAAAGATACCCCAACACCTCATACACTATGTAAAAGCAAGTCAAGGTTAATTAAAAGTCTAAATATAAAACCAAAACCTTGAGAGCTTGTTTTGAGGTTCTAGCAGGGGAGCGCAGCTACTCGTATACCCTTGACCGAAGACAGGTCCTCCTCTAGCGGGGAAGGTCGTCCTCTTCGACCCAGCATGCAGCTTCAGGAGGGACGCACATGGAGTGGTGAGGGAGGAAGGGGACACCCGCCTAGCCAGCCAGATCAGCCGAATCAACCCTGGCGATCAATGGGGTGACAGATGTCGCAGCCAGATCGCCCTCACATCCTGAGTTCATGCCGGAGCTGAGGGAAGGAAGCAATGCCGTCGGATCTGGCCGCTCTGCGGGAGTCTGAGGAACAACTCACACCAGGTGGCCGCCGTTCCGTCGTCATGGGTAAAGGAGACCCCAACAAGCCAAGGGGCAAAATGTCCTCCTATGCCTTCTTCGTGCAGACGTGCCGGGAAGAGCACAAGAAGAAACACCCTGACTCTTCGGTCAATTTCGCAGAATTCTCTAAGAAATGCTCGGAGAGATGGAAGACCATGTCTGCAAAGGAAAAGTCCAAGTTTGAAGATATGGCAAAAAGTGAAAAAGCTCGTTATGACAGGGAGATGAAAAATTACGTTCCTCCCAAGGGTGATAAGAAGGGAAAGAAAAAGGATCCCAATGCTCCTAAAAGACCACCATCTGCCTTCTTTCTCTTTTGCTCTGAACATCGCCCAAAGATCAAAAGTGAACACCCTGGCCTGTCCATTGGGGACACTGCAAAAAAATTGGGTGAGATGCGGTCTGAACACTCAGCCAAAGATAAACAACCATATGAACAGAAAGCAGCTAAGCTAAAGGAGAAATATGAAAAGGATATTGCTGCATACCGTGCCAAGGGCAAAAGTGAAGCGGGAAAGAAGGGCCCTGGTAGGCCCACAGGCTCAAACAAGAAGAATGAACCTGAAGATGTGGAGGAAGAAGAGGAAGAAGAAGAAGATGAAGATGATGAGGAAGAGGATGAAGATGAAGAATAAATGGCTATCCTGTAATGATGAGTGTGGAGTGTGCGTGTGTGCTCAGGCAGTTGTTTTGCTAAGAATGTGAATTCAAGTGCAGCTCAATATTAGCTTCAGTATAAAAAAACTGTACAGATTTTTGTATAGCTGATAAGATTCTTTGTAGAGAAAATACTTTTTTTAAAAAATGCAGGTTGTAGCTTTTTGAGGGGCTACTACATACAGTTAGATTTTAAAGCTTCTGATGTTGAATGTTCCTAAATATTTAATGGTTTCTTTAATTTCTTGACTTGTGTATGGTAGCGCAGCAAAGTTGTAGGAATTAGTATCATTTGTAAATTTGGATTTTTTGTTAGGATGTTGCATTCTGTGTTGTTTTTTTAAAAAAAATTTTGTAATAAAATTATGTATGTTAAAAAAAAAACCCAAAACCTAAGTAAACATATGAGAAACTGTAAAACATTAGCAGAGACAACAGTTTGCATAAGATTCCAAAAGCACAAGTAACAAAAATAAAATATACAAATTTGAGCATATCAAATTAAGATACATCTTCACAACAAAGTAATCAACAGAGTGAAGATACAATGGACGGAATGGCAGGAAACATTGAAAACTCTGACTATGACAAAAGATTGATAGCCAGAACATACATATATAGAACTGGAAAAACTCCAAACAAGAAGCAAAATGTACACGTAAGAAATGGGCAATGATCAGAATAGATGTTTCTCAGAAGAAGAAATCTCAATTGTCAAGACATAGATGAACATGCCCAATATCACTAGCCATTAGGGAAATGTAAATCAAAACCAATAGCAGACTCCATCTGTGGGAGAAGACAATGCTTGGGTTTTCATTTGTGCAACAAGTGGGTTTAGAGGACCCTGTTCACCATTAGAGGGCAGAGTCTACATGGAAGTAAAGAATCCTTAATACTTTCCTAATGGGAGAAGAGGAAGCCTGAGACCTCGCAAGCGGGAAGTGGTCCAGAAACTGCTCAGGTGTGGGTGTAGGTGGCTGAGCAACAGGCAGTCCTGCCTTGATTCCCCACAAAGATACAGGGGAAACCCTTCTGGATGGAGCAGGCGTGAATCGGAGGACCTACTGGGAGAACAAGGTCGCCCACCGCGCGGAAGCCAAGTCGCGGGACCCAGACGCAGAAGCCCCAGGGTCTGCGCGACAGTGCTCCAAGGGGAGTGCATGCCACACAGACAACAGCGGGGAGACTTGGGACGCTCAGGGCTCCGAGTCCACACATCGGCGCTGGAAGGGGAGGTGAGCTCAATAACCCGAGACATTGGTGGGGAAACGGGGGTCGGAATCTAGAGGGGGGCCGGAAAGTGCAGCAAACTCACTACCGGAAAGAAGGAAAAAAAAAAAGCTTTGGGGTTTCTCTTCCCCCTAACCTTGCAAAGGTTACAAGGCTGCAAGGCTTGAAGAATTCCCAAGAGACAAAGAGCAGGCCTCCTCTTTGGATTTACATATCAATGGGGGAGAGTTAAGGAACTGAGTCACTACAATTCAGTAGCCTAGCCAACCCAGTGGGAGTCCAGAGGAGCCAAAGACTGGAAGCTAAATACCATCAATTCTGCACAGCCCTGCCCTGCGGTGTTACTTACCCCCTGAATAAATAAAATAAATAAATAAATAAAAAGAGAGAGATTTACCACGCATAACCTGAGGGTGTCACCTTTGCACACCCTTAACCAGGAAGAACCAGGCAGAGCTCTCAGGCCGCACCCATCTCAAGCCTCCAAGGCTCCTCCAACAGCAGGCAGTCCACTTAACACAGACACAGTATAAAAAAAAAAAAAAAGAAAAAAAACGCACAGTGACGCAAGAAGAATTAACTATGCCGAGCAACAAACACAGAAATAGAGGGAGCAAGATCAACGATGACACTATGATGCCTCCAAATAAGCAAAACACCCCAAGCCAAGAGTATGAAGATGATGAGATAGAAGAAATGCAAGATACGGATTTCAAAAAATTTATGATAAGAACATTTAGAAGTTTTCAAAAGCAAATCCTTGAACTACAGAAATCCTTAATGGACAAGATTGAAAATCTCTCTCGTGAAAATGAAATTTTAAGGAAGAGTCAAAATGAAACTCAGAAACTAGTAGAACAGGAAAGTGTAATAGTCAAGAGAAATCAAAATGAAATGAAGAGCTCAATAGATCAAATGACAAACACATTAGAAAGCCTTAAAAACAGAATGGGTGAAGCAGAAAAGAGAATATCGGACTTAGAAGATAGAGCACAGGAAAACATACAGTCAAACCAAAGAAAAGAAGAGGAAATTAGAAACCTAAAAAATATTGTTGGGAATCTACAGGATACTATTAAAAAAACCAACATTCGAGTTCTAGGAGTTCCTGAAGGCATGGAGAGAGAGAAAGGATTGGAAGGCCTTTTTAGTGAGATACTAGCAGAGAACTTTCCAGGTTTGGAGAAGGACAGAGATATCCTAGTACAGGAAGCTCATAGAACCCCCAATAAACATGACCAAAAGAGATCCTCACCACGACACGTGGTAATTAAACTTACCACAGTGAAACATAAAGAAAAGATCCTAAAATGTGCAAGAGAGAAACGTCAGATTACTCTCAGAGGATCTCCAATCAGACTCACAGCTGACTTCTCATCAGAAACCCTACAAGCTAGGAGGGAATGGCGAGACATAGCACAGGTGCTAAGAGAGAAAAATTGCCAGCCCAGAATATTATATCCTGCCAAGCTCTCATTTGTGAATGAAGGTGAAATAAAGACCTTTCATAGCAAACAGAAATTGAAAGACTTTGTGGCCACTCGTCCGGCCCTGCAAAAGATACTTAAAGATGTGCTACACTCAGAAACACAGAAACACGGCCATCAATATGAAAGAAGGGAAAGGAAGAACACCTACCAGTAAAAGAGCATGGGAAGCTCAAAGCATATACTAGAAAATATTTCCGGGAAAATGGCAGGGCAAAGTCACTACGTATCAACTGTCACATTGAACATTAACGGTCTGAATTCTTCAGTTAAAAGACACCGTTTGGCTGACTGGCTCACAGAACACAACCCAACTATTTGTTGCCTACAAGAAACACATCTCTCTAACAAAGAGGCATGCAGACTGAAAGTGAAAGGTTGGAAAAAGATATTCCATGCCAACAGAAACCAAAAAAAAAGCAGGTGTAGCCATATTAATATCAGACAAAATAAACTTTAATACAAAAACTGTTAAGAGAGACAAAGAGGGACACTATATAATGATTAAGGGTTCAATTCAACAGGAAGATGTAACTATTATAAATGTATATGCACCTAATTACAGGGCACCGGTCTATTTAAAAGATATGTTAAGGGACTTAAAGGGAGATTTAGATTCCAATACAATAGTACTGGGGGACTTCAATACTCCACTCTCAGAAATAGACAGATCATCTGGACAGAAGATCAACAAGGAAACAGCAGATTTAATTGACACTATTGTCCAAATGGATCTAACAGATATCTACAGAACTTTCAACCCTACATCTACAGACTTCACATTCTTCTCAGCAGCGCATGGAACCTTCTCTAAGATTGATCACATACTAGGCCATAAAGCAAGTCTCAGCAAATTTAAAAGAATTAGAATCATACCATGCAGCTTCTCAGACCACAGTGGGATGAAGCTGGAAATTAGCAACTCAGGAAACCCCAGAAAGTATGCAAACACATGGAGACTGAACAACATGTTCCTGAATGAACACTGGGTCATTCAAGAAATCAAAAGAGAAATCAAAAACTTTCTGGAAGTAAATGAAGACAACAACACAACATATCAAAACTTATGGGATACAGCAAAAGCAGTATTGAGAGGCAAATTTATAGCAATAGGTGCCTACATCAAGAAATTGGAAAGGTACCAAATAAATGAGCTTTCAGCGCACCTCAAGGACCTAGAAAAACTGCAGCAAACCAAACCCAAATCTAGAAGGAGAAGAGAAATAATTAAAACCAGAGAAGAAATTAACAGGATTGAATCCAAAAAAACATTACAAAAAATCAGCCAAGCGAGAAGCTGGTTTTTTGAAAAAATAAACAAAATTGACACCCCATTGGCCCAACTAACTAAAAAAAAGAAGAGAAAAGACCCAAATCAATAAAATCAGAGATGAAAAAGGAAACGTAACAACAGACACCACAGAAATAAAAAAGAATCATCAGAAATTACTACAAGGACCTGTATGCCAGCAAACAGGAAAACCTATCAGAAATGGATAGATTCCTGGACACATGCAATCTACCAAAATTGAACCATGAAGACATCGAAAACCTAAATAGACCCATAACTGAAACAGAAATTGAAACAGTAATAAAGGCCCTCCCAACAAAGAAAAGCCCAGGACCAGATGGATTCACTGCTGAATTCTACCAGACATTTAAAGAAGAACTAATCCCATTTCTTCTCAAACTATTCAGAACAATCGAAGAAGAGGGAATCCTCCCAAATTCTTTCTATGAAGCCAGCATCACCTTAATCCCTAAGCCAGAGAAAGATGCAGCACTGAAAGAGAATTACAGACCAATATCCCTGATGAACATAGATGCAAAAATCCTCAATAAAATTCTGGCCAATAGAATACAACAACACATCAGGAAAATCATCCACCCAGACCAAGTGGGATTCATCCCTGGTATGCAGGGATGGTTCAACATTCGCAAATCAATCAATGTGATTCACCACATTAACAGACTGCAGAAGAAAAACCATATGGTTATCTCAATTGATGCAGAGAAAGCATTTGATAAAATTCAACACCCTTTCATGATGAAAACTCTAAGCAAATTGGGTATAGAAGGAACATTCCTCAATATAATCAAAGCAATTTATAAAAAACCCACAGCCAGCATCCTATTGAATGGGGAAAAGTTGGAAGCATTTCCACTGAAATCTGGCACCAGGCAGGGATGCCCACTCTCACCACTGCTATTTAACATAGTTCTGGAAGTTTTAGCCAGAGCCATCAGACAAGAAAAAGAAATCAAAGGAATACAAATCAAGAAGGAAGAAGTCAAACTATCCCTCTTTGCAGACGACATGATTCTGTACTTAAAGGATCCAAAGAACTCTACTAAGAGACTATTGGAACTCATAGAGGAGTTTGGCAAAGTGGCAGGATATAAAATCAATGCACAAAAATCAACAGCCTTTGTATACACAAGTAATGCCATGACTGAGAAAGGACTGCTAAGATCAATCCCATTCACAATAGCTACAAAAACAATCAAATACCTTGGAATAAACTTAACCAAGGACGTTAAAGATCTCTACGATGAAAATTACAAAACCTTAAAGAAAGAAATAGAAGAGGATACCAAAAAATGGAAAAATCTTCCATGCTCATGGATTGGAAGAATCAACATCATCAAAATGTCCATTCTCCCAAAAGCAATTTATACATTCAATGCAATCCCAATCAAGATACCAAAGACATTCTTCGCAGATCTAGAAAAAATGATGCTGAAATTCATATGGAGGCACAAGAGACCTCGAATAGCTAAAGCAATCTTGTACAACAAAAACAAAGCCGGAGGCATCACAATACCAGACTTCAGGACATACTACAGGGCAGTTGTAATCAAAACAGCATGGTACTGGTACAGAAACAGATGGATAGACCAATGGAACAGAATTGAAACACCAGAAATCAATCCAAACACCTACAGCCAACTTATATTTGATCAAGGATCTAAAACTAATTCCTGGAGCAAGGACAGTCTATTCAATAAATGGTGCTGGGAAAACTGGATTTCCACGTGCAGAAGCATGAAGCAAGACCCCTACCTTACACCTTACACAAAAATCCACTCAACGTGGATTAAAGACCTAAATCTACGTCCTGACACCATTAAGTTATTAGAGAACATTGGAGAAACCCTTCAAGATATTGGCACAGGCAAAGAATTTCTGGAAAAGACCCGGGAGGCACAGACAGTCAAAGCCAAAATCAACTATTGGGATTGCATCAAATTGAGAAGTTTCTGTACTGCAAAAGAAACAGTCAGGAGAGTGAAGAGACAACCGACAGAATGGGAAAAAATATTTGCAAACTATGCAACAGATAAAGGGTTAATAACCAGAATCTACAAAGAGATCAAGAAACTCCACAAAAACAAAACCAACAACCCACTTAAGAGATGGGCCAAGAACCTCAATAGACATTTTTCAAAAGAGGAAATCCAAATGGCCAACAGGCACATGAAAAAAGGTTCAAGGTCACTAGCAATCAAGGAAATGCAAATCAAAAGCACAATGAGGTTTCACCTCACCCCGGTTAGAATGGCTCACATACAGAAATCTACCAACAACAGATGCTGGCGAGGATGTGGGGAAAAAGGGACACTAACCCACTGTTGGTGGGAATGCAAACTGGTCAAGCCACTATGGAAATCAGTCTGGAGATTCCTCAGAAACCGTTCGACCCAGCCATCCCACTCCTTGGAATTTACCCAAAGGAGTTTAAATTGATAAACAAAAAAGCGGTCTGCACCCTAATGTTTATTGCAGCACAATTCACAATAGCCAAGACCTGGAACCAACCTAAATGCCCATCATTGGTAGACTGGATAAAGAAATTATGGGATATGTATTCTTTAGAATACTATACCGCAGTAAGAAACAACGAAATCCAGTCATTTGCAACAAAATGGAGGAATCTGGAACACATCATGCTGAGTGAAGTAAGCCAGTCCCAAAGGGACAAATACCATATGTTCTCCCTGATCAGTGACAACTGACTGAACACCAAAAAGGAAACCTCCTGAAGTGAAATGGACACTATGAGAAATGGTGACTTGATCAGCATAGCCCTGACTGCTAATGGACAACTTAATACATTATCCCTCATAGTATTTTTTTTTTGTCTGTTCTACTTAATATGACTGGTTTAATTCTGTAATTATCACACAGTTATTCTTAAGTGTTGAAAATTAACTGAAATGTGATCCCTGTTAAACATAAAAGTGGGAATAAGAGAGGGAAGAGATGTATAATTTGGGGCATGCTCGGGCTGACTTGCCCCAATTGGTAGAGTTGGAAACATACCAGGGGATTCCAATTCAATCCCATCAAGGTGGCATGTGCCAATGCCATCTCACTATTCCAAGTGATCAATTTCAGTTCACAATTGATCATAATGAAAGGACTAAGAGTCAAAGGGAGCACATAAACAAGTCTAGTATCTGCTAACACTAACCGATAGAATAAATAAAGGGGAGAGTGATCTAACATGGGAAGTGAGATACTCAGCAGACTCATAGAATGGCGATGTCCTAAATAGCACTCTGGCCTCAGAATCAGCCCTAAAGGCACTCGCATCTGGCTGAAAAGCCCATGAGAGTATTTCAGGCATGGAAAGCCAAGACACTCTGGCAAAAAGATCTCTGTGAGTGAGATCCCAGTGGAAAGAACAGGTCTTCAAAGAGGGAGGTGCCTTTCTCTGAAGGGAGGAGAGAACCTCCACTTTGACTATGACCTTGTCTAAACAAGATAAGAGTCGGAGAACTCAAGGGGCTTCCATAACCTTGGAAACTCATGACTGGTGCAAAGGGAGATTACTGATGCCATAAACAGGAGTGTCAATTTGTAAAGTCAACAACAGGAGTCACTGTGCACTTACTCCTCATGTAGGATCTCTGTCCTTAATGTGCTGTACACTGAGGCTTAATGCTATAACGACTACTCAAACAGTATATTTCACTTTGTGTTTCTATGGGGGTGCAAACGATTGAAATCTTTACTTAATGTACACTAAACTGATCTTCTGTAAAAAAAAAAAAAAGAAATTATCAATTCCCAACTTGACTCTCACTGGGATTAAACATGACAATAGGTCTGATCTGATTTCATCATCATTTAAAAAAAAATCATCTATTATTTTTCACTTTATGTTTCTGTGTGGGAACAAACTGTTGAAATCCTTACTTAAGGTATACTAAGCTGATCTTCTGTATATTAAGATAATCAAAAATGAATCTTGATGTGAATGGAAGGGGAGAGGGAGTGGGAAAGGGGAGGGTTGTGGGTGGGAGGGACGGTATGGGGGGGAAAGCCATTGTAACCCATGAGTCGTACTTTGGAAATTTATATTCATTAAATAAAAGATAAAAAAAGAAAATAAAAAAAATAAAAAAAATACTTTCCTAATGGGCTTGTTGAATTCTTGACTAGTGCCTATTACCTTTGCCACAACCTTTCCAGTCTCACTACTTTCCTTCTTCTTCCTCTTCTCTATAGCTTGCAAAAACAGTATATCTTCTATATACGGAGGATACTTTTGTTTTGTTTTATTCCTTCTGTCTCATGATGTTCCTCTAAGAAATCACAACCCTCCAAATATTCATTCATTTATGCAGTCTGCAGTTTTCATGGGCTACTACATGGCAAAGTACTAGGTTAAAGGAAAGGTATAGGTCAGGAACTGAGCAAAGTTCACAATGATGTAGTATTATCTGGGGAAATGAACCTGATGGAAGACATATCTCTATCTCTCTCTCTCTCTATCTCTCTCTCTCTCTGTCTCTCCTTCTCTCTCTGTGTAGCTCTGATTTTCAAATAAATAAATAAATCTTTAAAAACTAACTAAATAAATATACTAATAACCTGGTGGCAACACCTTTCTATAAGAACATGTGAAGCACTCAAACACAGTTTGTCCCAGAAAGTCAGCCATAGTTTTCAAGGGCACATCTTCTACTCCATTTGTGGACATCTCTGAGTGGAGTAAGGGGCACTTATTTCTTCCCCTCTTCTTTCTTACCACTCTCACAGTTATAACTTCTATTGATGCTTCCACAGAGCAGTCTTTATGAAATTGTAGAACTAATATCCTCCCATTTTAAAAATGTCATGGGTTTAACCACAGAACCCAAAATAAGACAATTAACTGACCTTCTTAATTACACAGTGTGGAATGTAAGATTCTCAGTGGATCACTGGGTAACTGTAAAGTACTGGGCAGAGAAAAAGATGTTACTTATCTGTATTTATGATGTTGTAATTCTCCACTTTATGCAAACTCAGATTAAAAGGGCTCCAGTTAGTGGGCAACACTGTTGCATAGTGGGTAAAGCTACTGCCTGCAGTGTCAGCATCCTATATGGGTGCCGGTTGGGATCCTGGCTGCTGCACTTCCCATCCAGCTCTCTGCTGTGGCCTGGGAAAACAGTAGAAGATGGCCCAAATCCCTCATCTCCTGCACCCACCTATGAGACCTGGACAAAGCTCCTGGCTTCTGGTTGTGGATCCAAACAGCTCCAACCATTGATTTCTGTTTCTACCACTCTGTAACTCTGCCTTTCAAATAAATAAATAATTATTTTAAAAAACAGCTTCATCCCAGAAGAAGCTCCTGGCTTCAGACTGGCACAGCTCCAGCTGTTGCTGCCAATTGGGGAGTGAACCATCGGACAGAAGACGTCTCTCTCTCTTTCTCTCTCTCTCCTCTCTCTGTGTAACTCTTTCAAATGAATAAATAAATCTTTAAAAAAGTAGCTCCAGTTATTGACAACACAGTAGACTTGCATTAATTTTAGTTCCCTTCTCACTTTGCAAAGGGATCAGCGTCAGGTCAAAACAGTTGACAGCCTTGCTAACAGGAGAAGAAATAGCTGAAGACAGAAAATGAAAAGCAGCCAAATAAATCATCAAAGAAAGAGAAGTGGACCACATCCAACACAAACCTTTAAAAGTGGATGCTCACAATTAACGAGTGAAACAGCTGCCCACTGAAATCTTATCTAGGGAGGGAAGATGTCCTAAGTTCTGCTTCTGTAAACTCCAGTCATAAATCTATCCTAATAAATCTGTCCCCGGCATCTCTTTTACAAACATACTGGACCCACTGACCATTGGAAATGTGGACCTAAGTCATGAAGGCTGCCATTTAAACCCACCAATGCTGTAACAGCTAAGAAACTTGAATTTGATGCACAATTCTCAGGAAATCATTCCAGCTGAGCCTAGGGCCATTAATAGAAACTCCTTGGATCCTCCACTGTCTCTGTGCCTGTTTGAAAGAAGGGAGTTTTCCCACCCCAGGTTTCTGGAACAGCTTCAAATTCCACATTGGAAAAGTCTGATAATTAATACTTGAGAGGGATCAATGCACACTTCACACTGCTCCCCACCAGGAAGATGAGGTGCAGGATGAGAGCAGTGGGGCAGAACCTAGTCAGATCCTCCTGCCCACCCCTCTGCTGCCCCAGGCTCCCTGCTGAAGGCCACCCAGACCCACCCTGCAGGAACCAGTCCAGTAAACATCAAGAGGCCTGGCCAGACTGCATTCTGAGACCACCCACAGTGGGAACCCAGCTTATTTAACTGTGGAGAGCTGGAGTCTTTCTGCCTTCCTTCCCTGCGTGTGCATGTTCCCAGAATGCTGCCCCCTCTCTCCTGTAACCACTAAATAAAGCGCATTAGGGACAGTTTGGGTGAGGTCCTGCAGGAGAGATTCCAGGCACTGGGAGCCTGGGAAGTGGAGGTGGGAGACAGAACAGCCCGGGTCCCAGTCCTGACCTCGGGGGAAGCTGCCATGATCTATGGCTCCCTGGCACCCACCCTTCTCCCACACATGTCCTGCCCCTTCCTGCATGCCAAACCTGCAGCAGAAAGTCCCTGGAGGAGGTACCCTTTCTTCTGGACACACGGGGAGCGATTCGGGGAGTGGCGGGAAGAGACTCCCTGGTAAGTGGGACCCACAGGTGAATGATGAAGAGGGAAGATGCAGCAGGAGGCAGGCTCGGGGTGAGCACTTGGAAACTCCCTGGGATCGCACGTGCAGAGCAGGAGATGCAGTAAATGCCAGAGAAGGAGAAGCACAGCCCCCAGGGCTGACCCTGATCAGGGAATGAACTCCCTCTGTTCCAACTCAGGCCCCAGGGAATGGCAGCAGCATGCACATGTGCACAGGCATTCAGAAGGCATAATACATCTGAGCTCCTGGGAACTCTGGGAAATGGAGTACAGGCCACATCATCCATAGAGACACCAGCTGGCCCTCCCAAAGGCTGTAGTCAGGGGTGGGTGCCCACAACCAGAGGGCCTTTGCTTTTATTCAGTCCCTCCTTCCTTTCCTTCCCCCCACCAAAATCTCAGGGATCAGTTGCTTTCTTCCTTTCCTGAATCAAATCTGAAAGAGTGACACTCACTGCTGCTAACTGACCCCAAATCCTGGCTCCCTCATAACCTCTGTCTCTTCCAGAAAAATCTTATTTACTACTTTGGCCCTAGAAATCATAAATGACTATGATAGAATGTAGCTTTTAACAGAGATGTAGAAGGCATGGTTTAATATCCAGTTTTGAGAATACAATTTTCATTTGTGTTTTATTGATGTTTATAGTTCTTTTAAGATTTATTGATTTATTTGGAAGTCAGAGTTACAGAGAAGGAGAGGCAGAGACAGAGAGAGAGAGAGAGGTTTACCATCTGCTGGTTCACTCCCCAATTGGCAGCAGCACCACAGCACCGACCCCTTATAGTTCTTTTCAAATCATTTTACACTGTCGTTTTATTCATCTAGTACAGAGACAGAAGAATGGACACAGAGCTAACATAGCTGCGTATTCAAAGAGACAGGTTAAGGGTTTAAATGCCTTATATCATAGCATTTATACCTTAGATTAATTCTGGGGACAGTATTATCTGGAGTTTACAAAATAGAAACTGAATGGAAAGAGCTTAGAAAAGCATGGTGTTTTTTAATATCATAAAAAAGTCTAAGTTAAAGGCCAATCAAGGGGCCAGCACTGTGGCATAGCATGTAAAGCATTGACATTCCATATGGGTGGAGGTTGAACCCGGCTAGTCTGCTTTCGATCCAACTCTCTGCTATGGCCAGGGAAAGCGGTGGAAGATGGCCCAAGTCCTTGGGCAGCTGCATCTGTGTGGGAGACCCAGAAGAAGCTCCTGACTGCTGGCATTGGAGCTGTACAGCTCCAGCCATTGTGACCAATTGGTGAGTGAACCAAAAGATGGAAGATGCTTCTCTCTCTCTCTCTCTCTCCCCTTCCTCTCTGTGTAACTGTGACTTTCAAATAAATAAATAACTGTTTTTTAGAATGTCAATCAATATATAATACTAGCTTAAAGATATTTCTTTTGTCTTGTGTCTCAGTTTTTAAAATCTGATTTATCAAATGGAAAAATGTGAGAGAGATGAAGAGTACCTACAAAAATAATTTACTGTAATTATTTACTGTAATAATTTACTGTAATGATGTACTGTAATTTATGGTAATAATGTACTGTAAAGAACCACATAGGATTATAACTTGTCTAGAAAACAAAGGAGATTCAAAGTTGCTATTTTTCATGGTTATTTGTTCTTATTTTTAATATCAAGATAGTATATAAATATTATGCACTCCTAGGTATTTGTGTGTTGTTTGATATGTTTTATTTTTTAATCAGAAATTCAAAGAGATAACTGGGTAACATGGAGTTCTGTGTTTCTGATTACTTCTCTCAATTAGAGATCATGGGATTAGAGTTAGTGCTAGATTAAGAATGCTTCAATCTTTATCCACTGACTTCACCCCAGCATTTACTATGTTAAACAATATTCTTTGGGTAGATGGCTCTTTCTTGCCAGACTGTAAACTTCATGGGGTCTAGAAACATATTTGCTTTGACACTAAAACTCAGCATCTTGACAGTCAGTCTTTTAGTTGAATAAATACATGATATACAAAATAAATATTTCTGCCCCTCAAGAACTGCCTAAGAGAGAAGAAAATAGAAATCAATTTGATGACTCTCAGTATTAGGTGAATATATAATTTGTCGTTCTGACATAAGCCTTGTCATAAAAAGGGCATATGAATAAATCACACAGAGTTGAAGTGTATGAACACCTAGGGCCAAGTGGATTAAAAGTTCAGCCTAGCTATGTAAGGCATTCCATGTCAATAGGAGAGGAAGGAGGAAGAGGGGAGGGAGTGTAGGTGGGAAGGTGGTTACGGTGGGAAGAATCACCATGCTCATTACTTAGCAGCAAAGAGAGAATCTGTGATCATTTGTTGCTTAAGAAAGGGTGATAGGCATTATTTAATTATAATGCAGGCATCAGTGTTCTTCTGTCTCTGAAATAGGAAGTCTATAACTCAGAATTCCTTGCTGTTTCATCAAAAACAATTCAAAACAAAAACCTAATTAAGCATAAGTGGAAGTTACGCATTAGAAGTCTATTCCAATCTCTAGGAGGTTCAGGGGTTGGAAAATTCATCTAAAATCTTGCTGAAAAATGTCCCACACATTTTCCATGAACACTACCCTTAAGCATAAGCTTTTTTTAAAAAAAAAGATTTATTTATTTGAAAGTCAGAATTACAGAGAGAGGAGAGGCAGAGAGAGAGAGAGAGAGAGAGAATCGTCCATCTGCTGGTTTACTCCCCAATTGGATGCAATGGCCAGAGCAGAGCTGATCCAAAGCCAGGAGCTAGGAGCTTCTTCCAGGTCTCCCATGTGGGTTCAGGGGTCCAAGGACATGGGCCATTTTCTACTGCTTTCTCATGCCACAGCACACCTGGATTGGAAGTGGAGCAGGCTGGACTCCAACCGGTGACCATATGGGATGCTGGCACTGCAGGAGGCAGCCTCACCTGCTATACCACAGCACCAGCCCCCATAAGCCCTATCTTCTGCAGAACCAGCACCCCAGACACCAGCCACCACATGGCATCCCATGGCACATTCAACCCTGGCAATGTTCTGCAGCTCTTGCTCCTCTCCACTTTCACTGGAAGAATCTGCAACTCCTTGTTTTCATGCAAGTAATTCTGATTCAGATGATGCCCCTGACACAATTGGCTGGCAAGTGCCATGGCATGTGTCCACGGCCTAGCTAAATGCAAAGCTGGAACATTTCACTGCCATGGTGAGACACGGACTCCATCTAATGAAGTAGGGGATTTTTCAGGGAGTCTAGAGAATCAAATATGACAAAATGACAAATCTTAACCAAAGAGTGCCGTGGTACAGATGAAGAGAACCCAAAACGTATTTTTCTATCTTTTCTTTTCTGAGTTAAGTGCCTAAAAACAAAGCCAATGAGGGTTAAACAGACCCATTCTGAAAATTCCTTAACATCTTCATTTTCATCCAAATTAATATATTACTTGAAGGAAATAAATTTTACATAAATGAAAATGCAGCACCACAGACAATTGTACAGAACATAGCCCTTCAGTTAGCTTCAAACCATCTGGGTGCATTAATGTGTTCTTCCAGAACCCAAGCTGCAGTACAATAGAACCACAGCCTCTGACATTCCTCCTCCACCCTGATGGATCTTGGGTTTTCCTCCCACCTCCCCTCTCCTGTGAATACATCAGTAGCAGGACAAATGGAATCCAAAGATACGATGATGTTATTTAACATGGAATAAACATAGTGTTTTAGTCAGTACAATCCTCAATACTACAATAATAATTCCGAGTTCACTGATTATGAAAGTAAGTATATGAAATCTATTCCTAAGTAATCACACCATCGAGAGCTGAATGTAGACTTTCAGAGGGAAAGAAACAGAGAATTGTGTAGAGATGTGTATCTCTATAATACAGATCTACCGCTGTACTTTATAGACAGTACACCATGTTTGTATTTTCTTGTTTTTTGTGTTTTTTTTTTTTTTTGCAGTCTGGAATAGTTTATTACATCCAGCTTGTCACTTTGGAAATTTTATGATTAGACACTAATATACAACAAATTTTGAATCCTTACAGACAATATAGAGCACCCTAGGCCCTCCCAAGGGCAGAAAACAGACCAAGAGCTCATAGACTAGCTGCAACTGCAAGAAGCAGATGAAGATATCGTCAGAAAGATACATATTCCTGCAGTGTGGCTGCTGAGCAGTTCTGCCCTTATGGATCTCATCTCTGTTTCAGATCATTAAAGAAAGTTACATGCTTTCTGACATTTCTAAAGATTTCAATAATGAGAATCTAATATATGTTCACTATGCTAAGAGCTTCAGAACAGCCCAAAGACTTGGGCCATCTTCTACTGCTTTCCCAGGCCATAGCAGAGAGCTGGATCAGAAGAGGAGCAGCTGGGACTAGAACCGGAGCCCATATGGGATGCTGGCACTTGAGACCAGTGCTTTAACCTGCTGTGCCACAGCACTGGCCACAACGTAGTATTTCTAATAGAAGAGATGGTTAAGTCATTAACTCCTCTAAAATACAAGTTAAGTATTAGTTTTGAAACTCTGATTCATTCATGAGAAAAACAAAAGGTTAATTTTCACTCTTTGCTTCTGGGTATGTAAATTTTCTTCTAAGAAATTAATCATGACTTTTACATTTCAGACCCTATTATGAGTAAGTAGAGAATATTGTGGGGTCATACGCTCATTCTATCAAAGGAACATTTCTCCAATTAAAGAAAACATTATGGGCATCCCATATGGGCACTGGTTTGAGTCCTTGCTGCTCCACTTCTGATCTAGCTCCTGGCTATGTCCTGAGAAAGCAGTAGAAAATGTCCCAAGTGCTTGGGCCCATGCACATGCATGGGAGAACTTGAAGCTTTTAGCTCCTGGCTTCAGATCAGCGCAGCTCCAGCCATTGCAACCAGCTGGGGAGTAAACCATCAGATGGAAGACCTCTCTCTCTCTCTCTCTCTCTCTCTCTCTGTGTGTGTGTGTGTGGGTGGGTGGGTGTTTGTAACTCTTTCAAATAAATAAACAAATCTTTAAAAAAAAAAGCCAGGGGTCAGGGAAATTTCATCGAGGTCTCTCGCTTGGGTGCAAGACTCAAGGATTTCTACCATATTCTACTGTTTTCCCAGTATGTTTTCAGAGACCTGCATCAGAAGTAGAACATGCAATGGTGCCCATAGAGGATGCTAGTGCTGCAGGTGTTGCTATAACCCATTTTGCCACAGTGCTGGCCCTGTAACAATTTTTAATTCCTAGGAATTAACAGGGAAGAAAGAAGTATGGCAGGATACCTTTTTTAAAAAAAAATATTTTATTCATTTGAAAAAGTTATATGGAGAGGTAGAGAGTGAGCTGATCAGAAGCCAGGAGCCAGGAGCTTTTTCTGGGTCTCCACATGAGCAAAAGGGCCCAAGGACTTGGGCCATCCTATAATGTTTTCCCAGGTGCATTAGCAGGAGGCTGGACTGGAAGTGGAGCAGCTGGGACTCTACCAGCACTCATATGGGATGCCTGTATTTCAGGCCAGGGCTTTAACCTGATGTGCCATAGTGCTAGCTCCAACAGGTGACCTTTTACGCTCAATAATCTCTTCTTGGTATTGGCAGCAGTTTGTAATTTTTTGTTTATTTGCCTTCTTCTTAATCTATATTTTTAAAAAAATTACAAAAAGTTCCAGCACCCTGAGAACCTCCATCACAAGGGCATACCATCAGATGTTTGTCCAGAAAAGGGTGGTGTAGATGCAACGTGGAAAATGCAAGGTGAGTTGATTCATCTTTCTCAGGCTGTGGTTTCCATGGGCAACTTTTACAACCAACTGCCTTATTTGTTCCTCTTCCACAGAGTGGAAAACACGTTAAGTCATCCTATTTAGCCAAAAGCCAGTGGCAGCACTTCAATATGTCATCAATCCAGGGCCAGCGTTGTGGCACAAAGGAGTAAGTTGCCAACTGCAACAGCAGCATTCCTTATGGCACTGCTTTGAGACTCACCTCCTTCACTTCTCGTCCAGCTCTTTGCTTGGGAAAGCAGCAAAGATTGCCCAAGTGTTTGGGTTCCTGCACCCCCATGGGGGACTGGAGCAGACTTCCAGGGTCCTGGCTTCGGCCTGGCTCAGCCCCAGCTTTTGTGGCCATCTGGAAGTGAGCCAGCAGATGAAAGATAGATCTCTCTCTCTCTCTCTCTCTCTCTCTTCCTTTTACCTAAACATACATTATATACATAAATGAAGATGCATCAATGTAGCAACTTTTTGAGGAAAAGTCTTCTGATTATTGCAGGTACTGTCTCAATGCATAAAAATATTCAGACACAAAAATTATAAACTGATTTATATTTATATTTCTCAACCACATACTTTTCAGAAAAAATTGTCTGCCACTCAGCATCAGGTATCAGTCTGAAAACATTCATTAAAAAATCAAGTAATTTAACTAAACACAAAAACCTCTAGTATAGGCTGCATATAAACCAGTGGCTTCCATGGGTATACACAGATTGATTTTTGTTAATTTACAGGGATCACTGCACTTCCCTGGCACGGAGCTGTCTGAAGAGTTTAAACACTGATGGGTGTGGCATTATTTCTGATATTTGCTTATTATCCAGAGTGCATTTATTCAATATCTATCATGAACTCCACACTCTATATATAAATCTATTTCAAATATGTTGATATTTAATGGTACTTACACACTTAAAAACTGAGCTAATCCTCCTAACTTCTCTCTGGAATAGCTATGCCTTTGACATTGCCTTTTTTCACACATATGGAAATGCATATATGCTTCTGTATGGTACTTCAGAATTTATAAAAGGCTTTTCAGGTAAAATTTACATAACATCATGTGAAAGTGGCCAAAGGACACAGTCTTCTCATTACAGAGGGGAGAGGTATGAAGTCACTCTCTGAACAGTTACTCAGATTCTGTCAATCAGGTTCAGAACCTTATTAGGTATCAGATACACATCTAGATTTTTTCCCTACTGTCTCTTTGTCAGAATTCCCAGCTTATGAGTGAACTTCAGTCTGAATGAATGCTAATATTCAAGGTTCTAAGTGAAAAAATTACTGAGGTTTGTATTGGTGAGGAAAGCATGTATCTAAATGTTACTTGTATTTAATAATAAGTATTGAATCATATGAAACTGAATATAAGATTATGCAAATTTTTAAGATAAAGAGCATATATTTAAAACCACATTCTTACATTTTGCAAACGTGTTGAAACAGCTTACTGGAGCATGTGTTTGGCATAGTGGTAAAGCCTTCCACATCCCAGTCAGAATTCTCAGGGCTCAAGCCCTAGCCCTGCTTCTGCTTCTGGCTTCCTGCTAACAGAACCCTGGGAGGCAGCAGCTGATGGCTCAAGTACTTGAGTCCCTGCCACCTGTGTGGGAGACCCACACTGAGTTCCTGGCTTCAGCCTGACCCAGCTCTGGTTGGTGCAGACATTTGAGGAATGAGCAATAAATGGAAGGGCTCTCTCTGCCTTGCAAATAAACAAAAATAACTATACAGACATTTCCTTAAGGTGTCTTGCTCACTTTTAAATGATTTCCCTTTTCACAGTAAAATGCCTTACTGTCCTCTTTAGTTACAATGCATGTTTTGCTCTCCATGTCCACTCCTGAGCTCCAAGTACTGGCAGCTCACCCTAGCATGCTGACTGGTTCCAATGTTCAAGTACTCATCTCCCATTCTCTTTTGGTGGGTCTACCAGAAAGAAAGGAGAGTATCTACAGTAGTTAATATCTTACTGTTGCTCTTGCTGTCCACCTGCAGGCCTGAAGGATGATCAGCTGAATACACACTGTGATGTTCTGGACGTAGTTTCCAAACTTCAGTCACTTTGCAGTGGAGGGACTCTGTCCTCGTCAATCACCTGAAAGCCTGCAGGAGTAGGGAGAAGCTGTGTTTGAAGAATTCACAAATACAGTGCATTGAAGCCAACCACTACCACCCCCACCACACCCCTACTTCAGGTTCTGGAAAATCCCAAACCAGGAGTTTGGGACCAGCAGTGGTTCAGGAGGTGACCTCAACTCCTTACTCTGAACAGCTCCAAAGTGCCTGGTGCACCCAGCGGGAGCTCAGCGCCTCGACCTCCCACCCTCCTGCCCTTGCCACCAGGACGCCCAGCTCCCAGAGCCTCCAGGAGGCCTGCAGCAGACCAGCAGGTCCAGGCGCGCTGGGTTGTGCATCCAGAGCAAACCCAAAATACAGGCCCAGCTCAAGTGTCACCTCCCCACAAAGTCTCTGTATCCTACTCCCTCCCGGAAGGCTGCGGGCCAGCACTCAGAACTGGGAGTCGCGGCATTTGGGGTTCACCCATGCTCCCATGAAGGAAGATGCCCCCATGGGAACCCCACTCCACCTGTGGGCAGGGCTGGGGAAGGAGGGCTGAGTAAGCCTCCACCCTAGGACTGCAGCCTGGGAAAGTCCAGGGCCCCAGCGCCCTTGCCGGGCATGGGGTCTCACTAAGTGTGCTCTGAGCCAGGGCCTCAGCCATCAGCAGCTCTCTTGCTTCCAGAATCTGCTGCAGGACAGCTCAGGCTCCACCCAGCGGGGAACCTGGGGCCAATCCTTCCTGCCCTGGGGCAGGACCAGTGCTGCCAGACCCGCCCCATGTAGGCTGGCTATAAAGGCGGTGGTCATTGTTGGGCAGCTGGTAGTTGCCACCTCTCCCGCTGGCCCTGCTGGCTGAGGCTTGCAGCACGTGCTGCGCTTGGGGAAGTAATGAAGGCCAAGTCTCATCAGGAAAACCAAGTGCGCGGTGCTGATTTACTCACTGACACAGCATCTGTGTGGTCTGTATGGGCAGACAGGGGGAAGGGTTTCGTAGGAGGGCGCTGTTGGCACACTGGGCCTCATGCAGCTGCCTGCTATAGGCATCCAGGGCAGCAGAGTCCTGCAGGGTCCCTAGAGTCCTGGCCATGCTGTGCCTTCCATCATCCACCCTCCTGCACTGATGCTGGGGGAAGTGCTTCTGCGGTTGATATCTCATTTGAATCCATGGTCATTTTCTCATGATGGGCTGATCTCACACAGTGACAATCATGGGACAAATCACTGTTCTGCAGCATCTTCCTACCAGGAGCATTGCAGGTAGACAGGGGGCCACGGGTGACCAATGGAACCTCCTGTGCATGGTCTCTGGCCCATCCAGGACTAAAGGTGGAAAGGGAAGGAGAGGAGTAGGCTCAAGGCAGTACTGCTGCAGGTTCCATCAGGTGCAAAATGTCTCCCAATTGTGATTAACCTTGCAGGGAAACTGTCTCCATTTGTGGGCCAGAGACAGCATCTGCCTTATTAGCTGTGCAGTGTATTGATAATTAAAATTTGGGCAGTCCTATCTTTAGTGCTCACAGCATAGTTACATTCTGAGGAACTGATGAAACTGCTTAGTACTTCGGGGCTGAGTGTAATATTAGGTGGGTAAGCCTGTTGTTGGCTTTTGGTTTATAGCTATTGGGCGACTTTATTTGGTAAAAATGCTTTCAGGCTCAGTAGTGTATTCAAGGATGACCACTTACTGAATTGTCTTTTTTTTTTTTTTTTTGTAAGAAGAAGAGTACTGAAGACCGGGTTGAGCTACCTATGGCAAAACTCCACCATTCCTGGGAAGGCCACAATTGGCAAGAAAAGCAGGTAGCAAGCTTTCATCAAGTAAGTTGAGATTCCTGTGTTTGCAATCTGAAGAGCTCACTGCTGAGCTGGGAGGGGAACTGCTCTGAGTACAACTCATTAGAGAACTGCTCTTGCAGACCTTCCCCGAAGGAAGCACTGTTGTGGTCAGAAGCATTCCAGGAGCTGCTGGCCAGCAATTGTGAATTAGGCTTGAATTGAATCCATTGCAAGTATCACAAGAGTGCAGAAAGGCTGTGTCCTCAAATCAGCAGCTCAACAGGGAGAATTTGACTTAACCTAGAAGGTCTGTTTATCTCCGCTTATTTTGCAGCATATTCACACCAGGTGGGGAAGATAAATCACCCTTCAGCTCTGCAATGGCAGTGCTCTTGGTTGAGGCTGAGGATGCTTTTCATTGCATGCAGTATTTGCAAGAGACTTAGTTCCCTGAGGATTTATGCCTCTCCTGTAAATACATTTTTGGCACTAAAACAAACTGAAGTATTTCTGTTTTAGTAGTATGGAACCAATGAAGTATTTTGCCTACAGGCATATTTGTCTTTAAAGAGCTAAATCCGCAGGATTACAGGATTGAGTAAAAACGAGAATAGCTAATCCTAGTACTAGAAAAGTACAAGGGATTATTTCATCATTAGCTTCCTCATATTCCTCATGTTTCTTTTTATTTTTCTGCCTGCTCTTCCCTACATACAGATGGTCTGGCTGTATTGGAGGCTTTTCTAAAAACTGAATTCTGTGAAGAAAATATAGGCTACTGGCTGGCTTGTGAAAACTTCCAAGAAAGATCCACCCACCCCAGAAGCCATCCTTATATGCAAGAAAAATATATACACTCTTCTTAGAAAAAGGCCCAAAAGAGGTAAGACACAATTCCTCATTTCAGCATAAAGAGTACACTCTTGACATCAAGATGCAACAAAAGAAGTAAAGACATAAGACTAAAGCAAGGGCCAGGGAATCTGAAAAGCTTCCTCTCCTGGTATCCTGTCTTTCAAATAAGTCTCCCCAGACCTGGCAGGTGGAGCTCATCACACATTACCGCTTCTAATTTTCACTTTCAAAGAGCAGAGCCCCCTTCTCTAACAAAGGATAATGAGTGATCTTTGTTTCAGATGAACATGCTTTCAAACCAGAACTCTTATTATCCAAAATATAAAAGAAGCTATGACTCCCAGCTTTACAACTGCCTGGAAAAGGGTGTATTACTTGATGGAGAATAACTTTTTGAAGTTGTATTTATTTGCAAGGCATAGTTACAGAGAGAAAAAGAGAGGAAACACAGAGGTCCATCTGCTGACTCACTCCCTAAATGGCCACAATGGCCAGGGCTGGGCCAGGCTGAAGCCAGCAGCTTCCTCCAGGTCTCCCATGTGGGGGCAGAGGACCAAGTGCTTGGGACATTCTCTGCTGCTTTACCCAGCAAGGAGCTAGGGAAGAAGTAGAGCAGCTGGGAGTCAAACTGGCATCCATGTGGGATGTTAGTGCTGCATGCAGCAGTGTAACTTGCTATGCCACAACACCAGCCCCCAGAAAGAACTCTTATCCCTGGTCTTTCTTTTGAGTCAGAATGCTACCAGGATTTGTGTTGAAAACCACAGATCACCACAGAACCCCATGAGAAGAAAAAGGAGTCCCAGAGTAGAGGACATGTTCTGTTTCCTACGGCAGAAGTTTTTGACTGCCAGAGACGAACATTCAGTTCAGCCTGGGTGTTTGGGAAACATCCCTCACAACTGTTGATTCCAGTTCAGGTAGTAAATCAGGAAGCTGGTGACTATCCAGGAGATGCCTGTATCAGAACAGCTTCCACCACCATGAAGACACAGGCAGGAAATACATGGTCTGAGTGGGGTGGGTCTCACTGGAAAAGCAGGACTCTGAGATGGAAGATAATGCAATGGAATGCTGTTGTTCCAGACTCACTTAAAATCAATAGGTCTGGGATTCTGTAGCCTTAGCTACCTAGCTCTACATCTTTCCTTAAATCCATCCATATTACCACATGGTTTTAGTTCTAGGTTTTAAGTCCAAACTAATGTAACATGTTTATTATGTAGAATCATCCATTCTATTGTTGTGTATTGCTGAAGCTGAAGTGATGTTTGAATTGTTAAATGGTATATAAAATAGTGAGTGCTCATGTGTAGAAAACCACAGTGGCTGTTCCAGTGCCAAAAACTCTTGAAGGCAGTTAAGCTTTGAAGTGGTCTTTGAATATTTGAATACATTTATTTTGATAACTAATGTCATTGAATACTCAGAGTCCAGGTGTGAGTTGATTTGATTTTGGTAACTGGAAATATGACCAACATAAGATCTTTGTAGTAGAGAAGAAGCATGCATTACTGAATCTGTTCAGGGATCACAAAGTGACCTGAATTGACCAGTTTGGGGTGGAAATACCTGAGGCACCACTGGAGCCTGGGCCGGGCTGCTGTGGGTGGGGCAGAAGGAGAGGGGAGATGCCTGGGACCTGCGGGCCAAGGCTGCAGGTGTTCCTATTGGCCCCTGGTCACCCGTGGGGCCTCAGACCCTCTCACAATGGAACCGCACATGCACCTCAGATCGTTTTTACCCCTAATTCCACTTTAAAGAAAAGTTTATCAAGGCTGGCACCATGGTTTGGGGGTGCAACCAGAACTGCAAGGCCTGCATCACAGTTGCTGATTCAAATCCCTGCCGCCCAAATTCCTGTCCCACTCCAGCCAACAGGTGCAGTGGTGATGGACAGGTGCTTGGACCCCACACCACATGGGAGAACTGGAAGGGGGCTCATCGGCCTTCAGCCTCACCCAAACATTGGGGGATCAAACCAGCAGATGGAAGACCCCTGTCTCTATGCCTTTCAAATAAATCTCTTAAAATAAATAAAAAAGAAATGCAAAAATAAAAAAAGAACCAGCTAAATAGAAGTGAACTGTATGGAGACAAACACCAATATTACATTACTCAACTCTCCACTGCTCCAATGAACAAAGAAGACAAATAAGAGGGATATAGGCCTCCCCTTTTTTGTTATGCTTCCCTTGGTTCTAACTAGCATGGGCTTCCAGAAAATGCACAAGGAATCCATTCTCTTCTGTGGTCAATACATGATCTCAGAATTTCCCTTATTCATTTGCCTAACAGATTTTGATTATGTTACTCTAAGGAAAGGGAAGGCAACAAAACTGCCCTTTTCCCCCATTTTAAAAATCTATTATTTATTTGAAAGGCAGAGTTACAAAGAAGTGGTAGAGACAGATCTTCCATCTGCTGGTTCACTTCCCAAATTGACCTCAGCTGAGCCAATCTAAAGCCAGGTGCTTCTTGCAGGCCTCCCACATGAATGCAGTGGTTCAAGCACTTGGGCCACCTTCTGATGCTTTCCCAGGCACATTAGCAGGGAGCTAGATTGTAGGTGGAGCAGCTGGGACTTGAATCAGCACCCATATGGGATGCTGGCACAGCAGGCCATGGCTTTACCCACTGTGTTGGTACTGTGTGTGTTTGTGTGTGTGTATGTATTTTTATTTCAAAGACTCATTTATTTATTTGAAAGGCAAGGTTAGAGAGGGAGAGACATAAGAAAAGAGATCTTTCAACCTCTGGTTCACTCCCCAAATGTCCACAACAGCAGAGGCTGGGCCAAGCCAAAGCCTGGAGGCTGAACAGCAGATAATCTTTAGTTATTAATTTAAAATGAATAGGCTGTAGCTGGTGCTGTGGCATATAAGGTGAAGCCACCACCTGCAGTGCTGGCATCCCCTATGGGCACTGGTTCATATCCCAGCTGCTCTGCTTCTAATCTAGCTCCCTGCTAATGTGCCTGGGAAAGCAGCAGGAGATGGCCCAAATACTTGGGCCCCTGAATCCATGTGGGAGAACTGGAAGAAGCACCTGGCTTTGGATTAGCCCAGCTCCAGCTGCTTGCAGCCACGTGGGGAGTAAAACAGCAGACAGAACATCTCTGTCTATTTCTGTGTCTCTCTCTATAATTCTGTCTTTCAAATTAATAAATAAATCTTTAAAAAGGGTTTATTAACATATACTATAATCCAATCCAGGAACAGTAAGAGAAGCATTAAATATTGCTACCTATATTTTTATTTATTTTTTTATTTTTAAATTTTTTAAACTTTTATTTAGTAAATATAATTTTCCAAAGTACAGTTTATGGATTACAAAGGCTTCCCCCCCATAACTTCCCTCCCAACAGCACCCCTCCCATCTCCCACTCCCTCTCCCATTCCATTCATATCAAGATTAATTTTCAATTATCTTTATACACAGAAGATCGATTTAGTTTATATTCAGTTAAGATTTCATCAGTTTGCAGAACACAGAACATAAAGTGTAAAATACTGTTTGAGTACTAGTTATAGCATTACTTCACATTGGACAACACATTAAGGACAGAGATCCCACATAAGGAGTAAGCACACAGTTATTCCTGTTGTTGACTTAACAATCTGACACTCTTGTTTATGGCATCCGAAATCTCCCTGGGCTCTAGTCATGAGTTGCCAAGGCTATGGAAGCCTCTTGAGTTCACTGAGTTCGATCTTACTTAGACAAGGTCATAGTCAAAGTGGAAGTTCTCTCCTCCCTTCAGAGAAAGGTACCTCCTTCTTTGATGGCCTGTTCTTTCTACTGGGATCTCACTCACAGAGATCTTTTATTTAGGTCCTTTTTTTTTTCTTTTTTGCCAGAGTGGCTTTCTGCTGCTCCTCCGCACGCGGAGGAGCCACACCGGACCGGACGCTTGTTGTTCCCTTTTTTTACAAGTCCTTTCTATAGTAAAGTAAGAATAAGTAAACAGCAAACTCCCAAAGCAAGAATGAGTAGAGAGAAGTGAGAAAGAATGAAGTAACGAACTTCCCCGCGAACTCTCCAATGCACTCTCCAACCAACCCACACCACCATGCCATCTCTCTCCTCCTATATAGTCCTCTCCACCAATCCGTGCTCTGCTACCCACACGCCGAGCGCGCCACTCTCCTCCAATCAGGAGCGGCTCTTGCAGCTTATCAAGTTGGTAAGGGGCAGCTGGGTAGAATCTGTACGCTCCTCTCCCAGCACCACATTGTGGGAGAGCAGATGCATAGAATAAGTCTTAATTCCAGTAACAGTATAGTCCGAGTTGCTCCCCACAGATCCCCCTTTCTTTTTAATTTTTTGGCGTTGATACGCGCCTGTGTAAAGTTCAGCGTGATCTTCATGCTATTGACTGTCTTGTTTGTCATGCTACTTCAGAGTTCCTTGAAAAATGTCCCATATTCAAGATCCCAGGGATTGGTTATTCATTGTTTTTCTTCCTCAAATAGAGTTTTTTTCTTCTAGCTCTTCTGCTGGTAGGTTTACCAACCGAATTCTTCTCTCAGGGGTCCATATTGGTTGTGCCGCACCCTGTGGAAAAAAACAAACGGCGCCTTTCCATTGGTTGTCCTGTAAATCCTTCCACATTATCCACTGTATTGATTCCTTATCAGCTGATTGAGCATGCATTTCTGCAGGTGTTTTACCGTTCTTTTTCTTGTTCAAAAAATTAATTGTATAAAGAGCTAGGGCCAAGGCATCCTTGTTGGATGTGGCCATTTCCCCTATTCCCCCTTTTTGTTTAATTATTAAATTTTTTAAATATAAGTGAGTGCGTTCTACCACAGCTTGCCCTTGTGGATTGTATGGAATACTGGTAATATGGGAGATTCCGAATTCTTTCAAAAATGCAGCAAAACGAGTTGATGTATACGCTGGGCCGTTATCCATTTTGATCACATGAGGAACTCCCCAGGCTGCAAAAGCCTGCAAGCAGTGTTGGATTACTTGTTGTACTCCTTCTTTATTCATGGCTGTGGCCATAACTACACCTGAATATGTATCTACAGTGACGTGAACACAGCTTTGTCGCCCAAAAGAGGGGATATGTGTAACGTCCATCTGCCAGATATGTCCTGGTTTAAGGCCACGGGGATTGGCTCCCGCAGGAATCTTTGGAACTATGGTAACAACGCACTTTTCACAGGATCTAATAATATCTTCTGCTTGCTTGCAGGGAATATTAAATTTAAAACTTAAAGTGTGGGTGTTAACATGCCATTTAGAGTGATATTCTTTAGCTTGTTCCAAAGCGGTGCATGCAAGCAAGAATCTTGAATAATGATCTGCCATCATGTTTCCTCGAGTAAGTGGGCCAGGTAAATTAGAATGAGCTCTTATGTGGCCTATGTAAATAGCATGCTCTCTTTGATTTAATAACCCCTGAATTTCACTTAAATAAGAATAGACTGAGGAGGATTTAAGAATAAGGCACTGTGTAGCAAGCATCTGAACTGCATTCACCACATATGCACTATCAGACAAAATATTCATGGGTGCGCTCTCTCTGCGTAATACTGTTGCGATAATAGCTAATTCTGCATGTTGTGGAGAAGGGGATGCTGTTAAGACAAAATATCGTTGATTGTTAAATATAGCTGTTCCTGTTCCGCCTTTAGCTCCATCCGTAAATATGGTAACTGCCCCTTGAATTGGATCCCTTCGCACCTTCTGCACCCGTTTTATTGAAACCTGTGTGCAGAAGTTAACAAATGGATGGCGAGGGTAGTGATTGTCAATCTCTATTTGTAGAATGAGAACTATGTATGCCCATTGCCAGCATTCCCTTGTAAAGGCTTCTACTGCCTCTTGAGCAAAGGGAACTACACATCGCTTTGGAGTCTTCCCCGCCATTTCTGTCACCTTTTTTATTGCTGTTAATATCAAATCAGCCACTGCTATGCCTTGGGTGTATAGTACACGCGGTGCATGTGAATGTGGGTATACAAACAACAAGGGTTCTCCTTGCCAAATGACTGCGAAGGGATACAGCTGTTCCATAAAAATTAATATTTCTAGGGCTTGTTGTGGATCACATCTTTCCATCTGCATTGCTTTAATTTGTTTTTCGATTTTCTGTAACGCCAAGCGGGCTTCTTTTGTCAATCTACGAGGGGAATCAAGCTGGGCATCTCCTTCTAAAATATTGAATAATGGCATCATATCTTCGGTGGTTAATTTACAATAGGGCCTCAACCAATTTAAATTGCCACATAATTTTTGGAAGTCATTAAGGGTCTGCAACCCATCTATTGCAATTTCAAATTCTAATGGGGTCACCTTTTCAGAAGTTACTTTAAGCCCTAAGTACTGTACTACTTCCCCTTTTTGTATCTTCTCTGGCGCTACTTGTAACCCAACTTTTTCCAAATATAATAGCAGCAGCTTATATGCTTCCATAAGGTGACTTTCACTTTCAGCCGTTATTAACAAGTCATCCATGTAGTGTAAAATTTGTACTTTTGGGCACTGTTGTCGAACCGGCTCTACTGCCTGGTCAACATATAGCTGGCATATGGCAGGACTGTTAGTCATTCCTTGGGGAAGCACCTTCCATTCATATCTTTTGTCGGGACCTTGATGATTAATGGAAGGTACGGTGAAAGCAAACCTCTGAATGTCTTGTTCATGTAGAGGTATGCTAAAAAAGCAGTCCTTCAGATCGAGTACTATTAATGGCCAATGCTTTGGGATCATAGTAGGAACCGGGAGTCCAGGTTGTAATGCCCCCATGGGTTGCATCTGCTGATTAACAGCCCGTAAATCATGCAACAACTGGTATTTCCCCGATTTTTTCTTTATCACGAATACTGGCGTATTCCATGGGGAGGTTGATGGTTGCAAATGGCCTGCCTCTAATTGTTGTAACACTATATCATTTACCGCAGCCAACTTTTCCTGGGTAAGGGGCCACTGTGGTATCCACTTTGGCTTGTTGTCCAGCCATGACAATGGTAGCGGCTGCATCTCAGTGGCCCCCACGAAAAACCCGTGTCCTGTCTTTTAAAATCGCCTTTGGGCTGGGCTAGGTCCCTTCTGCCTTCTCTGGAGCCTAATCCTCTCTCCTGATATCCCTTTTTATACATAATACGCCGTCCTGTAGAACTCTCCAATTGGTCCTCATTTGTTAATGTCAGTCCCAATTGTTCTAAAATGTCTCTTCCCCATAATGTGATGGGGAGTGCACTAACATAAGGTTGCACATTTCCCTTGTTCCCTTCTTGATCCTGCCAATGAAGCACCTGAGCACTTCTTGATGGTGTCATGGCCGCACCTAGGCCTACTAAAGTATTATCTCCTGGCTGAAGGGGCCATGACTTCGGCCAATCATTTTCTGAAATTATACTTACATCTGCACCTGTATCTAGCAGGCCCTGAATCGACTTTCCTCTAATGGTTAAGGTCCACAGAGGTCGATCTGCTAAAGATAGGGACAAGGCTGTAAATTTCTCCCCTTGGGGTCCATGAACATCCTGCGCTCCAATCATGATCAGCATTTGAGCCACAGGTTCTTCTGGCTTGATTTGAATAATACCCTTTGTAGATTGTATTAGCACTTTTAACTTATCAAAAGGTAATTGAATGACTCCGGTAATGACCATTAGGCCTCTTAAAGCATTTGTTTCTTTTCCTATGATTATTCCAAGTCCCTTATGCTCCGCTGAAATTGTTTCTGCCCTCACCTCTATGGCTTGTGGCCCCATTTGAGGTGTTAGTACCGAATATTCGGTGGCTCGTAACTCTGCGCAGTAAATATTTGGTTTTTGTATTGTTGGGACCGTGGCACCCACCAATTGTTTTGGCCCCAGGGTGCAGGGGCCCACATTCCGTTTTTTTGCTGTTGTCCATATACACCTGATCTTCTTATGGGGCCCGGCTCATTTGGCATCCTCAGGGGATTGCCTGCGCTATTCATTTTAAAGTAACATTCACTGACCCAATGATTCCCTCTTCTACAGCGTGGGCAAAGGCCTGGTCTTCTCGAGTTCTCTATGCCCTGCCGATCTCGGGCTGGAAATTTCACCCTACATTCCCTCATTAGATGCCCTTCTCAACCACATCTAAAGCATATTCGTCCCCTCATGTTCTGTCTAAATTGTCGGGTTACAGCTACTGCAGCATGTGATCCAGAAGCTACATCATCCATGACATCCCTACAGATTTTCAAAAAGGTAGGGATGTCTTTATGCTGCCATGGTCTAAGAGCTTCACGACATGTTTTATTGGCCTGTTCATACGCCAATCTTCTGACTAAGGGCATTGCTTCTTCCACAGTTTCAAAAATGTTTCCTGCTGCTTCCATTAATCTGTTCACGAAGTCAGCATAAGGTTCAGTAGGGCCCTGTACTATCTTAGTTAGGCTGTGTCTTATTTCTCCTTTTCTGGGTATCACCTTCCAGGCTCTTCTTGCTATCTCTCTCACTTGTAAGAGGACAGCTGTTGGTAATCGGGCCTGCTCATCAGGATTGGCAAATCGCCCTTCTCCATTTAACATTTCCTCATCCCATGCTTGATTCCCTGCTTGATAGTTCTGCTTTGAATATTCTCGCGCGAATTCTTTATAAGCAGCTAACCATAAGAGGAAGTCACCCCCACCCAACACCGCCTTTACTAAGTTTCTCCAATCCTCGGGTATTAGGCCTTGCTGCCCAATGTTATCAAGGATTGCCTGAGTGTAACTTGCATGGGGCCCATACAATTGTACTGATTGTTGCAACTCTTTAAGTAATTTATGGTCAAGAGGTGTCCAACCCCTGTTTTCCTGTTGATCCTGAATTACAGGAAACACCTGGCCTGGTTCCTGGTACTGCTCCCAAGCAGGTTTTCTATAAACAGCTCCCCTTTGCTTGCTTTCGGTTCTCGGCCTTTCTATCTCCTCCTGCATACCTACTCCCTCCATCACTCCTTTTTCCTCCTCCCACTCTTCTTCAATCTCATGTGGAAAAAAGGGGCTTTTCTTTACAGGAGGAAACTTTGGTAGTACTAATGGGCGATACCGGGGTGGTGATTCATCCTTTATGGTTGAATTTGCCAGCCTTGTAGGGCCAGGATATATTCTTGGCATCTCTCTCGGGGGCGAGGTTCCCTCTTCAGCTTCCTTCTCCCCCACGTAAGCTTCCTGGCTCTCTAAATCCTTCTTTGATTTTCTTCTCACCTGTTCATTACAATAGCTGCTCTCCTGGCTGCCCTGCCATAATTCTTCCTGCAATTCACTCCCCTCATTAAGCAACAACTCGATCCCTTCCGTGGGGTCCTGAAGCACCTGATCAACGAGTTGCCACAGCTTCAGCACTTCTATCGATTCCCCAGCCTCGCGTAATTTCCATCCCACCTGCCTCCACTGCTGTAGAAACCAGGGGGACATCTCCACAACTGCTCTTACGAATGCATGAATTTTCCTCCCCCCTCGTTTCCCTCGCTTAGAAGAAAAGCTGCGAGGAGGTGGGGAGTAGGAAGAGAGAGAAACCACATTCAGCCCACAATGGATGATCTTTAGGGAGAAATAGAGAATGGTGCCTAGCAGGAGGAAGAGGTAGCCAGTGGGCAAAGAGTAGCCAAAGAACTCCATTGTCTGTACCGTCTGTGACATGTTGGAGCGGTGGGCGTAATGGAAGACTGAGTCTCCCAGACGTTCCCAGTTAATACCTCTTTCCTAGCTTCTAATTTTCTTCCCCCACGGCTTTTTTCCTGGGTTCTAACTAGCTTTTCACCGGCACTCTTTCCATCTGGCCTTCCCCTAGGCTCTTTGCTAGTCTCTCTCTCCGGTAATTTCCCACTTCTTCCCGTTTTTTCCCTCCTAGGTTTCCTATCTGAGTCACGGCACCATTTGCTGCTCCTCCGCACGCGGAGGAGCCACACCAGACCGGACGCTTGTTGTTCCCTTTTTTAACAAGTCCTTTCTATAGTAAAGTAAGAATAAGTAAACAGCGAACTCCCAAAGCAAGAATGAGTAGAGAGAAGTGAGAAAGAATGAAGTAACGAACTTCCCCGCGAACTCTCCAACGCACTCTCCAACCAACCCACACCACCATGCCATCTCTCTCCTCCTATATAGTCCTCTCCACCAATCCGTGCTCTGCTACTCACATGCTGAGCCCGCCGCTCTCCTCCAATCAGGAGCGGCTCTTGCAGCTTATCAAGTTGGTAAGGGGCAGCTGGGTAGAAGCTGTACGCTCCTCTCCCAGCGCCACATTGTGGGAGAGCAGATGCATAGAATAAGTCTTAATTCCAGTAACAGTATAGTCCGAGTTGCTCCCCACAGCTTTCCATACCTAAAATACTCTCATGGGCTCTTCAGCCAGATCTGAGTGCCTTAAGGGCTGATTCTGAGGCCAGAGTGCTGTTTAGGACATCTACTATTCTACGAGACTGCTGTGTATCGCACTTCCCATGCTACCTATATTTTATATAGTCTAAGTATTGTATAAACTAAAATATACAACACTAGGAGTATGCTATCAGTAATTACACTACCAATCTCAGTGATTATAAATAAGAATTTTAGCAACTATACTGATTCTGAACAGTGATTCAATGTTTCTGTTTTTAAATTTAAAAATGCCCATGAACTTGAATGTTTCTGTGTAGCTCCTAATAGAACTACAAGCCTTAGAAGTTCTATGCTGTTTAGCATTTCATCTTCAGTGCCAACTTGATTATTACACTGCCAGTTTATAAAACACTTCACAGTCATGTGAACCTTACCATAAGATAGGACTGTGTAGAATAAATCCTTTAACTACAAAGACAATCTTATCTCACAAGGGAGGAAGATCCAGAGGGGTCAAATGACTTGCTAATGTCACTTAGCTCTGTTGGCACAGAAACAAGGAAAGCTCTCAGCTTCCTGCCACCTCCCCTTACACCACCTGCCTCAACTAGACGAGCCTGTAATTTTAAGGATGCTCAGGTCCCATGAGTTTAAATGAATTTTTCAAGGTTACATGACAAGTACCAAAGCCAGAAGCAAAAATTATTGCTTCCATCTTTCTCTTCCTTGTCCACAATGGAAGTTTGATGTACACTTATGCATTATTCAAATATCATTTACAACCAAGAAGCATTATTTTTCCCCAAAAATAACAATGACACTACTTTTTCCATTGAGGAAGTTATTTTAATGGATGATGCAAACATACTTGTTTTGTTTTTTACTTTGAGATGCAAAGAAATGAACAAGTAGACAGAGAAGTGGTATTCACCCTGTAGTTAACTGCTGAAATGTCCACAGCGGTCAGGGCTGGCCCAGGAGCAGGGAACCTAATCATCTGAACCATCACTTGCTAGCTACCAGGGTCTACATTATCTGAAAGTTGGAGTCAGGGGCTGGAACCGGGAATCAAACCCAAAAACTCCAATGTGGGACACAGACATCTGAACCATAAGGCTGCACCCTGGCTTCCAGACTTGTTTTTTCACCAGTCCTCTGAAAAGGAAAGTTAATTACAACTTGAAATCCAAGACTCTGGAGTCCTCAGGTGTGTGTGTCTATGCATGAGAGTTAGTTGGGTAGATCAAGAGTCTGCAGTTTAGAGAGAACAGAAGAGTGAAACATGTGTCAGAGGATGTCAGCATTGGAGAGGTGGCTGTGCTCTAGTCAGAGGCTGAGGAGGACAAGTCCACAGAGAGCAGCAGCACCAAGGGAGAATGCTATACTAGCAAGTAAGGAGAAAAAATGTTGAAAAATAAATATGTGAAAAGGATTTATTTATCTGGAAGATGGAGTTATAAAGAAGGAGAGACAGGGAGGGGGAGAGAGAGATCTTCCATCTGCAGGTCAACCCACCAAATGGACACAATGTCTGGGACTGGGTCAGATCAAAGCCAGGATCTGGAACTCCACCCAAGTCTCCCTCATGGGTGGCAGGGACTCAAGAACTTGGGTTGTCTGCTGCTTTCTCAGATGCATTGCCAGAGAGCTGGATGGGAAGTACAGCAGCTGAGACACAAACAGTGGCCATATGGGATGCCAGCATCAGTGGCAACAGATTATCCTAATGCATCACAACACTGGCTCCAACAAATGAACTTAGGTAAACAAGTCCAAATGCCAGGGAAACATCAGATAAAATGCCAAGGATGAGCATTGTGGTGCAGCAGGGTAAACCACTACTTAGGAGGCATACCTCATTCTTAAGTATGAGGATGTCTTTTAACCACTTTTGTACAAGAGAGTACAAGCCAGAACACCATAGCATCTTCCAGATTCGGCACTGCCTGTTCTCAGGGGGCCCCCCACAAACTCCTGTGCTTCCCCTGGGCAGTTTGTTTTGGCTGAAGCCAGCCAGAACCCTGGGGTCATTGGAGTAGGAAATGGGATTAAAGGATTTCATGCTGCAAAACTGCTCCAAGCCAGTTTTTTCACTGAGAGACAGAGACCCAGAATGACCTCCCCGGAGCTCACAAGACCATGCCTGGACACCTGCCAGGGAAAAAGTTGGAAAAAAAAATCCAGATTCTGGAATCTTCTGGAACATTCT
This sequence comes from Oryctolagus cuniculus, assembly GCF_051225735.1. NCBI lineage: Eukaryota > Metazoa > Chordata > Mammalia > Lagomorpha > Leporidae > Oryctolagus > Oryctolagus cuniculus. The sequence goes on along the minus strand of NW_028301697.1, from coordinate 452,566 downwards.
AGAATATTCTAGAATTTTCCCAGAATGTCCTAGAGATTTTGTAGGATGTTCCAGAATGTTCCAAAATGCCACCTAGTTATCCTAGGGGGATTCTGGGATGCAGGTCTGAGTGGAAATTCCCCAGCCAGGTGCAGCGGGTGTCCTGGTGCTGTGCCCAGCCCGGCTGACATTTACACAGCGCACATAGCCTAAGCACCTGCACACATGGGAGGGGAGTCAAGGGGGTGTGGCCACTCCAGGACATCCTGTGCTGATCTCTGGGGGCCGTAGTAATTTCCAGCCCATCAGAAGAGGTTCTCGGCCCCCCAAGATGGTCACTGGGCAATCTGGAATGTTCTAGGACATTCTACAAAAATCTAGAAATACTGAGAACATTCTAAAAAATTCCAGGACCCCCAAAGACTTTCACTGCATGTTCTGGGAACATTCTAGAAAATTCTGAGAATATTCACCATTGTTTCTAGAACATTTCTAAAACCCCAATGATGCCTACCTGGTGTTCAGGAAAAATTCCAAGAACATTCTGGAAACATTCTGGAAAAATTTCTGAGAGCATTCTTGAAAATTCTGAGTGTATTCTAGAACGTTTTAGTAAATTCTATGACCCCCGAAGACACTCAGCAGGTATTCTAGAAAAAGTTCTAAGAACATTCTAGAAAGTTCTAAAAAAAAACTCCATAAAATTCTAGAATATTCTAAGACCTGAGAAACACTCGCCTAGTGTCCTTGAAACATTCTAGAAAATTCTGGAAAATCCCTAGCCCCAGAGAATCCATAATGGAAGCTCATGGAAGCTCCTGGGACATTCTGGAATGCCCCGGGACCTCATCCCATCCCAGTGCCACCTGGATGTTTGCACAACCTCAGCCCTGCCCACTTCTCCCAAGCCCTGGCTATAAAGAGATGCCTGGTAGCAGCCGGTTCCAGACGACGAAAAGACGATGATGATGAAGGCTCTCATTCTTGCCCTTGTGGTGGGCGTGGCCTGTGCCCAGGTATCAATTACTCGCATCATTTGTGCAATGTTCCATAATGTCCTAGAATGTTCCAGAATGTTCCAGATGATTGCAATAGACTCTCTAGCAGGCCCTACGGGAGCAACTGGAATGTTCCAGAATATTCCAGGATGTTCTAGAACACATCCAGACAATTCTACAATGTTCTAGAATGTTCCAGAATCTTTCCAATTTTGTTTCTAACAATTCTAGGATGTTCTGGAATGTTCTAGAATCTCTCCCCCAGAATATTACAGAACATTCTGGAATGTTACAGACAGTCCCAGTAGACTCTAGCAGGCCCTAGGGAAGCATCCAGAGTGTTCCAGAAAAATTCCATAATGTTCTAGAATGTTCCAGAATGTTCTAGAAAATGCCTCTGGAACGTCCCAGCATGCCCCAGGATGTCCCAGCATGCTCCACAATGCCCTGAAACATTCCACCATGTTCCAGCATGCCCTGGCACACCCTGAATGCCCACCTCTCCCCCTGAAGTTGAAGGCCAGAACTACTTCAAGTTCCTGGTGCAGGAGAATGGCCACATCTTCTTTCTCAATCAGAATGTGGGCACCGATGGCACTGCCACCTGCGTCACCCTTACTGCTGGTGAGCCCCCTGCACACACATGTGGATACAGCCAGCACCTGCTAGAAAGAGAGTCTGACCCTGACTGTATACACAGACCCTGAGTGTATGCAACCAGTCCAGAGCTTGACCCTGACTGTATACATGGATCCTGAGTGTATACAGTCGGCTCCTACTAGGGACACACATTGCAACCTGAAAGCCTGACCCTGCTGTATACAGTTAGCACCCACTAGAGAGAGATACATTCTGACCGTGACCGTATACAATCAGTGCCTACTATGCAGAATAACTTTGACCCTGGTGCATCCTAGAGGGGCTTGGCCAGCTGTATACTGGTGGCACACACTAGAGAGAGAGCCTGACCCTGGCTGTGTTCAGGCAGCACCTACTAAATACAAGATCCTCAACCCCAGCACACCCTAGAGGGGGGCTCGGCCAGCTGTATACAGTCAGTGCATACTAAGTAGATCCCATCCTGTCCGGGGTGGGCTTGGCTGACTGTATACAGTCAGCACCCACTAGATGGGGCAAGCACATACAGTCAGCACCTACTAGATATCTGGGGCAGGTTTTGCTGAATGTATACAGTCAGTGCTTACTGAACAGAACCATCCCAGCCCCATCCTATCCTGGATGATTTTGGTTGACTGTATACAGTCAGCACACACTAGAAGGAGCCATCCTGACTGTGACTGTATACAGTTGGTGCAGACCCAGTGGTAGTTAGTGGGCACCCTCTAGACAGAGGCACCCTCGGTGTACACAGCACGGAGCCCATGCTGCCTGAGGTGCGTCTGGCTGGCTGTATACAGTCAGCGCCCACTAGACAGGGCAAGTGTATACAGCTGGCGCCACCCACAGCCCAGGACCAGGAGCTGAGCGATAAGCACCTGGCACAGTTCTTGGTGTTAATGAAGGAGAACGGGATCCCCGGGGGAACATGGAGTGTGTGGCCAGCATGGGTGAGCTGGGGGTGTGGCCAGTGTGGAGGGTTCATGGCCAGGATGGGCATGGCTGTCACGAGTGAGCCAGGGGTGTGGCCAGGGTGGAGGCATGGCTGTGAGCTGGGGGCATGGCTGACATGGATGAGAATCAGGTGTGGTCTGGGTGGAGGGGAATGAACTGGTGGGTGTGGCCTGGGTGGAACATTCCAGGGGGTTCCAGAAAAATCTAGAAAACTCTAGAACGTTCCATGGAGCCACCAGGCCATCCCATGCTGACTCAGCCAATTTCTCCTCCCTGACAGACACCTGTCCCCAGTGATGATGCTGACGCCCAGGTGAGCAGTGTGGTGCCAGCCAGTCCTCACACCTTCCCAGGGGAACATTCTAGAGTGTTTCCGAAATATCCCAGAATGTTCTAGATGTTCAGGCAACAGGAATATTCTGGAACATTCCAGAGCATTCTGCGACATTTCCAGAATGCTCCACATTTTTTTTCTCCTCCCCAACAGGTAAAAAGCCAACGTCTCCCTGCCCCTCACTTGCAATCTCTGCTGGAAGCTTCTGGAATGTTCTGGGATGTTTTCAGAATGTTCCAGAATGTTCTGGAATGTCCCATAAGCCTCTGTCCCCAGCTTGCTCTCAGTTTCTCTTTCTCATTGATGTCATAAACTGATTGCACACGACTGTGGATTCTGTGGTCTCTCTGGAATGCTCCCACATCTGGCTCCCAGAGGCCCTTGGGGCCCCCATGTCTGGCTCAGAATCCCCTGGGAGAAACCATGCCCTCACTTCTGGCTCCCAGAAACCCCTAGGTCCCCTACTCCAGCGCCATCTTCCCCACCACCCACACCTTGTGGGAACATTGGGTTGGGGATCAGGACTATCAATCACCATAGCCCTGCCCATTTCCAGGCCCCAAGCCTGCACCAGGGGCTGCATTGGTGTCTCTAAAGCTCCATACAGGTCTCCATCTGGGTCTCAAAGGCTCCATATGGGTCCCCAGGGGCTCCATATGGGTCTCTAGGGCTTCATCCGGGTCTCCAGAGCTCTATCCAAGTCCCCATGGCTCCATCCATATCTCCAGGGGCTCCATCCAGATCTCTAAGGCTCCATCCAGGTCTCTAGCAGGTGCATGGGCCCACCAGGAGCTCCATCCAGGTCTCTAGGGCTCCATCTGGGTCTCGGGGGCTACAACCAGTTCTCTAACAGGTGCACAGGGCTCCATCCGGGTCCCCATGGCTCCATCCATATCTCTAGAGGCTCCATCTGAGTCTCTAGCAGGTGCCTGGGGCTCCCAGGAGCCCCATCTGGGTCTTTAGGGCTCCATCTGGGTCTCCAGGGGCTGCATCTGGGTCTCTAACAAGTGCACAGGGGCTCCATCTGAGTCTCTAGGGGCTCCATCTGGGTCTCCAGGGATCCATCCAGGTCTCTAAGGCTCCATCTGGGTCCCCAAGGCTCTACCCATATCTCTAGGGGCTCGATCTGGGTCTCTAGGGGCTCCATCCAGATCTCTAACAGGTGCATTGGGCTCCAAGGAGCTCCATCCAGGTCTCTAGGGCTCCATCTGGGTCTCTAGCAAGTGCCTGGGGCTCCCAGGAGCTCCATCCAGGTCTTTAAGGCTCCATCCAAGTCTGCAGGAGCTCCATCTGGGTCTCCAGGGATTCATCCAGGTCTCTAAGGCTCCATCTGGGTCCCCAAGGCTCTACCCATATCTCTAGGGGCTCCATCTGGGTCTCTAGAGGCTCCATCTGGGTCTCTAGCAGGTGCCGGGGGCTCCCAGGAGCTCCTTCCAGGTCTTTAGGGCTCCATCCAGGTCTCCAGGGGCTCCATCTGGGTATCTAGGGGCTCCATACAGGTCTCCAGGGCTCCATTGGGTCTCCAGGGGTTGCATCCAGGTCTCTAGCAAGTGCACCGGGCCTCCATCTGGGTCCCCAGGGCTTCATCCAGGTCCCCAGCAGGTGCCCAGGGCCCCCAGGAGCTCCATTTCCAGTCCAGCTGGAACCCTCCCCCCAAAGCTGGGGACCCCCAAGGCACCTGGGCCAGAACCGTGGAAAATGCAGAGACTGTGGGAACATGGCTAGGCAACTCCATGAAGGCATCCTCCACGCCTCTGGCTTTCTCTCGTTGCTACGCAACCCCGTGCAGGCTTGCCCGGGGCTGCGGGGCTTAACCCAGTTGCTAGGCAATCCCTCAAAGGTGCGTTCAGGGCCTCTGGCTTAAGCAAGTTGCTAGGCAATCCCACTCATGCACACTAATTATTTAATTATTTTTTAAATTAATTTTAAAAGAATTTTAATGAATTTTTTTTTTTATTTTTTGACAGGCAGAGTGGGCAGCGAGAGAGTGAGACAGAGAGAAAGGTCTTCCTTTGCCATTGGTTCACCCTCCAATGGCTGCTGCCGCCAGCGCGCTGCGGCCAGTGCACCACGCTGATCCGATGGCAGGCGCCAGGTACTTCTCCTGGTCTCCCATGGGGTGCAGGGCCCAAGCACTTGGGCCATCCTCCACTGCACTCCTGGGCCACAGCAGAGAGATGGACTGGAAGAGGGGCAACTGGGACAGAATCCGGTGCCCCGACTGGGACTAGAACCCGGTGTGCTGGTGCTGAAAGGCGGAGGATCAGCCTAGTGTGCCGCGGCGCCGGCCAATTTTAATGAATTTTTAAATGGAATTTGAATGTCTTTTTACATTTTTAATTTTTACTTAATTTTTAATTTTTAATGAATTTTTAAATGAAATTTTTAAGAAATGTATTTTTAGATTTTCTGATGACAGCCATATTGGAGTCTGGCAAATTCTCGTTCTGACATCAGCAGCAGAATGTTGGATCCTGGCAAATTCTCATTATGACAGGAATGACAGGCATCTTGGAGGCTGGCAAATTTTTCTGACAGGAGTGGCAGCCATGTTGGAGTCTGGCAGTGTGTTTTCTGATGTCAGTGGTGGCCATCTTGGATTCTGGCAATTGTTTTGACAGGAGCTATAGCCATATTGGATCCTGACAAAATTTCTCTGACAAAAACTCAAGGGAGTCCCTGTAAGAAAAGGTGTCTTTCGGACCCAGGACCAATTTGCTGAGAGAAACTTGTATGAGAATTAAAATGTTTTTCCTGAGTGACAGGTCTATTCTGAGTGATGGACAGGTTTCTGAGTGATGGACAAGGGTGACTGGGTGATGGACAGGTGTCCCCGCCAAGAGCCCTGGGACCCCCAGAGACCCTCAGAGACCCCCAGAGATGCTGAAAGACCCTGAGAGAACCCCAGAGACAACTGGGACCCACAGAGACCCCCAGGGACCAACAGAGACCCTCTGGGAAGTGACTATAAGAACCTGGAAGTACACCAGAAGTACCCAAAAATGGGTATAAACAGAACCAAAGTGACTGAAAATGGGTATACAATGGCCGGAAGTGGACCGGAAGTGACTTAGGAACCCAGAAGTAGACTAAAGTGAGTCTGAGAACCCTGAAGTGACATAAATTAGCTGGAAGTTAGTGACTGTAGGAATCGGGAAGTTGACTGGAATTGACTCTGGGAATGCAGAAGTGGACTGGAAGTGGGTCTAGAATGACCAGAAGTGGGTTTAGGAAATTGAAAGTGGACCAGAAATGAATGCAAAGAGGGGAGGGAAGGAAGGAAGGGATGAGTCATGCTGAGACTCCTGCTGAGTCATCAGGAAATTCTGCTGAATCATCACTAGCACACACCTTGTGAGCCATCATTATACATACCCACTTAATCCTCATTATCCCAGACCTGGTGAGTCATTGAGAAACTTCTGCTGAGTCACCATTTTATACCTGCTGAGTCATTATTACCTACCAGGCATCCTTACCCACAAAGGTAGACAACTACACCTGCCAAGTCATACTCTTAGGCCAGTGAGTCGCACTTCTAAAATTGCTGAATCATGCTTCCAGACCTCCTGAGTTGTGCTTCTAAACTTGGTGAGTCATGCTTCAAACATGAACCCTAACCCAAATCCCATCCCCACCCTAACCTTGACATCAAACCTAACCTGCTGAGTCATGGCACCAGGCCAGCTGAGTCATGCTTCTACCCCTAAATCTAACCCAAGGTTGCAATGAAGGAAGGAGGGGCCCCTTGCACCTGCTGGGACTGGATGGAGGTCCTGAGCACCCCATGCACCTGCTGGAAACCAGGATGGAGCCCCTGGGGACCCAAATTGAGCTCTGGAGACCCAGATGGAGCACTGAAGAACCAGATGGAGCCATGGAAACCCAGATGAGGCTCCTAGAGACTGTATGGATCCCTGTGCACCTGCTAGAGACCCAGATGGAGCCCTAGAGACCTGGACGGAGGCCCCGGCACTTGGATGGAGGACCTGGGGACTTGGCTGGTGGCCTGGAGACCCGGATGGAGACCAGGAGATCTGTATGAAGGCCCTAGAGACTGAATGGAGCCCTGGGGACCCAGATGGGGCAATGTATACCTGCTAGAGACTAGGATGGAGCTGCTGGGGACCACCCTATCTCTCAGGACCCCTTGACAGGGCTCAGGTCTCTAAAGAGAACATGTGGGGACCAGGGAGGTGGTAATGATGAGTCAGCAGAAATTTCATGATGACTCAGAAGGTATGGTAATGATGACCCAGCAGAAATTTCATGATGACTCAGCATAAATGGATGGTGCTGACTCAGGAGCGAGGAAATGGATGGACAGGAGGAAGTGGTGGCCCTTTGTGAACTTCTGGCTGTGGGAGACCCTGAGGAAGTGTGCTCCCAGCACTGAAGGATGCAGGATCTCTGTACTTGCGAACTCCAGATAGCTGGGTCTGGGGAGAGTGCAGGGGTGACCTGCGCAGGCCCTGCTGCAGCCACCCTGGGACCTTGAGGCCAACCCATGGGTGCCACAGGGCCCCTCAGGGTCTCTCCCAGCCAGTGCTGTGCCAATCCTCCCTTCTTATCTCTGGCTCTCAACTGATTCTGGGATTTTTCCAACCCGGAGGTGGGGGCACCAGACCAGAGGTCAGGGAATGGTGGGGGGTGAGGGCCACCAGGTGCCCCGTGCACCCTGTGGGAGCCAACCCATGACCCCACCACATGGCTGTGGAGGAAGGCTGGCTGCAGGGTTTCTGGAGGCCCCAGGGCTGGGAGTGAACCCTGGTACACATGACTGCTAGAGGGCACAGAGAATGCAGCTACTCCCCCTCAGTGTGGGGTGACCCTGGCACTTCCCTGCCAAGGGTGGAAGCAGATGCTGAGCTAGTCTTAGAGCACTGCTCTCTCCAGTCCTGTTATCCATGGGTTCTCAGTCTGGGAAGACAGGTTTCAAAGTGTTTTCAGAAGACTTGGCATCCTAAGAACTGCTGGAAACTCACAGTCACAGTCAGTGTCATTCTAGAGCAAAGGTGCATTCGATGTGAATAACCAGGTTTGTGTTTTGAGTCTGCAATCCTTTCAGTCTATATGTTAGGTCCCTATGTTGTTACCTGTTTCCAAGTGATTGCAAGACATTGCTGTGAAAATTAAAAAAAAAAAAAAGAAGTGATAGGAAATAAATTGAGATATTAAATTTTGTGTTTTTTATTTTTATTTTTTGGCAAAGTTAGACAGTGAGAGACAGAAAGATCTTCCTTCCATTGGTTCACCCCCCAAATGGCTGCTACGGCCAGTGTGCAGCACTGATCCAAATCCAGCTGCCAGATACCTCCTCATGGTCTCTCATATGGGTGCAGGGCCCAGGCAGTTCGGCCATCTTCCACTGCCTTCCCAGGCCACAGCAGAGAGCTGGACTGCAAGAGGAGCAGCCAGGACTAGAACCCGGTGCCCATATAAGATGCTGGCACTACATGTGGAGGATTAACCAAGTGAGCCACGGCACTGGCCCCAATTTTGTGTTTTTCCACACCCCCTGGTCCCTCAGTCTTCCAGAGGCAGTCACAGATTTTGTTATGATTATCTGTACTTCTTACTTCTAAAGTAGGCTTTACGGACACATATTAGCCTCAGAGACAAGGAGTCTGTCACGTGGCATCTTTAAATGGTGGTTGCTCAAAGGGAGGCTTTATCATGACAAACAGACAGTGGAGAAGTAGAATTCTGATGCATGAATGGCCTCCCTAGACACAGTCTTATTCCATGTGCCTTCATAAGTCTCCATCCCCTGTGTCTCCAGCACCTCTTTTTAAAAAAGATTTATTTGAAAATTACATAGAGGGCCAGTGCCATGGCTCACTAGGCTAATCCTCTGGCTGTGGCACTGGCACTCTAGGTTCTAGTCTTGGTTGCTCCACTTCCAGTCCAGTTCTCTGCTGTGGCCCGGGAAGGCAGTGGAGGATGGCTCAACTTACTTGGACCCTGCACCCGCATGGAGACCAGGAGGGAACACCTGGCTCCTGGCTTTGGATTGCCACTATGCACTGGCCGTGGCAACCATTTGGGGTGTGAATCAATGGAAGGAAGATCTTTATCTCTCTCTCGCTGCCTAACTCTGTCCAAAAAAACCCCATGAAATTTAATATCTCAAGTTATTTCCTTATCACATAGAGGGAGAGACAGAGGCATAGAGAGACAGAAAGAGCTTCCATCCTCTGGCTCACTCCCCAATTGGTTGCAATGGCCAGGGTTGGGCCCATCTGAAGCCAGGAGTCAGGCCTTTGGAGCTTCTTCTGGGTCTCCTACGTGGGTGGCAGAGGACAAAACAGTAAGGCCATCTTCCACTGCTTTCCCAGGTCTTTGGCAGGGAGCTGGATCTGAACGGGAACAGCCAGCATACAAACCAGCACCCATATGGAATGCCAACATTATAGGTAGTGGTGTAACCCACTGCACCACAATGCCAGACCCTCCATCACATCTTTCCTTGAGTGTCCATCTGTGCCTGCATCCCAAGCCAGCTGTCAGGTCCTCCAGCCCCTCTGCATGAAGCTGTGATCTCCCATCAGTTATCTGCATCTCTACTCCAGAGTATTATCCTGCTACCCTGGAGTGACTTCATAGCCTGAGCCTTCAGCTCATGGCAGCCTTCAGATACCTCTCTGCCCTTTGCTTGAAGTCATTGTCTTCCTTGGGCTTCTAGATCCCCTATGACTTCAGCCTCGGCTTTTTTCTTGTGTCCCCATGCTAAATGCCTGCACCCTAAACATCTCATGTGTCTTCATCTCCTGTTCTCTTCCCAGGGTCTCCACGCACTTTGAAGGTTTGGTTATGTGGTTAACTGTTGAGGAACAATGTGGTTTTCTATGAGCTTTAGCCATTGTGAATAAAGCTGCTATATATATTTTCATGTCAGCTTTTATCAAGGCATACGTTTTCACACCAGCTCTGTAAATATATTAGAACATGTATGGTGTATGACACGGTATTGGATTCCTAATAACATGCCAAGATGTCTGATAAAGCATCTACCCCATGATGCATTCTCACCAGGAATGAATGAGATGTCATGCTACTCTATCCTTGAAAGCATTTGTAATGTGTGTTTTTAAGTGTAACCATCCTGATACACAGTGTATCCATCTTGTTGCTGTCTAAATGTGCTCTTCCTTTATGTACAGTACATTTCTTTTTCTCAGAATTCTCTAATATTCAGATTGGTTTATATGCTTTTTTATTTATTTGACAGATAGAGTTAGACAGTGAGAAAGAAAGAGACAGAGAGAAAGGTCTTCCTTCCATTGGTGCATCCCCCAATGGCCACTATGGCTGGAACTATGCTGATCCGAAGCCAGGAGCCAGGTGCTTCCTCCTGGTCTCTGATGTGGGTGCAGAGCCCAAGCACTTGGGCCATCCTCCACTGCACTCCCAGGCCACAACAGAGAGCTGGACTGGAAGAGGAGCAACTGGGACTAGAACCCTGTGCCCATATGGGATGCCAGCACTACAAGTGGAGGATTAACCAAGTGAGCCATGGTGCCAGCCCCATATATGTTTATTTTATTATGCATTTTACGTGTGTCTCTATGTATTCTGGCAGTATTTAAATTTGAAGGCATTTATTTTCCTGTTACTGAGTTCTCCAAGTTTTTGTTAAATTTGCATACAATTCCTTCAAGTGTGTATTTTTCTTTTTTATACGATTAATTTATTTATTTGAAAGGAACAGTTACAAAGAGGGAGACACATAGTGAGACAGAGAGACAGATCTTTCATCACTGGTTCACTCTAAAAATGACCACAATGGCTAGTTCTGTGCCAGACTGAAGCCAGAAGCCTGGAACTCCATCTGGGTCTCCCATGTGGATGACAGGGGCCCAAGCACTTGGGTCACCTTCTGCTGCTTCCCCAGACACATTAGCAGGGAGCTGGATGGGATGTGGAGTTGAACTAGTGCTCATATGGGATGCCAGTGTCACAGAGCATGGCTTAACCTGCTGTGTGACAATACCAGCCACTGTTTTGCCTTTGATAATAGGCATTCTAACTGGAGTAACTTGGTGTCTAATTGTGGTTTTGATTTGTATTTGTATTTCCCTGTTAATTAGTGATGCTGAACATTTTTCATGTACTTCTTGGCCATTTGTATGCCTTTCTTTGACAAATGAGCATTTAGATCTAATGCCAATTTTAAAATCTGTTCATTTTTCATTGAGTTTTTAAAATGTCTTAAAGGGTGTATACACCTTAATAGGTGTATATTTTCTAAATATTTTCTCCAATTTCATATTGTCTCTTTGTTATGTTGATTATTTTGTTTGCTTTGCAGAAGTTTTTTAATTTGGTAAAATTCCAGGGCCAGTGCCGTGGCTCACTTGCTGCAGTGCCGGCATTCCATATGGGCACTGGGTTCTAGTCCCAGTTGCTCCTCTTCCAGTCCAGCTCTCTGCTGCATCCCAGAATGGCAGTGGAGGATGGCCCAAGTGCTTGGGCCCTGCACCCATATGGGAGACCACAAGGAAGCACCTTGCTCCTGGCTTTGCTCCTGGCACAGCGCCAGCCATAGTGGCCATTTGGGGAGTGAACCAATGGAAGGAAGATCTTTCTCTTTGTCTCTGTCTCTCACTGTCTATAACTCTACCTGTTAAATAAATAAAAAAGTGCATTTGACTATTTTTGCTTTTTTCTTCTAGTGCTTTGTTGTCGTATCCTTCAAATACTTACTCAATCCAATGTCCTGAAGCATTTTTTTCCTAGTACTTTCAGATCTTACATTTAAGTCTTTAAATAATTTTGAATTGAGTGTAAAATTATTTATTTGAGAGCAGATAAACAAAAAGAGAGAGCTCTCATGTTGATTGACTCCACAAATGCCCACAAAGGACAGGACTGGGCCAAACAGAAGCCAATAGTGTGGAATTCAACCCAGCTTTCCTGCATGGTGGAAGGAACCCAGTACTTGAGTTATCCCTACTCCCTCCCAGTATCTGCATTAGCAGGAAACTAGAGTCAGGAGTCAGAGCTGGGTATCTACTAGGTACTTTGATATGAGACACTAGCATCTTAACTGACATCTTAATGCCTAGGGTAAATGAACACCTTTGAGTTCAGTTTTGTATATGATGAGAGATAAAGTTTAAATCTTCTATGTGTGAATATTCAATATTCAAAGCACCAGTCATTGAAAAGACTGTCCTTTCTGCAGTGAATATTCTTAGCATTTCTGCTGAAGATCAGCTCGTAGGAGATGTTTACCTTTAGGCTCTCCAAAATTTTTTATTAATATAAAGAGAACAGATATCATGTATTTTATAAATACAATGCTAAGAAGATATCCATAGTCCCCTCACTCCCTCCATCAATCCCCACTCACCTTTCCTTTTTCTCTATAAGTTTTGCAAAAATATAAATTCAAAAAAACATGATTTCACAATTTTCTTTTGAACCTTGGGTTTAGTGCACCACTAACCATACTATTCAACAAATAAAAAAAAAATCCAAAACCACAGTTTGACTAGAGTATTCACAAGGGCTAAAAACAATAATCAAATCATAAATCTATTTCATTCTTATTTATTCTTGTATCCTATATTAATCAGAACTTATCAGGGAAGAAATGACATTCATCTTTCTTGAATTGCTCATTTCAATAAGCATAATGGTTTGCAGTTGCATTCATGTATTGCAAAGACAGGGTTTCATTCTTTTTTATGACTGAGCAGTATTCCATACTACTCATTTTCTTTTTCCAGACATCAGTTAATGGGAATCTGATTTGATTGCTTATCTTAATTATTGCCAATTGAGGTGCAGTAAACATGGGGGTTATAAATAACTCTTCCAAAGCCTGATTTCATCTAGTTTGGGTAAATTCCCATGGGTGGGATTGCTGGGTCATATAGTAGATCTATTTTCAGATTTCTGAGGAATATCCTTACTGTCTTCCATAATGGTTGTACTACTTTACATTCCTATGAACAGCGTATAAGTGTGCCTTTTCTCCAACATCCTTACCAGCATTTATTATTTTTTTTCATTTTTGGATGATAGACATTCTAACTGGGATGAGATGAAACTTTATGGTGTTTTTGCATTTCCCTGATGGTTAGTGATGCTGAGTATCTTTTCATGTGTCTGTAGGCCATTTGTATTGATTGCATCCTTTGAAAATTTTCTGTGCATGTCCTTTGCCCATTTCTTAACTGCATTATTTTATTGAAGTTGAGTCTCTTAAGATCTTTATGAACATCAGATTGTTGTACCTGAGTGAGTGCAAACAAAAGAGCTCCACAGATTGATAAAATTTGGTGGTCCTTTATTGCGGGTGGTGGAGAGTGGGCTCATGCCCTAAAGAACTCTCGACCCTGAAGCCCAAAGCAACAGGGTTTACAAAGGCAAAAACCACAAAATCGGGAGGGGAATTCATGCTTGCTAGGAATAGGGGGGAATACATGGTTACTGGTTACTGGTTACTGACCTAAAACCTATGTGAAACTAGTATCAATTATAATCTAGTATCAATAAGCTAGTATCAATAAGCTAGTATCAATTATATTGACAACACCAGTTACAATCTTAACAATTCCAATTATAATCTTGACATTAATCCAGGTATTGGTTTTAATCATACGTAGGACTTAGACAAATTACAGTTTTTATCATTAACCCAGGTGTAGTCTATCCACTTCCAAGCTTGAGCGATCATGCTAGGGGGTTTCTGTGCTCTGCCAAGTGAGATGTAGTGGACTGCTATTATTCAACTGTTTTAGATCATAGTCTCAGACCAGAGTCTCATGGTGTGGGGGGGGCACCTTCCCAGAATGGAGTCTCAAGTGCTCCAAAATGGAGTCCCTACTGTCAAGGTGTTATGTCAAGATATTAACCCTTTATCAGTTATATAGTTTGCAAATATTTTCTACCACTCTTCACTTTGCTTAGTGTTTCCTTTGCAGCACAAATCTTCTAAGCTTGATGTAATCCCTTTTGTCTCTTTCTGCTTTCATTGCCTGTGCTTCTGGGGTCTTTACCAAGAAGTCTTTCCTATGCTAATATCTTGCAGTTTTCCCAATATTTTCCTCTAGTAATTTGTTGATATCAGGCCATAGATTTAGAGTCATGATCAGTTGTGAGTTGATTTTTGTATGGGTGTAAGTACAGGTTTTGTTTCATATGTCTGCATGTTGAGATCCAATTTTCCCAACACTATTTGTTGAAGAGACTGTCCTTTCTCCAGGGATTGATTTTAGCTCATTTGTCAAAGACTAGTTGGTTGTAGCTGCATGGATTAATTTTTTTGGTTTATATTTTGTTTCATTGGTATACATGTCTTTTTCTGTTCCAGTCCCAGGCTGTTTTGTTTGTAACTGCCCTGTAGTATGTCTTGAAATCTGGTCTTCTGATACTTCCAACTTTTTCTTGTTTAATGTTGCTTTAGTTATTTGGGGGTCTCTTGTGTTTCTACACAAATTTAAGCATTCTTTTTTTCTAGATCTGAGAAGAATGTTCTTGGAGTTTTGATTGGGGTCTCATTGAATCTATAAATCGCTTTGGGTAGTATGAACATTTTGATGATATTATTTTTTCCAGTGCACAAACATGAAATATTTTTCCATTTTTGTGTGTGTTCTTCTATTTCTTCCTTTAATGTTTTTCAATTTTCATTGTGAAGATCTTTCAAATTCTTAGTTAAATTTGTTCCAAGGTATTTAATTTTTTAGTAGGTATTATGGTTGGTATTGTACTTACAAGTTCTCAGCCTGAATTCATCAAATACAAATATATTTAGCTTATCCAATTCCCAAAGGATTCAAAGTTCACTTTTTTGGTACATTATAAAAATTGTATAAGGAGTTGTTAATTATCCATCCCAGATAATAATTCCTGTCAGATCCTTCATAGAAAGATACAATTATAAATGTGGATGTTAGTTATAAGTGTAGGTGTTGATGAATCTGCCATAGTTTACTGTGGTATTTTTGGTTAAATTTTAAGTCATTCCTGATTACAAACTGATGAGTATCATAACATTTGTGGCAGTGAAGTGTGCTCATAACTTAACATTCCTACTTTCTCTGAATTCTGAATGGTTCAAGCTGGACATGGAAAGAAGTCAAAATGTAAGCTTTCTAGCCCACAGAGTTGTTGGTCTTGGTGCTTAGCAACAAAGATTCCTTTCCATTGCCCTAGTACATTACATTGCATCCTTACCTAGTCACTTACAGAGCACAGGTTTTTTGCTAAATTTACAGTATAAAAAAGGGCAGACAAGAACCCATGTTCTCATAGGCATCCTAGAAAAGTGCTAAATAAAGAAAAAGGGGGGTGGTAGCTCATTGCCTCTTTCATCTCTCCATTCATGCAAGTCATTCATAAATCCCACATAGAGGAACAAGTGAGCAGGGGTCAGGAGCAGTGCTCTAATGTTTAGGCATTTTACTTTGTGGAGGGGGTTGTATCCTTGTCAGCCTACATTCAAAAAAGATACTCTGTCCCAGGAAAACAAGAAGACTAGGAAAGTCAGCATACCCAAATTGTTTCTTTTAATTTTAAAGACTCTCTTGTGTCCAACTGTGGTCACTATGTTAAAAGGAATATTTAGAAGACTGTGAACATTTTGAATGTTGAGCAAGGAGTTGCTCTCCTATGACATGGGTGAATCTATTGTAAGAACAACATGCATGAGTACATTCTTATAGAATATTTCTGCAGTGGTTTTTGAGTTCTTACAGATTTGAGTTTTATAAAATGATGCCAAATCATTATATTTACTTGTTTACTCAAGAGACACAAATATTTTTCTTTAAAGTGAAGAAACAAATTGTAAATGTTGAGAAGCAATTAATTTTGGGATGTGTTAATTTGGAATAACCAGTAAGGATGGCTAATATATATATATACATATATATATATGTACAAATTTAAAATGCAAACCAAGAAGTGAAAAATGTTTTTGTTACTTTAAAAATGAACGTTATAAATTCTCTCCTTAAACTATATTTCACCAGGTACGTGGCTCACAAGGCTAATCCTCCGCCTGCAGTGCTGGCACCCCAGGTTCTAGTCCCGGTTGCTCCTCTTCCAGTCCATCTCTCTGCTGTGGCCCAGGAGAGCAATGGAGGATGGCCCAAGTGCTTGGGCCCTGCACCCACATGGGAGATCAGGAGGCCATAGTGGCCATTTGGTGGGTGAACCAATGGAAGGAAGACCTTTCTCTCTGTCTCTCTCACTGTCTAACTCTGCCTGGCAAAAATAAATAAATAAATAAATAAATAAATAAATAAATTTGCCTTGTACACTCTCAGTTCTTATTCTGAAGATGTTAAAGTGTATCACATTTTTATTGAGAAGCAAAGAAAAATGTTCCATTTTAGAATATTAAAAACATACAATTTAAATTTTGCTGAACAGTTTGTAATAGTTGAATTTGTATTTTTAGGCATAAATATGTTTTCTTATTGATGTATTATGACAGATATATTATTTTCATGGTAGTGGAATGTATGAGGTAAATGATCCAACAGATTTGTTTTCATTAGATCAAACTTTCCATGGGGTACCTAAACTTAGAATGAGTTTGATATCACAACACTATTTACATTCTCTGTAAGAAAAATAAAGGACATTTGTCCCTAGATTTCAAATCACAGAATGAGATAGTCCAATTTATTTTTGGTTCTCAGTGAGGTATTGCTGTGTTTTGTAACACCATGCTTTCATGAAAGATAGATTTTTATTCAAAAGTTCACATTTGTACCACATTTTTTTTCTGTAGGTCTAAAATTTTTCTAAAGGTCAATCTTTCTATAAAAAAGTTCATATGTGTTGCCTGATGTAATCAATTTCTTTTTTTCTAGATTTATTTTTATTTATTTGAAAGACAGAGTTATATAGAGAGGTAGAGACAGAGAGAAAAGTCTTCAATCTGCTGGTTCACTTCCCAATTGGCTGCAAAAGCCGGAGCTGAGCTGATCTGAAGCCCGGAGCCAGGAGCTTTTCTCAGGTCTCCCACATGGGTGCAGGGGCCCAAGGACTCGAGCCATCCTCTGATGCTTTCCCAGGTGCATTAGCAAGGAGCCAGATCAGAAGTGGAGCAACTGGAACTCAAACCAGCACCCATATGGGATGCTGGCACCCTAGGTTGGGGTTTTAACATGCTGTGCCCTGTAATCAATTTCTAAAGTGTATACACTGACAAGAAGAATTACACAAAGTACACTCATCTAACAAGGCATATCTTTGCTAAATTTAAAGACAATGGCTTTACCTGCTACACGTAATGCTAGCCTCAAGTATTTGCTTTGGAGCAATACTCATCTGCAGTTTTCATAGGTTTTATCAGAAAGTATCATTTGATAGTAAATCCTTTTAGTGAATATATGAAATAGATCAAACATTGAATTTGTGAAAAAAAATGGCTGCCATTCAGATCATGCCAAGTCTAAGGCTTTGCCACTTCATGATTATATATCCTTGGGCAAACCAGTTACTTACCTCTTCATGCCTCAGTTGCATTTTCTTTAAAGTTAAAATAACAGGAGCTACCTCCATTTTTCTGGAAACATAAAATTCAGGAAACATCACCTGGTATAAAATAAATGTTAGCAATTATTATTATTATCTATTCACATTTTCCTAAATAAAGGTATTTAAATATCTGTGCCTTTATGCTTAATGTTGTAGTGTACACATTTAGATACAACTCAAAATTTATTTGAAATTATATACATTCAAGTTTTGTAAAACTTCATATTTTGCTTGACATGGTAACTCAAACTAGATTCAATTCCTTTTAATTTGATGAGTGAGCCATTTCTTATCTAATTCCCTGGATAATGTAACTTATTCACTCATTTGTGCTTTGTGATGATACCTGCCTCTTTGTCAAAACAGTAACTAAACTGCATCCTTTTTGGTCAAAAATAAATCAATAGAGTAAATTGGTATTTAAAGAAAGGGACTATTCTTTGGCAGTAATCTTAAACTAGCACATTGATGCACTTTGGTAAGTGCATTGGAGACTTGCTGATTGTGTATGTACATTTGTGAATGTATGTATGGTACATGGGTATGTGTGTGTGTGTGTGTGTGCGTGCTCAATTTAAAGCTACAATAAAATTGTAGCATTATCCAAAGAAATAATTCTAGAAAATCATAGTTTGCAATGATTTTTGCTCTTTGGAGATTATGATGTTTAGATGATGCCTAAAGTTTCTGTGAATTTTTTTCAGAATTCTAGTAATATACAACACTGAAATTCATAAAGAAGGGGAAAATAGTTGGGTTCAAAGATATCATTAGACTACAGAACCAATCAGCCATAATTCAGGCCTCCAAATTAAACTACTTGTATGAGAAAATTTAAGTAGTTGTACTGATGTCACATATTGTTTGCAAACAAATGTATCTTTTTAAAAATTATTTATCTATTTACTTATTTATTTGAAAGCTAGAGTTACACAGAGAGAGAAGAAGAGGCAGAAAGAAGAGAGATAGGTCTTCCATCTGCTGGTTCACTCCCCAATTGGCTGCAATGACTAGAGCTGCACTGACCCAAAGCCAGGAGCCAGGAGCATCTTCTGGGTCCCCCATGCGAGTTCTGGGGCTCATGGACTTAGACCATCTTGCATTGCTTTCCCAGGCCTTAGCAGAGAGCTGGCTCAGAAATGGAGCAGCCGGGACTCAAACCGGCATCCATTTGGGATGCTAGCACTGCCAGGCTGCAGCTTTACCCGCTATGCCACAGTGCCAACCCCAAATGTATATTAATATTACTGTATTTGGTAAACACATAACATTAGTGTTAAAAGAATAAATAATTATAAACCTCAGTGAAGGCAATTTGTCATTAGGTAACAAAACCATGCAATGCATTCAATTGATTTCTAGTCTAGATATTTTTTCATAAAGAAATTTTAAACAAAATTATATTGATGCCAAAATATTCACAATAGAATGATTCCCTGAAGTGCAAACATATGGTAATCATTTACATTGGATGATTGCTTGATAAAATACATCGATAAATTTCATGTAGTCTATCATTTAATAAATCCTTTAAATTAATTGAATTAGTTTGAGGATATGCTTTGAAGAGCGTCTATAAAATGTGTAGGGCAATAATTTATACTGACAATCATAACTTCCCCCACCCACCCATAACCCTCCTATTTCCTGCTCCCTCTCCCATCCCAGAAGATTACAAAATTGTATGAAGGACATTTGTACAGTAAACAAATATACTGATTTCCAATGCAATATTTGAATACTTGAAGCAGGAAAGCTAAGTACTTCTTTGCCAAAATAACATGTTTTGTCCAGTGTAAAACCCATTTGCCATCCCAATACACAAAGGGATTTGGGGCAAGAAGGAAAAAAGAAGTCCACACATGCGGAAATTTTAAGCAAAACAAAATAGAGAATGTATTTAGTTTCATGAAAATCACACAAGAATTAATAGTATTCCACCCATTTCCAACAAATATTTTTAACTTTAATGAATGAATGAATTTTCAGTTACATAGCAGAAAGCTTCTACCCTCTCCCATAAAACTGAAAGAGAAACTTTTTAAAAGTAAAAACTGATGAAAGAATTCTGCAATACATGTTAATGTTAAGTAGCGCAGCAGAGTTTATTTAGAAATACAAACACACACACAGAAAATAAATACATTAAAATCTTACTGAATAGTCCAGTAATAATTCAGGATCCAATATGTGTGCAAAAGATTCTGGATTTCCCACTCACTTTGTATAGGAAATGATGTGCTTTGCTATGTAGCATGTACCTGTAGATTCCTGAACACCTCCACTTTGCTTCTTACCCTGAGTCCCAGCAAATACAGGAACACAGCTGTTGAGTCATTCATTTTCTGGATTTGAGAATATCAAAGAATTAATGAGTATAGAAAGTTGTACAGCAGAGACCAAGAATGTCCAAGGGAGGTCACGTAAATCAATTGAACAAGTCAAACTACTATGAATGTATACTGAATGCTCTGTTTTTAATATGTCTTACTTACCTAAAAAGACATGAGGGCTATTGCTCTCTCTCTCTTAATACAACTAAGGAGAAGATATCACCAATGCTCGAGAAAAATGAATACACAGCAGAGCTAATACAAAATCCCAAAAATCCAAAATAGAAAAACTGGATATGCACTCCTTACACACACCCTGAAGTGACAATGAAGTAGAACAAATCTAAAATTAGAAAAAAATCTTTTTTTAAAGATTTATTTATTTATTTTAAAGTCAGAATTACACAGAGAGAGGCAGAGAAGAGAGAGGGGTCTTCCATCCACTGGTTCACTCCCCAGTTGGCTGCAATGGCCAGAGTTGTGCCAATCCAAAGCCAGGAGCAAGGAGCTTCTTCCAGGTCTCCCACATGGGTGCAGGGGCCAAGGACTTGGGCCATCTTCTACTGCTTTCCCAGGCTATAGCAGAGATCTGGATCCATATGAGCTGCCAGCACTACAAGTGGTGGCTCTACCCACTATGCTACACCACTGGCCCCGAAAATTCTTGTCAAATTAAGAATATTTAACCTTTGTTTTAGAATGAATTATTAAAATATCTAAACTGGGGGAATACATAATTTCTTTCTTTAGAAATCAGAAGAGAAAAAGAACACTTCAAGGCTACTCTGACACCACACAGAAGGAATGGAGAATCATGACCTCAATTAGCCTAGGGACAGAATAAAAGGGAGGGAAATAGGAACAACAGAATTAAGATGAATAAGCTTTGACAGCTGAGAGAATCTGAATGTAAAGAAAAGGCATCCAGTTAACTGAAACAATAGAGATAAGTCTGAGAGGAAAAAACATTGTTAAGGCATATTAATGGGGCCAGAGCTGTGGCTTAGTAAAGTAAAAAAAAATCTAAAATTTGTTTTTAAATTATATAATTAAAAAAGATAAAAAAAGATATTCAATCTTAAGTCTCTACAGCATAAGATATACATCAATTTTCCCAGGTTCTATTTGCATTAATTAACAAAGTTTCATGGGTATAATCACTAGAGTGGCTCCAATAAGTCTTTTTTATAAAAATTATTTTTTAGTTTGACAGGCAGAGTGGACAGTGAGAGAGAGACAGAGAGAAAGGTCTTCCTTATTCTGTTGGTTTACCCCCCCAGTGGCCACTGCGGCCAGTGTGCTGTGGCTGGCACACTGCGCTGATCCAAAATCAGGAGCCAGGTGCTTCCTCCTGATCTCCCATACAGGTGCAGGGCCCAAGCACTTGTGCATCCTCCACTGCACTCCTGGGCCATAGCAGAGAGCTGGACTGGAAGAGGAGCAACTGGGACAGAATCTGGCTCTCCCAGCAGGACCAGAACTCAGTGTGCCTGCGCTGCAGGTGGAGGATTAGCCTATTGAGCCATGGCACCTGTCTCCAATAAGTCTTAACCTGGGATGCAAGTAAATTTAACAAGGATACTCAATAGGAATTTTAGAAGAATTCCAAAATATGTATCTGAATAAAAATAAGTACTTTATTTGGTACATCTCATATTAACTATACTATTGTCTAAATTTCCAATTGTCAGATGTACTAAAAAAATCCCAGAAGCAGCAGAGTTGGTCCAACATGATGAAGAATAAAATAAAATTTTTCAGTTAAAACTTGCCTAGAGAAAATGAGAATTCACAAATCCCAGATTAAAATAACCAAGAAGGCCCAATAAAAGAAAACTCAATGTCATCATACACTAACATTTATTACCTCAGATTTATTTAGTAAAAAGGTGATTATTCCAGCTATATCCCATTAGGTAGCCCAATTTTACCTGCTAAATCCATTAAAAGAAAAAGCACCTCATGATATATTACTAAAATCATATTGCTATATGCCATCCACCATGTCCCCTGTACCTTATACTTAATGTTAACAGATCTGATGAAAATCAATAAATAAATGATGTGTCTTAACCAAGTGTGGGAAATGCATTTTGCTCCAAGTTTTTCCAAAAACCCCTCAGTCTCAGTTTGCCTTCACCTTGAAAAGACACTTCTGAGGTTTACAAATCAGTCCAGCTTCATTGGGCCTCCCTCCAATGAAAGGGGCTAAAATCCATCAAAATAAACTCTAGGCACTGTCCTTGTGCTCCCAGCAGTCATTAGGGGAGTAAATGAGCATATGGAAGACCTTTCTCTGTCTCTTCCTCTCACAGTCTGTAAGTACACCTGTCAAATACATAAATAAATAATTTATATATATACATTTATTTATATATTTATGTATATAAATATATTCAATATAAAATATATTATAGTTTAACATACAATATATTATATAATATATAATAATTATAAACAGATTTTATATAATTTATTATTAATATTATATATAATATACATATATATTATTGAGATGACTTCAACAACCAGCGTGTGTCCAGTTTGAAACCAGGAGCTTCTCCTCCGCTCTGTGTCGCAGCAACCCAGGCACTTGAACCATCTTTCACGGCTTTTTCAATCCATTGGTAAGGAGCTGGATCAGAAATAATTATATATTTATATATAAATAATAAATTCATATATAATTATATATTTATAATAATTATATGTAATTCTATATTATGTATAGAAATATAATATATATTATAATATATAAATATATATATGATGGACCAAAATGTAGTATTCTCCATTTGGCAGAAGGGACAGGCTCCAACATCTACTGTCTATGTCAGTATGTCAGCATAATGCAGGAGGTAACCCCTCTACCAAATAAGAAAAGCTATTTCAGTTCAGCTGGACATCATTCTGCTGACTGTTGACCTTATTACTGTTAGTCTGGATGCTTTCATTGGTTGCAATCCAGAGACCCAATTTTCCCATAGATATAAACATCAGCAAACAAGAAAATTGGGTAAGAAAAGCTTAAGCTCAGAGTTATGATTAATAACTATTTTAACAAAATTTCTCAGATCCCATCTAATCCAAACCTTGGACAATTGGAAGCTGTTGTACTTGGCCCACCCATAATTGAAACGGATTCTAAATCCTTCAACTGCAAGGAGAGTATCATAGACATTAATGCTCCAAATGGATCCAGTTCCCTGCTAATGTGTCTGGAAAAGCAGCACAGGGTGACTCAAATATTGGGGCTCCTGCACCCATGTGAGAGACCTGGAAGAAGCCCCCAGCTCCTGATATCAGTCTGGCCTAGCCACAGTCATTGCAGCCATTTGAGGAGTGAACAAACCAGGAGGAAGATCCATCTCTCCCACTCTCTCTTTCTAGTGCTGCCTTTCAAATTCATAAATAGATCTTTAAGAAAATAGATCACTTCAATAAATTTGCCATTGCTCAGTCATGATGACTTTTACTACCTTCAGTTCTTTTTCAAAAGATTTATTTATTGGAAAGACAGAAAGAGGAGCTGGTGGTTGTGGTGCAGTGGACAAAGTTGCTATCTGTTACATTGGCATCCTGTATGTGCACCAGTTCAAGTACCAGCTATTCCATTTCTGATCCAGCTCCTTACCAATGGACTGAAAAAGCAGGGAAAGATGGCCCAAGTGCCTGGGATGCTGCCACACACATCAGAGGAAAAGGTCCTGGCTTCAACCTGGCCACACTCTGGCTATTAAAGTCATCTCAAAAATGAATTAGGTGGTGGAAGATTTCTGTCTCTCCCTCTCTCTGTAACTCTTTCAAATAAGTAATTAAATATTTTAACATGATAAAAAAGGCAGAGAGACACAGAGAAAAAGAGAGAAGGAAAGAGAAGCAGAGAGGTCTCCCACCTGCTGGTTCACTTTCTATATGGCTACAACTGTGCAAGACCAGGTTTCAAATCCCCATTGAGTTACAGTTCTCCAAATTAGATGACAGGAAGGAAAGTATTTGAGCTATTATCCGTTGCTTCCTAGGGGTATTAACATGAAGCTGATTTGGAAGTGTAGTACCCAAAACTCAGATTAGCACTGCAATATAGGATGTGGGCATCTGTTGTGACTGCTAACAAATTGGAAATCCTAGAGGAAAAATCAACAGATTCCTGGACATATACAATATACCAAAATTGAGTCATGAAGACACATAGAAAAGCTAAACAAACCAAAAACCAAGACAGAGATTGGATGAGTAATAAAGACCCTCCCAACAAGCAAAAGTCCAGGATCAGACAGCCTCACTATTGAATTCTACAGGACTTTTAAAGAGCTAATGCTTCTCAAACTATTCAACTCAATTGAAAGAGAGACAATCCTCTCAAACTCCTTCTATTAATCCTGCATCACCTTAATTCTTCAACTAGAAAAAGATACAGTGGAGAGAGAGTACTATAGAAAAATATCCCTGATGGGGGCCAGTGCCATGGCACACTGGGTTGATCCTCCACCCGTGGAGCCAGCATCCCCTATGGGTGCCAGTTCTGGTCCCGGTTGCTCCTCTTCCAGTCCAGCTTTCTGCTCTGGACTGGGAGGGCAGTGGAGGATGGCCCAAGTGCCTGGGTCCCTGCACCCACTTGGGTGACCAGGGAGATGCTCCTAACTCTGGCTTCCGATTGGACCAGCACCACCTGTTGTGCCATATGGAGAATAAACAAGCAGATAAAATACTTATGTCTCTCTGCCTCTGCCTCTGCCTCTCCCTATAAGTAACTCTACCTTTCAAATAAATAATTCTTTGGAAAAAGTCAACAAACAATAAAGGATGGTGGAGAGGGAGAGAAAAAGGTACCCTAACCCACTGTTGGTGGGAATGAAGCTAGTACAGCCATTATGGAAGGCAGTATCAAAGTTCCTCAGAAATCTGAAAACAAACATACCATATGATCCTGCCATCTGACTCCTAGGAATTTATCCACATGAAATGAAATAGAATATGCATAGGCATGAGTTATCTGTACCTCATGTTTATTACAATTCAATTCACAATAGCTAACATGGAATCAACCCAGAAGTCCATCAACTGGTGACTGGAAAAAGAATATGAGCTATAAATACAGTGTAAAATACTATTCAGCCATAATTGTGAATGAAATCCTATCTTTTGTAACTAAATGGATGAACTGGAAAAAAGTATGCTTCATGAAAGAAGCCAGTCCCCAAAAGACAAATACCATATGTTTTCTCTGACTGGTGGTAATTAATATATAGACAACGAAAAGTAGCATATGAGTTAATATGACATTTTGAGATTTGAGTATTGTCCATAGCACTTTTCTGTACTCTTTCATAGAGTACACAACATATACTCATTGATATTTCTGCTACTACTTGCTGAATTCTTTACTTTGTAGAGGGTTAAAGCTTGTGATTCTAAAATAAAATCAAAGCATGCAGCTGTCAAAATTAAAAGAAAATAAAACGAGAAGGAGGGAGTTGGAAATATGAGACCAAGGGAAGATAGGATAGGATGTTATCAGTTTGCTCTTCAAACTGTATATATAAATTACATGAAATTTGTTCACTTAATATGCATTTAAAAATATAAACTTAACACTGGAAGAAAAAACCTGGGATCTGTGTTTTCTGGATCACCACTAATAAATTTTAGTCTTCATTTATGTCTGACCATATTTAATTTCTTATTTATTTATTTTATAAGAAAATTAACATCACCATTCCTAACAAGTCCATCCTGCTTCATCCATATCTATCAGTTCCCACTATGCTAATAATTTCTCATGAACTTAAATCCATATCATCTTAAAGTGATGTAATGTGGGGCTGGTGCTGTGGCATAGCAGATAAAGTTGCTGCCTGCAGTGCTGGCAAGCCATATGGGTGCCAGTTCAAGTCGTGGCTGCTCCACTTCTGAACCAGCTCTCTGCTATGGCCTGGGAAAGCATTAGAAGGTGGCCCAAGTCCTTGGGGCCTTGCACACATGAGAGATCCGGAAGTAGCTCCTGGCTTCGGATTGACACAGACCAGCCATTGCGGCCAACTGGGAGTAAACCAGCAGATGGAAGACCTCTCTGTCTCTGTCTGTCTGTCTGTCTGTCTCTTTCTCTACCTCTCCTCTATTTGTGCAGCACTTTCAAATAAATAAATAAATCTTTAAGAAAAAAACCTGATTCATGTTATTATTTATGTGTTTTAGAGGCTTTCCAGATGTTGATTACATGTGCCATGGAAACCCATTAAAATGCAAATCCTATAAGAGGCAACCCTTATAGGTAAAATCCAGTGGATGTGTTGAGAAAAACACACTAGCAATACATTTCAAAAAGCTGTAAAATGTTATAAGTTGCTGTCAAAAGCTAAAAATCTGACAATGACTCATTATGTCATTTAGTACATAATGCTGAGAAAATCAGAAGTATTTGTTAAAACTTCTGCTAAAATGCACTAGATTTATAATTTTTAAATGCATCTTTCCTAGATATAATGCAGTCCTGTACTACTTTAGAGTATCAGAAATTTAAAATGTTGGACTGGTGCTGTGGTGGAGCAGGTTAACACCCTGGACTGAAGTGCCAGCATCCCATATGGGGGCCGGTTCAATACTCAGCTGCTCCACTTCTGATCCTGCTCTCTGCTATGGCCTGGCAAAGTAGTAGAAGATGACCCAAGTCCTTGGGCCCCTGTACCCATCTGGGAGACCTGGAACTAGCTCCTGGCTCCTGGCTTCAGATCAGCACAGCTCTGGCAGTTGCAATCAATTAGGGAGTGAACATCAGATGGAAGACCTCTCTCTTTCTCTCTGGCTCTCCTCTCTGTCTGTAACTCAACTTGTAAATAAATAAATAAATGAATCTTTAAAACAATTAAGAAATTTAACATGTGAAAGGTTTTTAAAAAATGTATTTCTTTATTGTGAGGCAGAGTTACAGATATAGAGAGGAAGAGAAAGAGAGGTCTTCTATCGACTGGTTCACCCCTAAATGGCCAGAATGGCTGGAGCTGGGCCGTTTGGAAGCCAGGTGCCAGAAGCCAGGAGCCAGCAGCTTCCTCCAGGTCTCTCACATGGGTGCAGGGGCCCAAGCACTCAGGGCATATTCCAGAGCTTTCCTAGGCCATTAGCAAAGAGCTGGATTGGAAGTGCAGGAGCAGGGACTCAAACTGGTGCCCATGTGGGATGCTGGTGCTGCAGGTGGATGCTTAATCTACTATGCCACAGAGTGGGCCCAGGGAAAGGTTTTAGGAAGACATCTTTCATGTAGACTAGGCTGCAATATTGCAAGGTAAGGTTTAGCTTTTATTTCCACACATCAGTATTCATCTTTTAGCAACTATAAATACTGAATATCATACATATAGCCATAAATATAGGTAATTGCAGATTTTGTTGTCATTCTTTCTAATTCTTTTTTTAATGTCTCCTAATAGGCCATCTTATGGATTATTATATTGATGTTACCTGTACACAACCATCAGGCATTTCCACTGTTGAATGTGTTTATGTGTACAGGTAGTTTTGTTTGTGTGTACATGAATGCACATTTGATGGAGATAGCAGACAGTAATACTGTGAGAATTCCTAACGCTGATTTTAAACTTTCTGTCCTCTGCAGAGATGGCTGTCATTGAAGTAGACCACAGGGCCCCTTTTGCTGTTGTGAACTGAAATGTAGATTAAATGATAGATGTGTCTATCACATCGGAGAAATACTTCTGAAAAAATCGAGCCTATTTAAGCACCCTGATCTACATTTTCAACCTCCACAACTCTGAGAAGTAAAATTCCATGATTTACATCATATTTTCTGTGGTATTTTCTTAACAAATTTATATATCCTCATTTCTGCCAGCATTTTCTGCTGTCATCTAGAAGGTCCTTGTGAGTAGCAGAGAAATATAGAAACTAAAAACTGTGATTTTAGATTACCAAGTATCTACTAACACAAAAAAGATATCCCAGAAGCAACCTACTACCATCCTCCAGGACCCAGAAAAAAAAAAAAGGAATGAGTCAAGATGCAGGGCAGTAGAAAAAAGTGAATAATGAAAGATCACATCAGAAGTAAATAAGGAAGGGTTTGATGCTGTGGTGTAGTGGGTTAAAGCCTTGACCTGCTGTGCATGCATCCCATATGTTGCTGTTAGGAGACCAGGTGCTCCACTTCCAATCCAGCTCCCTACTAATGCACCTGGGAAATTGGTGGAAGATGGACCGTGTTCTTGGGTGCTGGCACCCACATGAGAGACTTGGAAGAAGCATCTGGCTTTTCCAATAAATAAATAAATCTTAAAAAAATAGAAGCAGTGTTAGCACTGTTGGAAAAACAGACACATAGTTCAATGGAAAAGAATAGGCAGCTGAAATTTACCGACTTTTCTACAGGCAACTCCTATTTAACAAAGGAAAGAAAACAAACAGGAGAAAGAAGAATCCCTTTCGCAAATGGTTTAAAGGAAAGTGATTATCCATATGTAGAAACCTGAAAAGATACCCCAACACCTTATACACTATGTAAAAGCAACTCAAGGTGAATTAAAAGTCTAAATATAAAACCAAAAACTAAGTAAACATATGAGAAGCTGTAAAACATTAGCATAGACAACAGTTTTGGGTCAGATTCCAAAAGCACAAGTAACAAAATAAAATATACAAATTTGAGCATATCAAATTAAGATACATCTTCACAACAAAGTAATCAACAGAGTGAAGATACAATGGACAGAATGGCAGGAAACATTGAAAACTCTGACTATGACAAAAGATTGATAGCCAAAACATACTTATATAGAACTGGAAAAACTCCAAACAAGAAGCAAAATGTACAGTTCAGAAATGGAGAATGATCTGAATAGATGTTTCTCAGAAGAAGAAATCTCAATGGTCAAGACATAGATGAACATGCCCAATATCACTAGCCATTAGGGAAATGTAAATCAAAACCAATAGCAGACTCCATCTGTGGGAGAAGACAATGCTTGGGCTTTCATTTGTGCAACAAGTGGGTTTAGAGGACCCTGTTCACCATTAGAGGGCAGAGTCTACATGGAAGTAAGGAAACCTTAATGTTTTCCTAATGGGCTTGTTAACTTCTTGACCAATGCCTATTACTTTTGCCACAAACTTTCCAGTCTCACTACTTTCCTGCTTCTTCCTCTTCGCTGTGGCTTGCAAAAACAGTATACCTTCTATATACGGAGGATACTTTTGTTTTGTTTTATTCCTTCTGTCTCATGATGTTCCTCTAAGAAATCACAACCCTCCAAGTATTCATTCATTTATGCAGTCTGCAGTTTTCATGGGCTACTACATGGCAAAGTACTAGGTTAAAGGAAAGGTATAGGTCAGGAACTGAGCAAAGTTCACAATGATGAAGCCATTGGGGAAATGAACCTGATGGAAGACCTCTCTCTCTCTCTCTCTCTCTCTGCCTCTCCTTCTCTCTCTGTGTAACTTTGATTTTCAAATAAATAAATAAATCTTTAAAAACTAACTAAATATACTAATAACTTGGTGGCAACACCTTTCTATCAGAACATGTGAAGCACTCAAACACAGTTTGTCCCAGAAAGTCAGCCATAGTTTTCAAGGGCATGTCTTCTACTCCATTTGTGGACACCTCTGTGTGGCGTAAGGGCACTTATTTCTTCCCTTCTTCTTTCTTACCACTCTCACAGTTATAACTTCTATCAATGCTTCCACAGACCAGTCTCTATGAAATTGTAGAACTAATATCCTCCCATGTCAAAAATGTCATGGGTTTAAACACAGAACCCAAAATAAGACAAGTAACTGACCTTCTTATTTACACAGTGTGGAAAGTAAGATTCTCAGTGGATCACTGGGTAACTGTAAAGTACTGCGCAGAGAAAAACTGTAACTTATCTGTATTTATGATGCTGTAATTCTCCACTTTATGCATACTCAGATTAAATGAGCTCCCGTTAGTGGGCAGCACTGTTGCATAGTGGGTAAAGCTACTGCCTGCAGTGTCAGCATCCTATATGGGTGCCGGTTATGATCCTGGCTGCTGCACTTCCAATCCAGCTCTCTGCTGTGGCCTGGGAAAACAGTAGAAGATGGCCCAAATCCCTCATCTCCTGCACCCACCTATGAGACCTGGACAAAGCTCCTGGCTTCTGGTTGTGGATCCAAACAGCTCCAGCCATTGATCTCTGTTTCTGCCACTCTGTAACTCTGCCTTTCAAATAAATAAATAATTATTTTAAAAAACAGCTTCATCCCAGAAGAAGTTCCTGGCTACTGGCTTCAGACTGGCACAGCTCCAGCTGTTGCTACCAATTGGGGAGGGAACCATCGGATGGAAGATGTCTCTCTCTTTCTCTCTCTCTCTCTCTCCTCTCTCTGTGTAACTCTTTCAAATGAATAAATAAATCTTTAAAAAAGTAGCTCCAGTTATTGACAACACAGTAGACTTGCATTAATTTTAATTCCCTTCTCACTTTGCAAAGGGATCAGTGGCAGGTCAAAACAGTTGAGAGCCTTGCTAACAGGAGAAGAAATAGCTGAAGACAGAAAATGAAAAGCAGCCAAATACATCATCAAAGAAAGAGAAGTGGACCTCATCCAACACAAACCTTTAAAAGTGGATGCTCACAATTAACGAGTGAAACAGCTGCCCACTGAAATCTTATCTAGGGAGGGAAGATGTCCTAAGTTCTGCTTCTGTAAACTTCAGTCATAAATCTGTCCTAATAAATCTGTCCCCAGCATCTCTTTTACAATCATACTGGACCCACTGACCATTGGAAATGTGGTCCTAAGTCATGTAGGCTGCCATTTAAACCCACCAATGCTGTAACAGCTAAGAAACTTGAATTTGATGCTCAGTTCTCAGGAAATCATTCCAACTGAGCCTAGGGCCATTAATAGAAACTCCTTGGATCCTCCACTGTCTCTGTGCCTGTTTGAAAGAAGAGAGTTTTCCCACCCCAGGTTTCTGGAACAGCTTCAAATTCCACATTGGAAAAATCTGATAACTAATATGAGAGGGATCAACACACAAAGCAGCTATTCATGCTTCACACTGCTCCCCACCAGGAAGATGAGATGCAGGATGAGAGCAGTGGGGCAGATCCTAGTCAGATCCTTCTTCCCACCCCTCTGCTGCCCCAGGCTCCCTGCTGAAGGCCATCCTGCCCCACCCTGCAGAAACCAGCCCAGGAAACATCAAGAGGCCCAGCCCAACTGTATTCTAAGACCACCCACAGTGGGAACCCAGCTTATTTAACTGTGGAGAGCCAGAGTCTTTCCGCCTTCCTTCTCTGCGTGTGCAGGTTTCCAGAACGCTGCCCTCTCTCTCCTGTAACCACTAGATTAAGCACATTAGGGACAGTTTGGGTGAGGTTCTGCAGGAGAGAGTCCAGGCACTGGGAGCCTGAGAAGCAGAGGTGGGAGACAGAACAGCCCAGGTCCCAGCCCTGACCTCGGGGGAAACTGCCAGGATCTCTGGTGCCCTGGCACCCACCCTTCTCCCACACATGTCCCCACCCCATCCTGCACACCAAACCTGCAGCAGAAAGTCCCCGAGCAGGTAAGCTTTCTTCCAGAAACACGGGGAGCAAAGCAGGGAGTGTGGGGAACAGAGTCCCTGGTAACTGGGACCCACAGGTGGACAATGAAGAGGGAAGAAGCAGCAGGAGGCAGGCTCAGGTGAGCACTTGGAAACTGCCTGGGATTGCACGTGCAGAGCAGGTGATGCAGTAAATGAGAGAGAAGGAGCACCACAGCCCCCAGGGCTGACCCTGATCAGGGAATGAACTCCCTCTGGTCCAACTCAGACCCCCAGGGACTGGCAGTTTTACACACATGTGCACAGGCATTCGGGAAGCAGAATATGTTGGAGCTCCTGGGAACTCTGGGAAATGGAGTCCAGTCCGCAGCATCCATAGAGACACCAGCTGGCCCTCCCCAAAGGCTGCAGTCGGGGGTGGGTGCCCACAACCAGAGGGCATTTCCTTTTGTTCAGTCCCTCCTTCCTTTCCTTCCCAACCCAAAATCTCAGGGATCAGTTGCTGTTCTTCCTTTCCTGAATCAAATCTGAAAGAGTGACACTCACTGCTGCTAACTGACCCCAAGTCCTGGCTCCCTCATAACCTCTGTCTCTTCCAGAAAAATCTTATTTACTACTTTGGCCCTAGAAATCATAAATGACTATGATAGAATGTAACTTTTAACAGAAGTGAGGAAGGCATGGTTTAATATCCAGTTTTGAGAATACAATTTTCATTTGTGTTTTATTGATGTTTATAGTTCTTTTAAGATTTGTTGATTTATTTGGAAGTCAGAGTTACAGAGAAGGAGAGGCAGAGAGAGAGAGAGAGAGAGAGGTGTTTTCCATCT
Source organism: Oryctolagus cuniculus (assembly GCF_051225735.1). NCBI lineage: Eukaryota > Metazoa > Chordata > Mammalia > Lagomorpha > Leporidae > Oryctolagus > Oryctolagus cuniculus. Next base: position 420,485 of record NW_028301697.1, on the reverse strand, counting down.
GCTGGTTCACTCCCCAATTGGCAGCAGCACCACAGCGCTGACCCCTTATAGTTCTTTTCAAATCATTTTACACTTTCTTTTTATTCATCTAGTACAGAGACAGAAGAATGGACACAGAGCTAACATAGCTGAGTATTCAAGGAGACAGGTTAAGGGGTTAAATGCCTCATATCATATCATTTATACCTTAGATTAATTCTGGGGACAGTATTATCTGGAATTTACAAAGTAGAAACTGAATGGAAAGAGCTTAGAAAAATACGGTGTTTTTTAATATCATTAAAAAGTCTAAGATAAAGGCTAACCAAGGGGCCAGCACTGTGAAATAGCAGGTAAAGCTACTGCCAGCATGGACATTCCATATGGGTGGAGGTTGAGCCCGGCTAGTCTGCTTTCAATCCAACTCTCTGCTATGGCCAGGGAAAGTGGTGGAAGATGGCCGAAGTCCTTGGGCAGCTGCACCTGTGTGGGAGACCCAAAAGAAGCTCCTGGCTGCTGGCATTGCAGCAGTACAGCTCCAGCCATTGTGACCAACTGCTGAGTGATCCAAAAGATGGAAGATGTCTCTCTCTCTCTCTCTCGCCTTCTACTCTGTGTAACTCTGACTTTCAAATAAATAAATAAATCTTTTTTAGAGAGCCAATCAACATATAACACTAGCATAAAAATGTTTCTTTTGTCTTGGGTCTCAGTTTTTATAATCTGATTTCTCAAATGGAAAAATGTGAGAGAGATGAAGTGTACCTACAAAAATAATTTACTATACTTATTTACTGTAATAATTTACTGTAATGATGTACTGTAATTTACTGTAATAATTTACTGTAAAGAACCACATAGGATTATAACTTGTCTAGAAAACAAAGGAGATTCAAAGTTGCTATTATTTAATGGTTATTTTTTCTTATTTTTAATATCAAGATAGTATATAAATATTATGCACTCCTGGGTATTTCTGTGTTGTTTGATATGTTTTATTTTTAAGCAGAAATTCAAAGAGATAACTGGCTAACATGGAGTTCTGTGTTTCTGATTACTTCTCTCAATTAGAGATCATGGGATTAGAGTTGGTGCTAGATTAAGAATGCTTCAATCTTTATCCACTGGCTTCACACCAGCATTTACTATGTTAAAAAGTATTCTTTGGGTAGATTGCTCTTTCTTGCCAGACTGTAAACTTCATGGGGTCTAGAAACATATTTGCTTTGACACTAAAACTCAGCATCTTGACAGTCAGTCTTTTAGTTGAATAAATACATGATATACAAAATAAATATTTCTGCCCCTCAAGAACTGCCTAAGAGAGAAGAAAATAGAAATCAATTTGATGACTCTCAGTATTAGGTGAATATATAATTTGTCGTTCTGACATAAGCTTGGTCATAAAAAGGGAATATGAATAATTACACACAGTTGAAGTGTATGAACACCTAGGGCCAGCGGGTTAAATGTTCACCCTAGCAATGTAAGGCATTCCATGTCAATAGGAGAGGAAGGAGGAAGAGGGGAGGGGGTGTAGGTGGGAAGGTGGTTACGGTGGGAAGAATCACCATGCTCATTACTTAGCAGCAAAGAGAGAATCTGTGATCATTTGTTGCTTAAGAAAGGGTGATAGGCATTATTTAATTATAATGCAGGCATCAGTGTTTTCCTGTCTCTGAAATAGGAAGTCTATAACTCAGAATTCCTTGCTGTTTCATCAAAAACAATTCAAAACAAAAACCTAATTAAGCATAAGAGGAAGTTACGCATTAGAAGTCTATTCTAATCTCTAGGAGGTTCAGGGGTTGGAAAATTCATCCAAAATCTTGCTGCCAAATGTCCCATACATTTTCCATGACCACTACCCATCAGCATAAGCTCTTTTAAAAAAAAGAAAGATTTATTTATTTGAAAGTCAGAGTTACACAGAGAGAAGAGAGGCAGAGAGAGAGAGAGAGAGAGAGAGAGAATCTTCCATCTGCTGGTTTACTCCCCAATTGGATGCAATGGCCAGAGCTGAGCTGATCCAAAGCCAGGAGCTAGGAGCTTCTTCCAGGTCTCCCATGTGGGTTCAGGAGTCCAAGGATGTGGGCAATATTCTAATGCTGTCTCAGGCCATAGTAGAGCTGGATCAGAAATGGAGCAGCGGGACTTGAACCAGTGACCATATGGGATGCTGGCACTGCAGGCGGCAGACTTACCTGCTACACCACAGCACCAGCCCCCATAAGCCCTATCTTCTGCAGAACCAGCACCCCAGACACCAGCCACCACATGGCATCCCATGGCACACTCACCCCTGGCAATGTGCTGCAGCTCCTGCTCCTCTCCACTTTCACTGGAAGAATCTGCAACTCCTTGTTTTCATGCAAGTAATTCTGATTCAGATGATGACCCTGACACAATTGGCTGGCAAGTGCCATGGCATGTGTCCATGGCCTAGCTAAATGCAAAGCTGGAACATTTTAAACTTTTCACTGCCATGGTGAGACACGGACTCCATCTAATGAAGTAGGGGATTTTTCAGGGAGTCTAGAGAATCAAATATGACAAAATGACAAATCTTAACCAAAGAGTGCCGTGGTACAGATGAAGAGAACCCAAAATGTATTTTTCTATCTTTTCTTTTCTGAGTTAAGTGCCTAAAAACAAAGCCAATGAGGGTTAAACAGACCCATTCTGAAAATTCCTTAACATCTTCATTTTCATCCAAATTAATATATTGCTTGAAGAAAATAAATTTTACATAAATGAAAATGCAGTACCACAGACAAGTGTACAGAACATAGGCCCTCAGTTAGCTTCAAACCATCTGGGTCCATTAATGTGTTCTTCCAGAATCAAAGCTGCAGTACAATAGAACCACAGCCTCTGACATTCCTCCTCCACCCCAATGGATCTTGGGTTTTCCTCCCACCTCCCCTCTCCTGTGAATACATCAGTAGCAGAACAAATGGAATCCAAAGATACGATGATGTTATTTAACATGGAATAAACACAGTGTTTTAGTCAGTATAATCCTCAATACTACACTAATAATTCCGAGTTCACTGATTATGAAAGTAAGTATAAGAAATCTCTTCCTAAGTAATCATAACATCGAGAGCTGAATGTAGACTTTCAAAGTGAAAGAGAGAATAGTGTAGAGATGTGTATCTCTATAATAGAGATTTACCGCTGTAATTTATAGACAGTACACCATGTTTGTATTTTTTTTTGTAGTCCTGCATATTTTATTACATGCAGCTTGTCACTTTGGAAATTTTATGATTAGACACTAATATGCAACAAATTTTGAATCCTTACAGATAATATAGAGCACCCTAGGCCCTCCCAAGGGCAGAAAACAGACCAAGAGCTCATAGACTGGCTGCAACTGCAAGAAGCAGATGAAGATATCGTCAGAAAGATACATATTCCTGCAGTGTGGCTGCTGAGCAGTTCTGCCCTTATGGATCTCATCTCTGTTTCAGATCGTTAAAGAAAGTTACATGCTTTCTGACATTTCTAAAGATTTCACTAATGAGAATCTAAGATATCTTCACTACGCTAAGAGCCTCAGAACAGCCCAAAGACTTGGGCCATCTTCTACTGCTTTCCCAGGCCATAGCAGAGAGCTGGATCAGAAGAGTAGCAGCCGGGACTAGAACCGGAGCCCATATGGGATGCTGGCATTCAGGCCAGTGCTTTAACCTACTGTGCCACAGCACTGGCCACAACATAGTATTTCTAATAGAAGAGATGGTTAAGTCATTAACTCCTCTAAAATACAAGTTAAGTATTAGTTTTGAAACTCTGATTCATTCATGAGAAAAACAAAAGGTTAATTTTCTCTCTTTGCTTCTGGGTATGTAAATTTTCTTCTAAGAAATTAATCATGACTTTTACATCTCAGACCCTATTATGAGTAAGTAGAGAATATTGTGGGGTCATACGCTCATTCTATCAAAAGAACATTTCTCCAATTAAAGAAAACATTATGGGAATCCCATATGGGAACTGGTTTGAGTCCTTGCTCCTTGCTGCTCCACTTCTGATCCAGCTCCTTGCTATGGCCTGGGAAAGCAGTAGAAAATGGCCCAAGTGCTTGGGCCCATGCACATGCATGGGAGGCCAGAGCTATGGCCCAGCAGATTAACACCCTGGCCGGAAGCACTGTCATCCCATAAGGGCACTGGTTCAAGACCGGGCTGCTCAACTTCTGATCAAGCTTTTAGCTTATGGCCTGGGAAAGCAGTAGGAGAAGGCCCAAGTCCTTGGGCCCAAGCCTAAGTGGGAGACATGGAAGAAGTTCCTCGTTCCTGGCTTCAGATCAGTACAGCTCCAGCCATTACAACCAGTTGGGGAGTAAACCATCAGATGGAAGACTTCCCTCCCTCTCTCTCTCTTTCTCTCTCTCTCTCTCTCTCTGTGTGTGTAACTCTTTCAAATAAATAAACAAATCTTTAAAAAAAAAAGCCAGGAGTCAGGGAAATTTCATCCAGGTCCCTTGCTTGGGTGCAGGACCCAAGGATTTACCATATTCTGCTGCTTTCCCAGGTATGTTAGCAGGGAGCTGGATCAGAAGTAGAACATGCAATTGGTGCCCATAGAGGATGCTAGTGCTGCAGTTGTTGGTATAACCCATTTTGCCACAGTGCTGGCCCCATAACAATTTATAATTCCTAGTAATTAACAGGGAAGAAAGAAGTATGGCAGGATACCTTTTTTTTAGAAAAATTATTTTATTTATTTGAAAAAGTTATATAGATAGGGAGAGAGAGAGAGAGAGAGAGAGAGAGAGAGAATCTTCTGTCTGCTGGTTCACTGCCCAAATGGCTACAATGGACAGAGCTGAGCTGAACTGAAGCCAGGAGCAAGGAGTTTCTTCTGGGTCTCCCACATGTGCAAAAGGTCTCAAGGACTTGGGCCATCCTCTACTGCTTTCCCAGGTGCATTAGCAGGAGGCTGGACTGGAGGTGGAGCAGCCGGAACTCTACCAGCACTCATATGGGATGCCTGTATTTCAGGCCAGGGCTTTAACCTGATGTGCCACAGTGCTGGCTCCAACAGGTGACCTTTTACTCTCAATAATCTCCTCTTGGTATTGGCAGCAGTTTGTAATTTTTTGTTTATTTGCCTTCTTCTTAATCTATATTTTTAAAAAATTACAAAATGTTCCAGCACCCTGAGAACCTCCATCACAAGGGCATACCATCAGATGTTTGTCCAGAAAAGGGTGGTGTAGATGCAAGGTGGAAAATGCAAGGTGAGTTGATTCATCTTTCTCAGGCTGTGGTTTCCATGGGCAACTTTTACAACCAACTGCCTTATTTGTTCCTCTTCCACAGAGTGGAACACATGTTAAGTCATCCTATTTAGCCAAAAGCCAGTGGCAGCACTTCAATATGTCATCAATCCAGGGACAGCATTGTGGTACAAAGAGGTAAGTTGCCAACTGCAACAGCAGCATGCCTTATGGCACTGCTTTGAGACTCACCACCTTCACTTCTCATTCAGCTCTTTGCTTGGGAAAGCAACAAAGATTGCCCAAGAGTTTGGGTTCCTGCACCCCCATGGGGGACTGGGACAGAGTTCCAGGGTCCTGGCTTCAGCCTGGCTCAGCCCCAGCTATTGTGGCCATCTGGAAGTGAGCCAGCAGATGGAAGATAGAGATCTCTCTCTCTATTACTTTTACCTAAGCATACATTACATACATAAATGAAGATGCATCAATATAGCAACTTGTTGAGGAAAAGTCTTCTGATTATTGCAGGTTTTGTTTGAATGCAGAAAAATCTTCAGACACAAAAATTATAAACTGATTTATATTTATATTTCTCAACCACATACTTTTCAGAAAAAATTGTCTGCCACTCAGCATCAGGTATCAGTCTGAAAGCATTCATTAAAAAATCAAGTAATTTTACTAAGCACAAAAACCTCTAGTATAGACTGCATATAAACCAGTGGCTTCCATGGGTATACACAGATTGATTTTTGTTAATTTACGGGGATCACTGCACTTCCCTGGCATGGAGCTGTCTGAAGAGTTTAAACACTGATGGGTGTGGCATTATTTCTGATATTTGCTTATTATCCAGAGTGCATTTATTAAATATCTATCTTGAACTCCACACTCTATAAATCTATTTCAAATATGTAGATATTTAATGGTACTTACACATTTACAAACTGAGCTAATCCTCCTAACTTCTCTCTGGAATAGCTATGCCTTTGACATTGCCTTTTTTCACACATATGGAAATGCATAATATGCTTCTGTATGGTACTTCAGAATTTATAAAAGGCTTTTCAGGTAAGATTTACATAACATCATGTGAAAGTGGCCAAAGGACACAGTCTTCTCATTACAGAGGGGAGAGGTATGAAGTCACTCTCTGAACAGTTACTCAGATTCTATCAGTCAGGTTCAGAATCTTATTAGGTATCAGATACACATCTAGATTTTTTTCCCTACTGTCTCTTTGTCAGAATTCCCAGCCTATGAGTGAACTTCATCTGAATGAATGCTAATATTCAAGGTTCTAAGTGAAAAAATTACTGAGGTTTGTATTGGTGAGTAAAGCATGTGTCTAAATGTTACATGTATTTAATAATAAGTATTGAATCATATGAAACTGAATATAAGATTATGCAAATTTTTAAGATGAAGAGCATATATTTAAAACCACATTCTTACATTTTGCAAACGTGTTGAAACAGCTTACTGGAGCATGTGTTTGGCATAGTGGTAAAGCCTTCCACATCCCAGTCAGAATGCTCAGGGCTCAAGCCCTAGCCCTGCTTCTGCTTCTGGCTTCCTGCTAACAGAACCCTGGGAGGCAGCAGCTGATGGCTCAAGTACTTGAGTCCCTGCCACCTGTGTGGGAGACCCACACTGAGTTCCTGGCTTCAGCCTGACCCAGCTCTGGTTGGTGCAGACATTTGAGGAATGAGCAGGAAATGGAAGGGCTCTCTCTGCCTTGCAAATAAACAAAAATAACTATACAGACCTTTTCTTAAGGTGTCTTGTTCACATCTAAATGATTTCCCTTTTCACAGTAAAATGCCTAACTGTCCTCTTTAGTAACAATGCATGTTTTGCTCTCCATGTCCACTCCTGAGCTCCAAGTACTGGCAGCTCACCCTAGCATGCTGACTGGTTCCAATGTTCAAGTACTCATCTCCCATTCTCTTTTGGTGGGTCTACCAGAAAGAAAGGAGAGTATCTACAGTAATTAATATCTTACTGTGGCTCTTGCTGTCCACCTGCAGGCCTGAAGGATGACCACCTGAATACACACTGTGATGTTCTGGACGTAGTTTTCAAACTTCAGTCACTTTGCAGCTGAGGGACTCTGTCCTCGTCAATGACTTGAAAGCCTGCAGGAGTAGGGAGAAGCTGTGTTTGAAGAATTCACAAATACAGTGCATTGAAGCCAACCACTACCACCCCCACCACACCCCTACTTCAGGGTTCTGGCAAATCCCAAACCAGGAGTTTGGGACCAGCAGTGGTTCAGGAGGTGACCTCAACTCCTTACTCTGAACAGCTCCAAAGAGCCTGGTGCACCCAGCGGGAGCTCAGCACCTCGAACTCCCACCCTCCTGCCCTTGCCACCAGGATGCCCGGCTCCCAGAGCCTCCAGGAGGCCTGCAGCAGACCCGCAGGTCCAGGTGCACTGGGATGTGCGTCCAGAACTAACCCAAAATACAGGCCCAGCTTAAGTGTCACCTCCCCACAAAGTCACTGTCACCTACTCCCTCCCGGAAGGCTGCAGGCCAGCACCCGGCACCGGGTGTCATGGCATTTGGGGTTCACCCGCTCTCCCTCAAAGGAAGATGCCCCCGTGGGAACCCCGCTCCACCTGCAGCAGGGCTGGGGGTGGAAGGGCCGAGCCAGCCTCCACCCTAGGACTGCAGCCTGGGAAAGTCCAGGGCCCCAGTGCCCTTGCCAGGCATAGGGTCTCTCTAAGTGTACTCTGAGCCAGGGCCTCAGCCATCAGCAGCTCTCTTGCTTCCAGAATCTGCTGCAGGGCAGTTCAGGCTCAGTCCAGCAGGGGGCCTCAGGACAATCGTTGCTGCCCTGAGGCAGGACCAGTGCTGCAAGACCCGCCCCATGCTAGGCTGGGTATAGAGGCTGTGGACATTGGTGGGCAGCTGGTAGTTGCAGTGTGTGCGCATGACATGGGTGGTGTTAGGTTCTTGGCTGTCCCGTTTCGTGCCTTGGGGCTAAAATGCCGGTGGTGGCCCCTGAGTCAGGAGGGGCAGGAGAAGAAGAGACAGACCTGGTGAGTGTGACTGCCCACCTCTCCTGCCAGCCCTGCTGGCTGAGGCTTGCAGCACGTGCTGCACTTGGGGAAGCAATGAAGGCCAAGTCTCAGCAGGAAAACCAAGTGCGCGGTGCTGATTTACTCACTGACACAGCATCTGTGTGGTCTGCATGGGCAGACAGGGGGAAGGGTTTGGTAGAAGGGTGCTGGAGGTGCACTGGGCCTTTGTGCTGCTGCCTGCTGTAGGCATCCAGGGCAGCAGAGTCCTGCGGGGTCCCTAGAGATCCTGGCCATGCTGTGCCTTCCATCATCCACCCTCCTGCACTGATGCTGGGGGAAGTGCTTCTGTGGTTGATATCTCATTGGAATCCATGGTCATTTTCTCATGATGGGCTGATCTCACACAGTGACAATCATGGAACAAATCACTGTTCTGTGGCATCTGCCTCCCAGGAGCATTGCAGGTGGACAGGGGGAAACGGGTGACTGGTGGCACCTCCTGTGCATGGTCTCTGTCCCATCCTGGACCGAAGGTGGAAAGGGAAGGAGAGGAGCTGGCTCAAAGCAGTCCCGCTGCGGGTTCCATTAGGTGCAAAATGTCTCCCGATTGCGGTTAACCTTGCAGAGAAACTGTCTCCTTTTGTGGGCAAGTGACAGCATCTGCTTTATTAGCTGTGCAGTGTATTGATAATTAAAATTTGGGCATCCCTATCTATAGTCCTCACAGCATAGTTACATTCTGAGGAAGTGATGAAACTGCTCAGTACTTCGGGGCTGAGTGTAATATTAGGTGGGCAAGCCTGTTGTTGGCTTTTGGTTTATAGCTATTGGGCGACTTTATTTGGTAAAAATGCATTCAGGCTCAGTAGTGTATTCAAGGATGACCACTTACTGAATTGTCTTTTTTTTTTTTTTTTGTAAGAATAAGAGTATTGAAGACTGGGTTGAGCTACCTATGGCAAAACTCCACCATTCCTGGGAAGGCCACAATTGGCAAGAAAAGCAGGTAGCAAGCTTTCACCAAGTAAGTTGAGATTCCTGTGTTTGCAATCTGAAGAGCTCACTGCTGAGCTGGGAGGGGAACTGCTCTGAGCACAACTCATTAGAGAACTGTTCTTGCAGACCTTCCCCGAAGGAAGCACTGTTGTGGTCAGAAGCATTCCAGGAGCTGCTGGCCAGCAATTGTGAATTAGGCTTGAATTGAATCCACTGCAAGTATCACAAGAGTGCAGAAAGGCTGTGTCCTCAAATCAGCAGCTCACCAAGGAGAATTTGACTTAACCTAGAAGGTCTGTTTATCTCCGCTTATTTCTCAACATATTCACACCAGGTGGGGAAGATAAATCACCCTTCAGCTCTGCAATGGCAGTGCTCTTGGTTGAGGCTGAGGATGCTTTTCATTGCATGCAGTGTTTGCAAGAGACTTAGTTCCCTGAGGATTTATGCCTCTCCTGTAAATACATTTTTGGCATTAAAACAAACTGAAGTATTTCTGTTTTAGTAGTATGGAACCAACTTAAGTATATTGCCTACTGGCATCTTTGTCTTTAAAGAGCTAAATCCACAGGATTACAGGATTGAGTAAAAACAAGAGAATAGCTAATCCTAGTACTAGAAAAGCACAAGGGAATGTTTGATCATTAGCTTCCTTATATTCCTCATGTTTCTTTTTATTTTTCTGCCTGCTCTTCCCTACATACAGATGGTCTGGCTGTATTGGAAGCTTTTTTAAAAACTGAATTCTGTGAAGAAAATATAGGCTACTGGCTAGCTTGTGAAAACTTCCAAAAAAATCCACCCACCCCAGAAGCTATCCTTATATGCAAGAAAAATATATACACTCTGCTTAGAAAAAGGCCCAAAAGAGGTTAGACACAATTCCTCATTTCAGCATAAAGTGTACACTCTTGACATCAAGAAGCAACAAAAGAAGTAAAGACATAAGACTAAAGCAAGGGCCAGGGAATCTGAAAAGCTTCCTCTCCTGATGCCCTGACTTTCAAATAAGTCTCCCCAGACCTGGCAGGTGGAGCTCATCACACATTACAGCTTCTGATTTCCACTTTCAAAGAGAAGAGCCCCCTTTTCTAACAAAGGATAATGAGTGATCTTTGTTTCAGATGAACATGCTTTCAAACCAAAACTCTTATTATCCAAAATATAAGAGAAGCTATGACTCCCAGCTTTACAACTGCCTCGAAAAGGGTGTATTGCTTGATGGAGAATAACTTTCTGAAGTTGTATTTATTGGCAAGGCAGAGTTACAGAGAGAAAAAGAGAGGGAAAGACAGCGGTCCATCTGCTGGCTCACTCCCTAAATGGCCACAATGGCCAGGGCTGGGCCAGGCTGAAGCCAGCAGCTTCCTCCAGGTCTCCCATGTGGGGGCAGAGGACCAAGCGCTTGGGACATTCTCTGCTGCTTTACCCAGCAAGGAGTTGTGGAAGAAGTAGAGCAGCTGGGAGTCAAACCGGCATCCATGTGGGTTGTTAGTGCTGCAGGCAGCAGTGTAACTTGCTATGCCACAACACCAGCCCCCAGAAAGAACTCTTATCCCTGGTCTTTCTTTTGAGTCAGAATGCTCCCAGGACTTGTGTTGAAAACCACAGATCACCACAGAACCCCATGAGAAGAAAAAGGAGTCCCAGAGTAGAGGACATGTTCTGTTTCCTACGGCAGAAGTTTTTGACTGCCAGAGACGAACATTCAATTCAGCCTGGGTGTTTGGGAAATATACCTCGCAACTGGGGATTCCAGTTCAGGTAGTAAATCAGGAAGCTGCTGACTGTCCAGGAGATGCCTGTATCAGAACAGCTTCCACCACCGTGAAGACACAGGCAGGAAATACGTGGTCTGAGTGGGGTGGGTCTCACTGGAAAAGCAGGACTCTGAGATGGAAGATAATGCAATGGAATGCTGTTGTTCCAGACTCACTTAAAATCAATAGGTCTGGGATTCTGTAGCCTTAGCTACCTAGCTCTACATCTTTCCTTAAATCCATCCATATTACCACATGGTTTTAATTCTAGGTTTTAAGTCCAAACTAATGTAACATGTTTATTATGTAGAATCATCCATTCTATTGTTGTGTATTGCTGAAGCTGAAGTGATGTTTGAATTGTTAAATGGTATATAAAATAGTGAGTGCTCATGTGTAGAAAACCACAGTGGCTGTTCCAAGTGCCAAACACTCTTGAAGGCAGTTAAGCTTTGAAGTGGTCTTTGAATATTTGAATACATTTATTTTGATAACTAATGTCATTGAATACTCAGAGTCCAGGTGTGAGTTGATTTGATTTTTGTAACTGGAAATATGACCAACATAAGATCTTTGTAGTAGAGAAGAAGCATGCATTACTGAATCTGTGCAGGGAGAACTGACAGCCCCCAGAGCTGAGATGAGGGTGGCAAGGAAGATGCTCTTTTCTAAACCTAAGTCACAGCACATCTTTAGAACGACCCAGGGTTAAAATTACTAACAGAATCTTTAATTAAACATTAAGGTATTTGATGAGAATAGAACATTGACCTAAATCCCTTCTTGAGGATTAAGAACCAGCTAAATAGGAGGCTGCGGTGGTGACCTCGAAGGGGTTGGAGCCTGGGGTCAGAGGTCGTGGGTCCCAATGGCTGGTCCAGAATCATCACGGGCTACCTGGGTCGTGGGCCAGCACCATGGCTCGGGGCTCCAGAGGTCGGGGGAAGCCTGCTGGGCCCCTTCTTGCTTCCTTCTTTGGGCAGAAGTCAGGCATCACAAAGTGACCTAAAGTGACCAGTTTGGTGCCGAAATCCCTGAGGCACCACTGGAGCCCGGGGCCAGGCCTGCAGGCAGGGCAGAAGCAGAGGGGAGACACCGGGACCTGGGGGCCAAGGCTTCAGGTGTTTCTGTTGGCCCCCAGGCACCCACGGGGCCTCAGCCTCTCTCACAACAGAAATGTGCATGCACCTCAGACCATTTTTACCCTTAATTCCACTTTAAAGAAAGGTTCATCGAGGACGGACTCATGGCATGGGGGTGCAACCACAGCCTGCATGGCCCACATCATGGGCACCAGTTCCATTCCCTGATGCCCTACTTCCTCTCCAACTCCAGCCAACGAGTGCAGTGGTGATGGACAGGTGCTTGGACCCCACACCACATGGAGATGGGAGGGGGCTCATGGGCCTTCAGCCTCACCCAAACATTGGGGAATCAAACCAGCAGATCGAAGACCCCTGTCTCTATGCCTTTCAAATAAATCTCTTAAAATAAATAAAAAAGAAATGCAAATAAAAAGAACCAGCTAAATAGACATGAACTGTATGGAGACAAACACCAATATTACATTACTCAACTCTCCACTGCTCCAATGAACAAAGAAAACAAATAAGAGGGATATAGGCCTCCCCTTTTTTGTTATCCTTCCCTTGGTTCCAACTAGCATGGGCTTCCAGAAAATGTGCAAGGAATCCATTCTCTTCTATGGTCAATACATGATCTCAGAATTTCCCTTATTCATTTGCCTAACAGATTTTGATTATGTCACTCTAGGTAAAGGGAAGGCAAGAAAACTGCCCTTTTCCCCCATTTTTAAAATCTATTATTTATTTGAAAGGCAGAGTTATAGAGAAGGGGTAGAGACAGATCTTCCATCTGCTGGTTCACTTCCCAAATTGGCCTCAGCTGAGCCAATCTAAAGTCAGGCGCTTCTGCCAGGCCTCCCACATGAATGCAGTGGTTCAAGCACTTGGGCCACCTTCTGATGCTTTCCCAGGCACATTAGCAGGGAGCTAGATTGGAAGTGGAGCAGCTGGGACTTGAATCAGCACCCATATGGGATGCTGGCACAGCAGGCCATGGCTTTACCCACTGTGTTGGTACCGTGTGTTTGTGTGTGTGTATGTGTGTGTGTGTATGTATGCATGTATTTTTATTTCAAAGACTCATTTATTTATTTGAAAGGCAAGGTTAGAGAGGGAGAGACATAAGAAGAGAGATCTTTCAACCTCTGGTTCACTCCCCAAATGTCCACAACAGCAGAGGCTGGGCCAAGCCAAAGCCTGGAGGCTGAAAAGCAGATAATCTTTAGTTATTAATTTAAAATGAATAGGCTGTAGCTGGTACTGTGGCATATAAGGTAAAGCCACCACCTGCAGTGCTGGCATTCCCTATGGGCACTGGTTCATGTCCCAGCTGCTCTGCTTCTAATCTAGCTCCCTGCTAATGTGCCTGGGAAAGCAGCAGGAGATGGCCCAAATACTTGGGTGCCTGAATCCATGTGAGAGAGCTGGAAGAATCACCAGGCTTTGGATTAGCCCAGCTCCAGCTGCTTGCAGCCACATGGGGATTAAAACAGCAGACAGATCATCTCTATTTATGTGTCACTCTTTATAATGCTGTCTTTCAAATAAATAAATAAATAAACCTTTAAAAAAGGTTTATTAATGTATGCTATAATCCAATCCAGGAACAGTAAGAGAAGCATTAAATATTGCTACCTATATTTTTATTTTTTAATTTTTTTAAACTTTTATTTAGTGAATATAATTTTCCAAAGTACAGTGTATGGATTACAAAGGCTTCCCCCCATAACTCCCCTCCCACCAGCACCCCGCCCATCTCCCACTCCCTCTCCCATTCCATTTACATCAAGATTCTTTTTCAATCATCTTTATACAAAGAAGATCGATTTAGTTTATATTAAGTTTTCATCAGTTTGCAGCACACAGAACATAAAGTGTAAAATACTGTTTGAGTACTAGTTATAGCATTACTTCACATTGGACAACACATTAAGGACAGAGATCCCACATAAGGAGTAAGCACACAGTGATTCCTGTTGTTGACTTAACAATCTGACACTCTTGTTTATGGCATCAGAAATCTCCCTGGGCTCTAGTCATGAGTTGCCAAGGCTATGGAAGCCTCTTGAGTTCACTGACTTCGATCTTATTTAGACAAGGTCATAGTCAAAGTGGAAGTTCTCTCCTCCCTTCAGAGAAAGGTACCTCCTTCTTTGATGGCCCGTTCTTTCTACTGGGATCTCACTCACAGAGATCTTTTATTTAGGTCCTTTTCTTTTCTTTTTTTCTTTTTTTTGCCAGAGTTTCTTTCCATACCTAAAATACTCTCATAGGCTCTTCAGCTAGATCTGAGTGCCTTAAGGGCTGATTCTGAGGCCAGAGTGCTGTTTAGGACATCTGCCATTCTACAAGACTGCTGTGTATCGCACTTCCCATGCTACCTATATTTTATATAGTCTGAGTATTGTATAAACTAAAATATACAACACTAGGAGTATGCTATCAGTAATTACACTGCCAATCTCAGTGATTATAAATAAGAATTTTAGCAACTATACTGATTCTGAACAGTGATTCAATGATTCTGTTTTTAAATTTAAAAATGCCCATGAACTTGAATGTTTCTGTGTAGCTCCTCATAGAACTACAAGCTTTAGAATTTCTATGCTGTTTAGCATTTCATCTTCAGTGCGAACTTGATTATTACACTGCCAGTTTATAAAACACTTCACAGTCATGTGAGCCTAACCATAAGATAGGACTGTGTAGAATAAATCCTTTAACTATAAAGACAATCTTATCTCACAAGGGAGGAAGATCCAGAGGGGTCAAATGACTTGCTAATGTCACTTAGCTCTGTCAGCACAGAAACAAGGAAAGCTCTCAGCTTCCTGCCACCTCCCCTTACACCACCTGCCTCAACTAGATGAACCTGTAATTTTAAGGACACTCAGGCACCATGAGTTTAAATGAATTTTTCAAGGTTACATGACAAGTACCAAAGCCAGAAGCAAAAATTATTGCTTCCATCTTTCTCTTCCTTGTCCACAATGGAAGTCCGATGTACAGTTATGCATTATTCTAATATCACAACCAAGAAGCATTATTTTTCCCCAATTTAACAATGAAACTTTTTTTCCATTGAGGAAGTTATTTTAATGGATGATACAAACATACTTTTTTGTTTTTTAATTGGAGATGCAAAGAAATGAACAAGTAGACAGAGAAGTAGTATTCACCCTCTAGTTCACTGCTGAAATGTCCCCAGTGGCCAGGGCTGTCCCAGGAGTAGGGAACCCAATCATCTGAGCCATTTCTTGCTAGCTCCCAGGGTCTACATTATCAGGAATTTGGAGGCAGGTACTGGAACCAGGAATCAAACCAAGAAACTCCAATATGAGACATAGGCATTTGAACCACAAGGCTACACCCTGGCTTCCAGACTTGTTTTTTCACCAGTCCTCTGAAAAGGAAAGTTAATTACAACCTGAAATCCAAGACTCTGGAGTCCTCAGGTGTGTGCTTCTATGCAAGTTGATGCATTAGAGTTACATATGTTGCCCAAGAGTCTGCAGTTTAGAGAGAACAGAAGAGTGAAACATGTGTCAGAGGATGTCAGCATTGGAGAGGTGGCTGTGCTCTAGTCAGAGGCTGAGGAGGACAAGTCCACAGGGAGCAGCAGCTTGATTTAGTCACAAGGAAACCGGCTGTTTCTGGATTCATCCACCCCTCCCAGCTGACTGGCTGTGGAATTCTGATTGAATTCACCTGAAAATCCCACTCCCACTCGATTTGGAGGGAATTAATATCTGTCCCCTAAGTAAAAGGGTTCCATTTCTTTTTCCAAACCACAAAAAATCATGTTGGTTGCGTTGCCTGTAAATTTCTAAGCATGAAACACCAATTTTTTTTTTTTTAATTTCATAATAGCTACTCTGTCTGAACTCTTGTTTGTATTGCATCAGAATACAAAATCTTGGGAGGAAGAAGGCAAAACCAACTCAGACCCAGAAAACATTTAGAAAATTGCTGCTTAAGTACCAAAATTAGCAGAGGCACACAAAACAGTGACAGAAAGCCAGAATTGGAGCAAGCCAACAGCTATGCCCTGATTCAAAAAGACGGTTCCTGCTGTACCCTGAACTCCTTATTCCAGCCTCCAAACCAAAGCTAACATCAGAAAATTCATTACAAACCATGATAAATAAGAAAACTGTGAAAAAAGCCAAAGAAATGCAAGAGTCCTTAGTGATATTGGGCTTGATTTAGTCACAAGGAAACCGGCTGTTTCTGGATACATCCACCCCTCGCAGCTGACTTGCTGTGGAATTCTGATTGAATTAACCTGAAAATCACAGTCAAACTCGATTTGGAGGAAATTAATATCTGTCCCCACAGCAAATTGGTTCCATTTCATTTTCCAAAACACAAAAATTCATCTTAGTTATCCTGCCTGTAGATTTCTAAGCCTGAAAAGCCAATTTATTATGTTTTTTATTTCATAATGGATCCTCTGTCTAACTTCTTGTTTGTACTGCATCAGAATACAAAATTTGGGATGGAAGAAGGCAAAAGAAACTCAGACCAAGAAAACATTTAGAAAATTGCTGCTCAAAACCAAAAATTGGCTGAGGCACCCAAAACAATGACAGCAAGCCAGAATTGGAGCAAGCCAACATCTGTGCCCTGATTGAAAAAGACCATTCCTCCCGTGCCCTGGACTCCATATTCCAGTCTGAAAACTAAAGCTCACATCAGAAAATTCATTACAAATCATGATAAATAAGACAAATGTGAAAAAAGCCAAAGAAATGCAAGAGTCCTTTGTGATATTAGGCTTGATTTAGTCCCATGTAAACTGGCTGTTTCTGGATTCATCCACCCCTCCCAGCTGAATGGCTGTGGAATTCTGATTGAATTCACCTGAAAATCGCACTCACACCTGATTTGGTGGGAATTAATATCTGGTGCTGGTTCTGCGGGCTGGGGCTTTAACCCACTGTGCGATAGCACTGGCCCCTGTAAGTGGTTTTCTTAATTATTCCCAGCTTTCTGTCTGTTTTGTTTTTAGATTTATAATAATTTCTTAATGAAAATGGATGTAGGAAGGTAAATTTTATTCTCAGGGAATATATAGAAACAAGATGTATGATGAATTTGTCATGACTATCAATCATTGCATTTATCCAAGAAAAGGCAATGTCATCTCTCATTTTCTGTTGCCATAGCAAAATATATATTTGTTATATGATTTCAATTGAAGTCAAGGATAATATTCTAAATTTTGGGGTCATAATGTCCAACACATTCTTTAGTGTTATACAGATGATGTAGTGGGCAGTGTTTTAGTTCCACCCTGGAAATAAACACTTAGCATTCTGCAAGAGAATTACTTACCTAGGGCTAAACCACAAATCAGTGACATTTATTATTTTTTTTGACAGGCAGAGTGGACAGTGAGAGAGAGAGAGACAGAGAGAAAGGTCTTCCTTTGCCGTTGGTTCACCCTCCAATGGCCACCATGGCCGGTGCACAGCAGCCGGCCCACTGTGCTGATCTGATGGCAGGAACCAGGTACTTATCCTGGTCTCCCATGGGATGCAGGGCCCAAGGACTTGGGCCATCCTCCACTGCACTCCCTGGTCACAGCAGAGAGCTGGCCTGGAAGAGGGGCAACTGGGACAGAATCTGGCACCCCGACTGGGACTAGAATGAAGTGTGCCAGCGCCACAAGGTGGAGGATTAGCCTAGTGAGCCGCGGCGCTGGCTGCATTTATTTTTTTTAATTGTTAGAGTAATGCAGTCCTTAATAGTTTGAGGAGATGAACTTGATTCCCAGCTAGAGTAAGAACACTGTGGGGAAAATAATCTACTGCATGTTCTTTCACGTTTTAAGATTGTATTTAACAATTTATTTATTTATTTAAAAGAGTTACACAGAGAGAGGAGAGGCAGAGAGAAAGAGACAGAGGAGAGATCTTTCATTCAACATTTCACTCTCCAATTGGCTGCACTGGCCGGGCTGCACCCATCTAAAGCCAGGAGCCAGGAGAATTTTCTGGGTATCCCACACGGCTTCAAAGGCCCAAATCCTTGGGCCTTCTTCTACTGCTTTCCCAGGTCATAGCAGAGAGCTGGATCAAAATTAGAGCAGCTGGGTCTTGAAACGGTGCCCATATGGGATGCTGGTGCTTTAGGCCAGGGCATTAACCCACTGTGCCACAGTGCCAGCCCCAAGGTTTATTTATTAACTTATTTGAAAGGCAGAGTAATAGAGATAGGGAGAGATGGGTAGTGAGAAAGAGATATCTTCCATCTGCTGGTTCATTCAACAAATGGCCACAATGGTTGGCCAGGCCAAAGCCAGGAGTCTGGAACTCTATCTGGGTCTCCCATATTTGTGGAATTGGCCCAAATACTCAGGCCATCTTTCACTGCTCTTTCAGCCACTTTAGCAGGGAACTCAATTGGAAGTGGAGCACCAAGGACTCAAATTGTCTGTCCACATGGGATGCCTGAATTGCAGGTGGAGATCTACCTGCTGTACCACAATGCTGGTGCCTACTGCAGGTTCTCAAAGCTCTCTGTATTTCCCTCAGTCACAAATGCAGATTATAGTACAGAATTTCTCAGGTTCTGTTCTTGGGTAAATAACTCCATAGCTTTTACTTTAATTTGTTATCATGTTATTTCAGTTCTTTAAATGTTTATGAGTAGAATAATTATAGAAAAAGCAAAAGCTACTTTCTATTCTTTCTTGAATCTCCTCCCTTACTTAAAATATTTATGAGCCTGATAGAGAAAGAAATTGATGGAGTGAGAGAAAGCTAGAAAGCTCCCATGCACTTCTTCACTGCCTAAATAAAAATATCAAACAGAGGTGGGGCACAACTGAAGCCAAGAGTCAGGAATGGAATCTAGGCCTCCCTCTTGGTTGGCATCACCATTGCTTCCCCTGGTCTGCATTAGCTGGGAGCTGGAAACTGGAGCTGGCACTGAAATCCAACTTTGGAAATTTGATGCAGAGAGAGAGTATCTGAGCTGGCATCATAAACACTAAGTTAAATGCCTACTGTCTCTTTTAAAAATTTTTTTCTCTGCCATAATTGCATTGACTGTGTATAGTGTTTTTCTGGAAATTCTTCATTGTTCAATCCCTTCATAACTTCCCTGATGGTTTCTTGTCTTTTTTCCTGAATACTTCTACATTCTTCTGAACACTGCTCATTCCAGAGTGACTCTTGTCCCCCTTTCAGCCTACTGTGCAATTGCCCTTGACATAGTCTGGCCTTTGTGAACAGAAATTCCTGTTTCCCTCCAGCTTGGGCAATTTTCACAGCCTTTATACCATAGGTTTGATCCCCTGTGGAATGCTTCTGTGTGGCTGCCCAAATGCTCATAAATCTGAAATGAAATGGCATTCTTGCTTCTTCATCCATACCCATGTAGAAGATATACAACTGCCATTGTTTGTTAGGTGACAGAGTTGACATGTTGACCAGGAGTGTTCTGTCACAGGGGATGATAGCATTTGAAGACCTGGCTGTGTACTTTACCTGGGAGGAATGGCAGAACATGAACCAAGCTCAGAAAATCCTGTACAGGGATGTGATGCTGGAGACCTACAGCAGCCTGTTCTCCCTGGGTGAGTGACACTCATCACATGCCCAATGGTAACATTTTCTTGCTATTTGACAACTAAGTGAGCACTATTCATAAAGTTGAATGAGGGACAGGTATAGAATTTGAGTCCATGAAGAATCTGAATATCTATCACCTGGGAAGGATTTCACATTGGAACATTTGTTGCATAGCTCCTGGACCAAGCTGTACTCCTTTCATTAACCCAAGATAGTGATTTCACAAAGTCTATATTGTTTCCATTAGTAGGGCACTGCAGGACCAAACCTGACTTGATCTTCAAGTTGGAGCAAGGAGCAGAGCCATGGATGGGGGAAGAATGCCTACATCAGAGCCTTCCATATCAGTGTGTACATAACGGGCAGGGAGGCCAAAGCAGAAGCAGTGCAACAGATATTGACTGGTGTTCTTTCCACGAGTTTTTCCCAAGTCTTACTCCTGAAGACAGCTGGTCCTGTGATTCAGACACAGACATTCTACAGTATCTATGGAGATCAGTATCTCTGGTAAAGGCAAAGGAAATGAAGTTTTCTGTGAAAATCAACAAACCTCCAGAAACTCAAATTATCACAGAGGAGTGTTTATAGAAAGAAACAAGAGGAGGCAACCAGGGCTGATGTCTTCACAATGAGTTAGAAATCAATTTTCAATAATTGAGCAGACTCTGGGTTGCAGGAATAAATTATTTCAACTGGTGGGAATGTATAGCCAAGGTGGTATATTGGAACTTTCTGTAACTGTTGTAGTTATTAGAAGATTAGGATGTCAGGTTTCCTTAGAAATATGGGGAAACTATAATAGTGCAGATAAAACAGAGATTTTCATTAGAAAAATCCCACAAATGCTGTTTGCCTGGGAAGACAGAACACAAGACAACCACATATTCAAATCTTGTCCCATGAATGTGATCCTGCTTAGAGTATAGACACATTTCACTCTTTACCTTCAAGGAAATGATCTAGTAAAACTTCCCCATATTTATGGTTGAAATATCACAGAAGTACAAAACCCACAATTTTTCTAAAAATGAATTGAAAAAGGGGCTGGCACCGTGGCTCACATGGTTAATCCTCCCCCTGCAGCACCAGCATCCCATATGGGCCCCGGGTTCTAGTCCTGGTTGCTCCTCTTCCAGTCCAGCTCTCTGCTGTGGCCCGGGAGGGCAGTGGAGGATGGCCCAAATGCTTGGGCCCCTGCACCTACAATGGAGATAAGGAGGAAGCACCTGGCTCCTGGATTTGGATTGGCATAGATCCAAATGTATTTGCCATTTGAGGGGTGAGCCAATGGAAGGAAGATCTTTGTCTCTGTCTCTCACAGTCTAACTCTCACAAATAAAGAAATAAAAATACATTAAAAAATGAACTGAAGAAATGGACAGGGAAAAATTGGTTTCTAGATTACAGGTGAATATATTTATTAAATATTAGTCCATTCTGTGAAGTCTTATTCATTTTTGTGAAAGTAGAAAGTGAGAGAGAAACAGTGAGGAATAGATTTTCTATTAACTCTCTCCCCAAATACTATCAACAGTTATGACTAATCTGAAGCCAGAAGCCTGGAATTTCACCTACTCATCTCTATCACAGGGTCCCAAGCACATGAACCATTATCTGCTGCTTTCCAGTATCTATTATCTCAGAGCTGTATTGGAAGCAGAGTAGCCTCGGCTTAAACTGGCACTGTTTTGAGATACAGGCATCCCAAGCAGTGATTTAAGACATCTTACCACAAAAACCATTCAATCATACTTGGAAAAAATTCTGGTAGTAAACAGGATCATGGATGAACATTGGAAAATCTATGGATACAATTTAATATATTAATGTATAATGGAGAAAACCTGTATATTCATAAATATGTATCTTCTAATCATTTTTTGAAAATCTTATGATGGAATGAGGATATAAGCCTGAGCCATTCTCCCTCATTGCCCAAAGTAGATAAACTTTGGAATGTATTCCTTGCCCTTGAAACTCAATTGGGTCTCACAGCCTATTGCCTTCATACCCCACCCTGCATTATTTTCCAGGTTCCTAAGGCCCCCACCCAGTTCCTGGAATTCCCCTCCACTGCTGCCCCCTACCCTCATGCCCAGCCTTAGCCCTCCTCAAAAAGGTCTGGCCCCTGGGAATTGGGGCCTTCATGCTCCATCTTGTACAGGCAGTTGGTCACCCACCTCTGTGGATTAATTTTCTCTGAATAAATTCTGTCTGGCTGTAAATTCATACACTTTCTCCTCTATTCTACAACTCTTTTCCTAACATTTTGGTGCCCTGTGTGAGGAGGCACAAATGCAGAACTTTTCCTAACATCTTATCCCTCTTAAATACAAGTAACTTCATTCCTTTTACACGAGTATGCTAGAAGAAACAATTATATTTGATGTAGTGACATCATTTTTTTCGCACTTCAGTTGCCATGAAACTGGATGAACTGATTAAGACCAACCAGAAAAGTCTGGAGAAAAATCTGCATCAGGATGTTATGACAAATAATAAGACATTAACTCCCAAGGGAGTTGAATTCAGAAAAACACTTAATTTAAGTATAAGCCATATTCCAAAACTGAGTATCAAAAAGAGAAACTATTCAGGAATAAAACCTGAAGAATGCAGTATATGTCACAATATGTGTCCCCATTGTGGGCCTGATCAACTACAAGCTGGAGAGAAATTTTGTGCTACTAAGGTACCTGGGAACACTCTCCAGTTCTGTGAACCTCTTAATCAACAGCACAATATTCAGATCAAGGAGCAGGCACTTGAACAAATTGGACAAGGGAAAGTCTTCAAAAGCAAGAATATATTCTGTGAATCTGAGAAGCTTTTTATGGTAGAAACCTGTAATAAGTCAATTGCCACTATTGGCAAGACAACTCAAATAGTACAAGATTTCCATAAGAATTCTAACCTCAGTATACATCAACAAAGTCCCAAAAGAGAGAACGTTTATAAGTATATTGGGCCTGTGGAACCTGTTATTTACCAATCACATGTTAGACTGAATCATAGACCAAATATAGGGAAGAAATCCTATGCATGTAAACCTTGTGGGAAGTCATTCAGTATTAAATTCTGCCATACCCTCCATCACAGCACTCATATAAGTGGAAAACCCTCATGTGTGTAATGATTGTGGAGAAACCACTCACCAGAAGTCAGATCTCATTAGACATCAGAGAATTCACACAGGGTTGAAATCTTATAAATGTAATGACTGTGGGAAGTTCTTTGGCCAGAAGAAACACCTCATAAATCATCAGAGAATTCACACAGGTGAGAAACCTTATGAATGTAATGACTGTGCAAAATCCTTTGGCCAGAAGGCAAACCTCCTAAATCATCAGAGAATTCACACAGGGGAGAAACCTTATGAATGTAATCATTGTGGAAAAGCTTTTGGCCAGAAATCAACACTCACAAATCATCAGAGAAGTCACACAGGGGAGAAACCTTATGAATGCAATGACTGTGGAAAAACCTTGGGCCAGAAGTCAAACCTCATAAATCATCAGAGAAGTCACACAGGGGATAAGCGTTTATGAGTGCAATGACTATGGAAAACTCTTTGGCCAGAAGCCACACCTCATAAATCATCAGAGAATTCACACAGGGGATACGCCTTATGAATGCAGTGACTGCAGAAAAGCCTTTGGCCAGAAGGCAAACCTCAGAAAGCATCAGAGAATTCACACAGGGGAGAAACCTTATGAATGCAATTACTGTGGAAAAACCTTAGGCCAGAATTCAAACCTCAGAAAGCATCAGAGAATGCACACAGAAGACAAGCATTATGAATGCAATGCCTGCGGAAAAAGCTTTGGCCAGAAATCACAACTCAAAATGCATCAGAGAAGTCACACAGGGGAGAAACCTTATGAATGCAATAATTGTGGAAAAGCCTTTGCTGAGAAGTCAAAGCTCACAAAGCATCAGACAATTTGTACTGGGGGAAACCTTATGAGTGCAATGACTGTGGAAAAACCTTTGCTGAGAAGTCAAACCTCAGAAAGTATCAGAGCCTTCACACCATGGAGAAAGCTTATAAATGAAATGACTGTGGAAAAGCCTTTGGTCCCATCCTTGCATACCAAGGATAAATCCCACTTGGTCTGGGTGGATGATCTTTCTGATGCATTGTTGGATTCAATTGGCCAGAATTCTGTTGCAGATCTTTGCATGTATGTTCATCAGGGAAGTTGGTCTATAATTACTTTCTTTGTTGCACTTTTTTCAGGTTTAGGAATGAAGGTGATGCTGGCTTCATAGAAAGAATTTGGGAGAATCACCTCTCTCTCAATTGTTTTGAATAACTTGAGAAGAATTGCAGTTAGTGCTTTAAATGTCTGTTAGAATTCAGCAGTGAAGCCATCCAGTCCTGGGGTTTTCTTGGCGGCGAGGATCTTTATTACTGATATCATTTCCATCCGGTTATGTGTGTGTTTACGTTTTCTATATCTTTGTTGCTCAATTTAGGTAGGTTTTATGGATGGAAGGATGGTGGAAAGCCTCTTTGCTGTACTTCATAACTCATAAGATATCAGAGAATCCACACAAGGAATTTTCTACATGACCTTTTTGTGCAAGTTATCTCATGAAATATTAGAGAATTCACCAAGGGGAGAAATGCATGAATGTAATACATGTGAATAAGCCTTTGTGGTGCAAATCAGACCTCATCAAACATAAAAGAATTCTCATGGGGAGCAATTTTATGAATGTAATGACTCAGAGCCTTTTACCATAATTCAGCCCTCATTGTACATCATCAAATTCATATAGGGAAAAACTCCTTTGAAAGTAAAATCCCTTTAATTAGAAGCCATACCTCATAAGACAACAGGGAATTCACATGGGAGAGAAACCTTATGGGTGTAATGAGTGTTGGAAAGCTCTGCCCAAATCTCTCCTTATATCAGAATGCACAACATATATATCTAATGAATGAAATAAATGTGAGAAAGTCATTTCACATAGGTAATGCCTCATAATCCATCATGGAATTTGAACAAGGGAGAGACCTTAACAATATAATGAATGTGGAAGAGCTTTTCTCCAAAATTCATGTAAGTATTGTGACAAAACCTTTTGCTGGAAATCACATCCTATCCAACAGAGACTCATGTAAAGGAGAAAGCTTATAAATATTATTAGTGTGAAAAGGTTGTTTGTCAGAAGTCAATGGTACATCAGAGAATTGACACAGGTGGTTTCTTAGGAGTATACCGATTGTGTAAAAACATTTTCTTTATTTCAGGCTTGTATAGATACAGAATTCACAAAAGGTGATAGTCTTTGCATGCTGTAAATACGATAAAACCTTTAGCCAGAAATTAGACATCAACAGACTTCAGAGAATTCATAAGGAACAAAAGTCTATGCAATGAATTTGGAAAAAGTATTTCTGCTATAAATCAGTCTTCAATTCCCATGAATAGACTCACAAATGAGAAAACATGCATGCATACAAAAGTTTTGTACCATAAATTATCTCTAGATGGTAAACTAATATATCACACAAAAGAAAAATCATGAGTATAATGGAATTGGGAATCGCTTTGCTATAAGGCAGAGTTCCAGAAAGCTTAGCAAGATTACAGAAAAGTCTCTGAAAATGTAACATGTCTGAAAGATTTGTTGGCATCACAAACTGGAGGATAGCTCAAGTGCATGTGTTTTTGTGACCTGGCATCCAAATTGATATCTCTTTTTCTTTGATGAATTCCTTGTTTATTTATTTAGCAGATTTAGAGACAAAGGATTCCTGTCCATTGATTTACTACTATATGCCCACAATTGCCATGGTAAGGTCTATGGCAAAAACTGAGTGCTGGGGGCTGTGAATCTGATTCATCACTGATAACATTGAAGACATTGGTTCCTGGTTCTTATGCTGCTATGCATGGAAATGTTTCTCTAATTTCATTTTCAATTAGTTCATTGTTAATATAAAGAAATGCTTCTAATTTTTAAAATTTCATTGAAATAATTTGTGATTAATGTGTCCTAGTCATGCATTATTACAGGGTGTAGTGCAATATTTGCACACATTTATGCAGTAAAAAGTGATCAAGCTAAGCAACTACAGTTTTATTAAGTTTTTAAAGAGTTATTTATTTGAAAGACAGAGTTACAGAGAGAAGTAGCAGCAGAGAGAGAGAGAGGTCTTCCTCTGCCGGTTCACTCCCCAGGTGGCCCAATGGCCGGAGCTCTGCCAATCTGATGCCAGGAACCAGGAGCTTCTTCCAGATCTCCCACTTGGGTGCAGGGACCCAAGGACTTGGGCCATCTTCTACTGCTTTCCCAGGCCATAGCAGAGAGTTGGATCAGAAGAGGAGCAGCCAGGACTAGAACTGGTACCCACATGGGATGCTGGTGCTTCAGGCCAGGGTGTTAGCCCACTGTGCCATAATGCTGGCCCCCAAGCAACTACAGTTTCTAATTCTTCTCCATGATTTGAGACTACCAGTTCCTCTCTTTCAGTTCTTTACACAGAACCTAATATGGTTGAATGTAGTCATCTCATTATATTATGGGGCACCAGAAGTTCTTTCTGCCTCTTTGTATTTTGTTACCTATTATCCAATCCCCCTCTATCCCTAGCTGCTTCCCTTCTCAGCCTCTAGTAATCACAGTTCTGTGTTCAGATCCATTATTTTCTCTCACTTCCACATGTGACAAGGACCAGGTGACATTTGTGTTCCTGCTTCTGGCTTATTTCAATTAATTTAATAATATTTGGTCTTTTTTGAATCTAAATGAAGTTCCCCTGTCCATTTTTTTCATTGATGGATAGCTAGATTGGTTTCAAATCCTGGCTGCAGTGAACTGTGTTATAGTGGCTGTGTTATGGGAAAATTGCTGTATCTTTGATATGCTCTTCTCCTTTCCTTCTAATAAAAGTTCCTTATTCTATATAGCCAAGAGCAAGATAACTCTCACATGGTAGGTCAATTTTTATCTTATTTTAAATTTTTGTTATTTATTTGAAAGAGTTACAATAGAGATAGGGACACAGAGAGGTCCTCCATTAGCTGGTTCGCTCTACAGATGACTACAAAGGCCAGAGTTATGCCATTCTGAAACCTGGAGACAGGAGCTTCCTCTGGGTCTCCCACATGGGTGCATGGGCCCAAGGACTTGGGCCATCTTCTACTGCTATCCCAGGAGATAGCAGAGAGCTGGATTGGAAGAAGAGCAGCTGGAACTAGAACTGGCACCCAAATGGGATGCTGGCCCCTCAGGCGCTGCACAACAGCACCGGCCCAATTTTTATCCTTTTTAAGGAATGGCCATACTGTTCTGCATAACATCTGTACTAACTTGTGTTTTCACCCACCATATATGATGGTTTTCTTTTCCCATGTGCTCTCTAGCATTTGTTATTTTTTATCAGTTTGGCATCAAGATGATATAGTATTGTTCATGTTTTTGTGTATTTTGAAATCAGTTAATTTGTTTATTAAATCTTTGTTTATTTGAAAAGTGGATTTAGAGAGAGGAGGAAAGACAGAGATAGCTTTCATCTGTTGGCTCACACCCCAGAGAGTTTCAAAGTTGAGCCTGGGGCATGCTGAAGTCAGGAGCTTCATCCAAGTCTCCCACATCAGTGGCAAGGACCCAAGTCCTTCGTCCATCTTCTGCTGATTTCCCAGGTGTTTAGCAGTGAGCTAAATTGGAAGTGGAGATTCCTAAGCTCAAAGTGGAACTCACATGATATGCTGGCCTCACAGATTGCAGCTTACCCCACTTAGCCACAATGCCAGCCCCTCTATCAATTTAATTCCTCAAAAATAGGTCAGTAATGTTGGCATCTATCTCATTTTGTTTTTTCTCTGTTATTATTCAACTTATTGATGTCTTATTTTTGTTCACATTATTCCTCTCAATTGCTCTACCTGAGGTGAGTAGGGCTGCTGTGTTTCTTGAATGAAGTGTATGCTTTAGATTACTCATTTACTGAGTGCATGTCATTCACATAGCACTTCACCGAAATTCTACTATGTCCCAAATCCTCTTCTAGGCACAGAATTCAGACCACTTTTCTCTTAGGCCTAGATCTTGCCTTTAACATACTATTTGGAATTTAGTAGCTCATGAAATCTGCAGACTGCATAAATGAATGAATATTTTGAGGGCTGTGTTTTTGTGGAGGAACTTCATAGGAGACCGAAGGAATAAAATAAATCTAAAGTATCCACAGTATACAGAATGTATACTATTTTACAAGCCACAGAGAAGAGGAAGAAGAAGGAAAGTAGTGAGACTAGAAAGTTTGTGGCAAGACTAACAGGCACTGGTCAAGAACTTAATAAGCCCATTAGGAAAGCAGTAAGGTTTCTTTGTCTCCCCGTAGACTCTGCTCTCCAGAGGTGAACAGGGTCCTCTAAACCCACTTGCTGCACACACAAACACCTGAGTGTTGTATTCTCCCACAGGTGTTGGAGACTGATATGGTGTTCTGATTTATATTTACATAATGGCTAGTGACATCGGGCATATTCACATGTTTTGACCATTTACATTTCTTCTGAGAAATGTCTATTCAGATCCTTGCCTGTATTTTTTGGAGTTTTTCCAATTCATGTAAATGTTCTGGAAATCTGTAAACATTCAGAGTTTTAATTTTTCCTGCCATCTGTTCATTGTATCTACACTCTGATGTTTACTTTGTTGTGAAGAAGTATCTTAGTTGGATATACTCAAATGTCTCTGTTTTTATTTTTGTGACTATTGCTATTGGAATCTTACCCAAAAGCTATTGTGTGTTGACAATATTTAGAGTTTCCCTATGTTTACTTGGGTTTGGGTCTTATGATTAGATTTTTCATTCACTGTGAGTTCACTTTCACATAGTGTAAGTGATGTTGGAGTCTATTTTCAGGCTTCTACATTTGGATCATCAAGTTCCTCTGCACCACTTGTGAAAGAGATTCTTCTTTCTCCAGTTCATTTTAGTTCCTTTGTTAAAATTGAGTTGCTGGTAGAAATTTGGGTTTATTTCTATGCTACCTAGTTTTTTCCATTGAACTATGTGTCTGTTATTATATCAGTGCTAACACTTCTTCTTTTTGTTTTTTTTTTTTTTTTTTTTGCAGTTTATTTATTTATTTGAAAGGCAGAGTCACAGAGAGGTAGAGGCAGAGAGAGAGAGAGGTCTTCCATCCACTGGTTTACTCCCCAAATGGCCACAATGGCCGGAGCTCTGTTGATCTGAATCCAAGTGTCAGGAGCTTCTTCCAGGTCTCTATGCAGGTGCAGGGGCCCAAAGACTTTGGCCATTTTCTACTTTTTTCTCAGGCTATACCAGAGAGGGGTATACGAAGTGGAGCAGCTGGGAAACATACTGGCACCCATATGAGATACCGGCACTGCAGACGGTGACTTTACCTGCTTTGTCATAGTGCTGACCCCTGTAATATGTCTTAAAATATGGTGTGATGTCTCCAGCTTTTTTTTGCTTTATAATATTTCTTTAGATGTTAAGCATCTCTCATGTTTCTATATGAATTTTAGCATCATTTTTTCTAGCTCTGAGAACATCGTTGGTATGTTGATTGGGATTGCATTGAATTTGCAAATTGCTTTTGGTAGTATGGACATTTTGATATTATTCTTCCCATTCACAAACATAAGTTTTCTGTGAGACTGTTAAAAAGCCTTGACAAAAATTGGACTTTATTACACAAAAATTCATCACTTTTTGGGATCATTTAAATCCATAATTTTGCACTAATATTTGATAAATAATGAAAGACTTTCTCTGAGCATTTTAGTAGGAGAAATTAAAATATTTATTTTATCAATTTCTTCAAATATTGTTTAGATGTGATATTCAAATATTGTTTAGAGCCATTGTCTGTATTCCCTCTAAATTACGATCTTTCTGCTTTTTGCCTGTTAAACTTGTCCCTTGATTCAACAACCCTTTTTAATGTAATGTAAATGGAAAATGTCATTTCATAAGCTAAAAAAAAATGACAAAGAAGGAAAAAGAAGGGAGGGAGGTTGAATATATAATTATGTTCTCTTAATTTTTTCTATGAACCGTACTGAATCTTTTAAAAGCTAATGAAAATTAAAACTCTAAATTGGACCATTATGACCAATATTTAAAACAAGTGATTAAAAACTGTAGATGTCTTCAATTTTGATTATCATTCTTATTTAGAATATCTGAAAGAAATCCGGCTTCTCACTTAAAATATACCAGTGTTTTAGAATTCAGTATTAAATGACTTTGTTTAAAAGTGTTATTTAATCTATTGCTTTAAGTGGTAATACTATGGCCATTGTAAAACAAAATCCTTATCATTTTCCATAAAACAGAAAGGGCCTTTAAAACATCATCACTAAAAATATTAAGAGACCTAAAATATAACATTCTTAAAACCCAAGTGATACCATTCAAAATTTTCAAATATGCAGGGATAGTTCATGTCAAGTAACTAAATAATTGTGAAGTGTATATATGGAATAGCTTCTATAAATTCTTTTGGCAAGGGCTGGCACTGTGCCATAGTGGGTGAGGCTGCCACCTGCAGTGCTGGTATTCCATAGGGGCATCAGTTCAAGACCTGGCTGCTCCACTTCCTATCCAGCTCTCTGCTATGGCCTGGGAAAGCATTATAAAATGGTGCAAGTCCTTGGGCCCCTGCACCTGCATAGGAGACCAGGAAGAGGCTCCTGGCTCCTGCCTTCCAGTTGGCACAGCTCCAGCCATGGAGGCCAACTGTGGAGTGAACCAGTGAATGGAAGACCACTCTCTCTGCCTCTCCTTCTCTGTCTGTGTAATTCTGACTTTCAAATAATATAAATAAATCTTTAAAAAATTATTTTGGCAAATAGATGAAGCTACTTGTTGTACATTTCAAATAAATAGCAAACATACTAGAAAAATATATTGAATAAAATTTAAGCAACTCATAGCTATACACAGAAATTTCTCACCATAACAACATAGCAACCACTAAATTTCCAAACTTAATTTTCCACAACTTAGAATCTTTAACTCCAGAAGGAGTATGAAATTGACAGAACAGTGGCCTATGTATCAGGATACCTAATGCTAATACAGAATTATCCCTGCTACAACTTACCTGTGTGACCTTGAACAATTCACTTTACTTCTCTGGGCCTTGGCATTTAGCATCCTCATGTGATAAAGGAGGCTTGGATAAGATCAGTTGTACTCTATCTTGAGACTTCAACGATCTCTCAGTTTCGAACAGGCACCTTAGGGGAAAGTAAACCTTTAGATCAAAGCTTACATTTTTAAATCTAAATATATTTTAAACTCTTTCTACAACTAGTACAAAACAACACATTCAAATGTGTACCATGCCACTTTTCAATATTTGGGAATAATTAATGCATCATTTTAGAGCATTGTCTTGAGGCCAGTGCTGTGGTGTAGCCAGTAAAGCCACTGCATGCAGTGGGGGCATCCCATATGGAGGCTGGTTCAAGTCCCAGCTGCTCCACTTTCTATCCAGCTGTCTGCTATAGCCTGGGAGAGCAGTAGGAAGTTGGCCCAAGTCCTTGGGCCCCTGAATCTGCATGGGAGACCCTGAAGAGGTCCTGGCTCCTGGCTTCAGATTGGCATATCTCTGACCTTTTAGGCCATCTGGGGAGTGAACCAGCAGATGGAGGACCTCTCTCTCTCTTTTCCTCTTGTTCACTATCTGTGTAACTCTGACTTCCAAATAAATAAATAAATAAATCTTTTAAAAAATCAAAAGAATATTGTCTGGCACACAGTGAACCACTAAGTATAAGATATTATTAGTAATATTAGATTGAAATGTTGAAATAAACTAGGCAATAAGCCTTAAGATGCAAATTAATACCAAGAAATATAATCTCAAATTTCTGTGTTCAACAAGGTAGTCTCTTTTTCACTACTAACTTTATACTGAATAAGATATTTTGATATTTTGTTAAAAGTAAATTTATCGGAGGCCAGCGCCATGGCTTACTTGGTTAATTCTCTGCCTGTAGTGCGGGTATCCCATATGGGCAAAGGGTTCTAGTCGTGGTTGCTCCTCTTTCAGTCCAGCTCTCTGCTATGGCCCAGGAAGGCAGTGGAGGATGGCCCAAGTGCTTGGGCCCTGCACCCAGATGGGAGACCAGGAGTAAGCACCTGACTCCTGGCTTTGGATGGGCACAGCTCCAACTGTGGCAGCCATTTGGGGAGTGAACCAACGGAAGGAAGACCTTTCTGTCTTTCTGTCTATAACTCTACCTGTCAAATAAAAAAAATTATTAGTTTTTCATAAAAACTGCAGTATTGAAAAGGTTCTAAAATCCCTCTAATTCTAAATGTCTGTGACTGCTAACTCATTAGCACATATTGCATTCTTTACATCTGGGTAATCATGATAATTCACTTTTAAATGATTAACAGATCTGCTGTTATATATAAATACATGCTTTTCCAAAAATCATACAATAAGCAGGCTACATAATTTACTTCAAGTAAAATTGCCATATCCAGTCCTACAATTGTAAATAAGACAGTTTCAATTGTTCAGCATTATCAATTATAAATTCCAATAGCGTAGCAATAGTCATAAAAATAAAGGATCCGATGCTGTGGTGTAGCAAGTAAAGCTGTGGCTTGCAGTGCTGACATCCCACATGGGTGCCAGTTCAAGTCCTGGCTACTCAAATTACTATCCATCTTTTTAGGCAAGTAAGACTTACTATCCAGCAGTAGAGGATGGCCCAGGCCCTTGGGCTCCTGCACCTGCATAGGAGACCCAAAAGATGCTGCTAGCTCCTGGCTATGGATCGGCACAGCTCCAGCCATTGTGGCCAAATGGGGAGTGAACTAGCGGTTGGAAGACTGCTCTCTCTCTCTCTCTCTCTCCTTCTCTGTGTGTGTAACACTGAATTTCAAGTAAAATAAATGAATCTTTTTTTAAAAAGGACGAAATAAAAAGGAAGATGAATATTATAAAATTGTTTAACTTTTATTTAATAAATATAAATTTCCAAAGTACAGCTTTTGCATTACAGTGGGTTCCCCTACCCCATAACTTCCCTCCCACCCATAACCCTCCTATTTCCTGCTCCCTCTCATATCCCAGAATATTACAAAATTGTATAAAAGACATTTGTACAGTAAACAAATATACTGATTTCTAATGTAATATTTGAATACTTGAAGCAGCAAGGCTAAGTACTTCTTAGCCAAAATAACATGTTTTGTCCAGTGTAAAACCCATTTACCATCCCAATACACAAAGGGATTTGGGGCAATAAGGAAAAAAAGAAGTCCACACATGCAGAAATTTTAAGCAAAACAAATAGAGAATGTATTTAGTTTCATGAAAATCACATGAGAATTAATAGTATTCCACTCATTTCCAATAAATATTTTTAAGTTTAATGAATGAATGAATTTTCAGTTACATAGCAGAAAGCTTCTACCCTCTCCCATAAAACTGAAAAAGAAACTTTTTAAAAGTAAAAACTGATGAAAGAATTCTGCAATACATGTTAATGTTAAGTAGCGCAGCAGAGTTTATTTAGAAATACAAACACACACACAGAAAATAAATACATTAAAATCTTACTGAATAGGTCAGTAATAGTTCAGGATCCAATATAGTGTGCAAAAGATTCTGGATTTCCCAGTCACTTTGTATAGGAAATGATGTGCTTTGCTATGTAGCATGTACCTGTAGATTCCTGAACACCTCCACTTTGCTTCTTACCCTGAGTCCTAGCAAATACAGGAACACAGCTGTTGAGTCATTCATTTTCTGGATTTGGGAATATCAAAGAATTAAGCAGTATAGAAAATTGTACAGCAGAGACCAAATATCCAAGGGAGTTCAGGAAAATGAATTGAACAAGTCAAACTACTATGAATGTATACTGAATGCTCTGTTTTAATATGTCTTACTTACCTAAAAAGACATGAGGGCTATTGCTCTCTCTCTCTTAATACAACTAAGGAGAAGATATCACCAATGCTCAAGAAAAATGAATACACAGCAGAGCTAATACAAAATCCCAAAAATCTAAAATAGAAAAACTGGATATGCACTCTTTACACATACAATGAAGTGACAATGAAGTAGAACAAATCTAAAATTAGAAAAACTTCTTTTTTTAAAGATTTATTTATTTATTTGAAAGTCAGAGTTACACAGAGAGGCAGAGAAGAGAGAGGGGTCTTCCATCCACTGGTTCACTCCCCAGTTGGCTGCAATGGCCAGAGTTGCTCCGATCCAAAGCCAGGAGCAAGGAGCTTCTTCCAGGTCTCCCACATGGGTGCAGGGGCCCAGGACTTGGGCCATCTTCTACTGCTTTCCCAGGCTATAGCAGAGATCTGGATCCATATGAGATGCCAGCACTGCAAGTGGTGGCTCTACCCACTACGCCACACCGCTGGCCCCAAAAATTCTTGTCAAATTAAGAATATTTAACCTTTGTTTTAGAATGAATTATTAAAATATCTAAACTGGGGGAATACATAATTTCTTTCTTTAGAAATCAGAAGAGAAAAAGAACACTTCAAGGCTACTGTGACACCACACAGAAGGAATGGAGAATCATGACCTCAATTAGCCTAGGGACAGAATAAAAGGGAGGGAAACAGGAACAACAGAATTAAGATGAATAAGCTTTGACAGCTGAGAGAATCTGAATGTAAAGAAAAGGCATCCAGTTAACTGAACCAATAGAGATAAGTCTGAGAGGAAAAAACATTGTTAAGACATATTAATGGGGCCAGAGCTGTGGCTTAGTAAAGTCAAAAAAAATCAAAAATTTGTCGTTAAATTATATAATTAAAAAAGATAAAAAAAGATATTCAATCTTAAGTCTCTATAGCATAAGATATACATCAATTTTCCCAGGTTCTATTTGCATTTATTAACAACGTTACATGGGTATAATCACTACAGTGACTCCAATAAGTCTTTTTATAAAAATTATTTTTTATTTTGACAGGCAGAATGGATAGTGAGAGAGACAGAGAGAAAGGTCTTCCTTTTTTTCTGTTGGATTACCCCCCAGTGGCTGCTGCAGCCAGTTTGCTGGACTTGAAGAGGAGCAACTGGGACAGAATCTGGCACTCCCAGCAGGACTAGAACTCGGTGTGCCTGTGCTGCAGGTGGAGGATTAGCCTATTGAGCCATGGCACCAGCCTCCAATAACTCTTAACCTGAGATGCAACTAAACTTAACAAGGATACTCAATAGGAATTTTAGAAGAATTCCAAAATATGTATCAGAATAAAAATAAATACTTTTCTTGGTACATCTCTTTTTAACTATACTATTGTCCAAATTTCCAATTGTCAGAATTACAAAAAAAATCCCAGAAGCAGCAGAGTTGGTCCAACATGATGAGGAATACAATTAAGTTTTTCAGTTACAACTTACCTAGAGAAAATGAGAATTCTCAGATCCCAGATTAAAATAACCAAGAAGGCCCAATAAAAGAAAACTCAATGTCTTCATACACTAACATTTATTACCCCAGATGTGTTTAACAAAAAGGTGATTATTCCAGCTATATCCCATTAGGTAACCCAATTTTAGCTGCTAAATCCAATTAAAAAAAAAGCACCTCATGATATATTACTAAAATCATATTGCTATATACCATCCACAATGTCCACTGAACCTTGTACCTAATGTTAACAGATCTGATGAAAATCAATAGATAAATGATGTGTCTTAACCAAGTGTGGCAAATGCGTTTTGTTCAAAGTTTTTCCAAAAATCCTGAGTCTCAGTTTGCCTTCACCTTGAAAAGAAACTTTTGAGGTTTACAAATCAGTCTAGCTTCTTTGGGCCTCACTCCAATGCAAGGGGCTAAAATCCATCAAAATAAACTCTAGGCACTGTCCTTGTGCTCCCAGTGACTTTTTCACTCTAGGGGCTCACAAACCTTCTAAATTCTTTAGATCACCTGTGATGTCCATTAGTTCTCAAAGACTACGATGCAAGTAATTTCCCCTCTTGGAACCTTGTTATTAACTGTGCTGTATGAGAAATGAAGTCTCCTACACACCTTGTGCTTACGATTCTCCAAACCATGTTGTCTGCTAGGACTTTGGCCATGAATATAGGACAGCAATACCTGAACATGATTACTGAGATCTCCTTAATAAAGGCTAGACTGGGGCCAGCACTGTGGTGCAGTGGTGTAATCCTTTACTTGCAATGCTGGCACCCCATATGAGCACCAGTTCTAGTCCCCATTTCTCCTTTTCCCATCCAGCTCTCTGCAATAGCCTGGGAAAGCAGTAGAAGCTGTTCCAAGTGCTTTGGTCCCTGCCAAAATATGGGAGACCTGGAAACTGCTAGCTCAGATTGGCCCAGCTGCAGACATTGCAGTCATTGGCGGAGTAAATGAGCATATGGAAGACCTTTCTCTCTGTCTCTTCCTCTCACTGTCTGTAAGTAAACCTGTCAAATACATAAATAAATTCTTTATATATATATTTACATTTATTTATATATATTTATGTATATAAATATATTCATATATAAAATATATTATAATTTAGCATATAATATCTTATATGTGTTAATTAAAAATAGATAATATTATATAATTTATTATAAGTATTATATATAATATATATTTTTTAATAACTATTTTAACAAAATTTCTCAGAACCCATCTAATCCAAACCTAGGACAATTGGGAGCTGTTGTACTTGGCCCACCCATAATTGAAATGGATTCTAAATCCTTCAACTGCAAGGAGAGTATCATAGACATTAATGCTCCAAACGGATCCAGTTCCCTGCTAATGTGTCTGGAAAAGCAGCACAGGGTGACTCAAATATTGGGGCTCCTGCACCCTTGTGAGAGACCTGGAAGAAGCCCCTGGCTCCTGATATCAGTCTGGCCTAGCCGCAGTCATTGCAGCCATTTGAGGAGTGAACAAACCAGGAGGAAGATCAATCTCTCCCATTCTCTCTTACTAGTGCTGCCTTTCAAATTCATAAAAGGATCTTTAAGAAAATAGATCACTTCAATAAATTTGCCATTGCTCAGTCATGATGACTTTTACTACCTTCAGTTCTTTTTCAAAAGATTTATTTATTGGAAAGGCAGATAGAGGAGCTGGTGGTTGTGGTGCAGTGGACAAAGCTGCTATCTGTTACATTGCCATCCTCTCCGTGCACCAGTTCAAGTACCAGCTATTCCATTTCTGATCCAGCTCCTTACCAATGGACTGAAAAAGCAGGGAAAGATGGCCCAAGTGCCTGGGATGCTGCCACGCACATTGCAGGAAAAGCTCCTGGCTTCAACCTGGCCACACTCTGGCTATTAAAGTCATCTCAAAAATGAATTAGGTGGTGGAAGATTTCTGTCTCTCCCTCTCTCTGTAACTCTTTCAAATAAGTAATTAAATATTTTAATATAATTAACAAAAAGGCAGAGAGACACATAGATAAAAAAGAAGGAAAGAGAAGCAGAGAGATCTCCCATCTTCTGGTTCACTTTCTATATGGCTACAACTGTGCAAGACCAGGTTTCAAATCCCCATTGAGGTTACAGTTCTCCAAATTAGATGACAGGAAGGAAACAATTTGAGCTATTATCCGTTGCTTCCTAGGGGTATTAACATGAAATTGGTTTGGAAGTGGAGTACCCAAAACTCAGATTAGCACTGCAATATAGGATGTGGGCATCTGTTGTGACTGCTAACAAATTGGAAATCCTAGAGGAAAAATCAACAGATTCCTGGACATACACAATATACCAAAATTGAGTCATGAAGACACATAGAAAAGCTAAACAAACCAAAAACCAAGACAGAGATTGGATGAGTAATAAAGACCCTCCCAACAAGCAAAAGTCCAGGATCAGACAGCCTCACTATTGAATTCTACAGGACTTTTAAAGAACTAATCATTCTCAAATTATTCAACAAAATTGAAAGAGAGACAATCCTCTCAAACTCCTTCTATTAATCCTGCATCACCCTAATTCTTCAACTAGAAAAAGATACAGTTGAGAGAGAGTACTATAGAAAAATATCCCTGATGGGGGCCAGTGCCATAGCACACTGGGTTGATCCTCCACCCGTGGAGCCAGCATCCCCTATGGGTGCCAGTTCTGGTCCCGGTTGCTGCTATTCCAGTCCAGCTTTCTGCTCTGGACTGGGAGGGCAGTGGAGGATGGCCCAAGTGCCTGGGTCCCTGCACCCGCATGGGTGACCAGGGAGATGCTCCTAACTCTGGCTTCCGATTGGACCAGCACCACCTGTTGTGCCATATGGAGCATAAACAAGCAGATAAAATACTTCTGTCTCTCTGCCTCTGCCTCTCCCTATAATTAACTACACCTTTCAAATAAATAATTCTTTTGAAAAAGTCAACAAACAATAAAGGCTGGTGGAGAGGGAGAGAAAAAGGTACCCTAACCCACTGTTGGTGGGAATGAAGCCATTATGGAAGGCAGTATCAAAGTTCCTCAGAAATCTGAAAACAAACATACCATATGATCCTGCCATCTGACTCCTAGGAATTTATCCACATGAAATGAAATAGAATATGCATAGGCATGAGTTATCTGTACCCTCATGTTTATTACAGCTCAATTCATAATAGCTAACATGGAATCAACCCAGAAGTCCATCAACTGGTGACTGGAAAAAGAATATGATATACAGTGTAAAATACTATTCAGCCATAATTGTGAATGAAATCCTATCTTTTGTAACTAAATGGATGAACTGGAAAAAAGTATGCTTCATGAAAGAAGCCAGCCCCCAAAAGACAAATACCATATGTTTTCTCTGACTG
The DNA here is from genome assembly GCF_051225735.1 of Oryctolagus cuniculus. Classification (NCBI taxonomy): domain Eukaryota; kingdom Metazoa; phylum Chordata; class Mammalia; order Lagomorpha; family Leporidae; genus Oryctolagus; species Oryctolagus cuniculus. The sequence continues at coordinate 382,040 of NW_028301697.1, read as the reverse complement.
GTGGTAATTAATATATAGACAACGAAAAGTAGCATATGAGTTATATTGATATTTTGAGATTTGAGTATTGTTCATAGCACTTTTCTGAACTCTTTGATAGAGTACACAACATATACTCATTGATATTTCTGCTACTACTTGCTGAATTCTTTATTTTGTAGAGGGTTAAAGCTTGTGATTCTAAAATAAAATCAAAGCATGCAGCTGTCAAAATTAAAAGAAAATAAAACAAGAAGGAGGGAGTTGGAAATATGAGACCAAGGGAAGATAGGGTAGGATGTTATCAGTTTGCTCTTCAATCTGTATATATAAATTACATGAAGTTTGTTCACTTAATATGCATTTAAAAATATAAACTTAACATTGGAAAAAAAAGACCTGAGATCAGTGTTTTCTGGATCACCATTAAAAAAATTTAGTCTTCATTTATGTCTGACCATATTTAATTTCTTATTTATTTATTTTATAAGAAAATTAACATCACCATTCCTAACAAGTCCATCCTGCTTCATCCATATCTATCAGTTCCCACTATGCTAATAATTTCTCATGAACTTAAATCCATATCATCTTAAAGTGATGTAATGTGGGGCAGGCGCTGTGGCATACCAGATAAAGTTGCTTCCTGCAATGCTGGCAAGCCATGTGGGTGCCAGTTCAAGACGTGGCTGCTCCACTTCTGAACCAGCTCTCTGCTATGGCCTTGGAAAGCAGTAGAAGGTGGCCCAAGTCCTTGGGGCCTTGCACACATGAGAGATCCGGAAGTAGCTCCTGGCTTCGGATTGACACAGACCAGCCATTGCGGCCAACTGGGAGTAAACCAGCAGATGGAAGACCTCTATGTTTCTGTCTGTCTGTCTCTCTCTCTACCTCTCCCCTATTTGTGCAACTCTTTCAAATAAATAAATCTTTAAGAAAAAAGCCAGAATCATGTCATTATTTATGTGTTTTAGAGGCTTTGCAGATGTTGATTACATGTGCCATGAAAACCCATCAAAATGCAAATCCTATAAGAGGCAACTCCATGTGCACTAAACTGGTAAAATCCAGTGCATGTGTTGAGAAAAACACACTAGCAATACATTTCAAAAAGCTGTGAAATATTATAAGTGGCTGTCAAATGCTAAAAATCTGACAATGACTCATTATGTCATTTATTTATACATAATGCTGAGAAAATCAGAAGTATTTGTTAAAAATTCTGCTAAAATGCACTAGATTTATAATTTTTAAATGCATCGTTCCTAGATGTAATGCAGTCCTGTACTACTTTAGAGTATCAGAAATTTAAAATGCTGGACTTGTGCTGTGTTGGAGCAGGTTAACTCCCTGGCCTGAAGCACCAGCATCCCATATGGGGGCCGGTTCAATACTCAGCTGCTCCACTTCTGATCCTGCTCTCTGCTATGGACTGGGAAAGTAGTAGAAGGTGGCCCAAGTCCTTGGGCCCCTGTACCCATCTGGGAGACCTGGAACTAGCTCCTGGCTCCTGGCTTCGGATCAGCACAGCTCTGGCAGTTGCAATCAATTAGGGAGTGAACATCAGATGGAAGACCTCTCTCTTTCTCTCTGGCTCTTCTCTCTGTCTGTAACTCAACTTGTAAATAAATAAATAAATCTTTAAAACAATTAAGAAATTTAAAAAGGGAAAGGTTTTTAAAAATGTATTTATTTATTGTGAGGCAGAGTTACAGATATAGAGAGGAAGAGAAGGAGAGGTCTTCTATCGACTGGTTCCCACCTAAATGGCCAGAATGGCTGGAGCTGGGCCGATCTGAAGCCAGGTGCCAGAAGCCAGGAGCCAGCAGCTTCCTCCAGGTCTCTCACATGGGTGCAGGGGCCCAAGCACTCAGGGCATATTCCAGAGCTTTCCTAGGCCATTAGTAAAGAGCTGGATTGGAAGTGCAGGAGCAGGGACTCAAACTGGTGCCCATGTGGGATGCTGGTGCTGCAGGTGGATGCTTAATCTACTATTCCACAAAGTGGGCCCAGGGAAAGGTTTTAGGAAGACATCTTTCATGTAGACTAGGCTGCAATATTGCAAGGTAAGGTTTAGCTTTTATTCCCACACATCAGTATTCATCTTTTAGCAACTATAAATACTGAATATCATACATATAGACATAAATATAGGTAATTGCAGATTTTTTTGTCATTCTTTCTAATTCTCTTTTTAATGTCTGCTAATAGGCCATCTTATGGATTATTATATTGATGTTACCCGTACACAACCATCAGGCATTTCCACTGTTGAATGTGTTTATGTGTACAGGTAGTTTTGTTTGTGTGTACATGAATGCACATTTGATGGAGATAGCACTGACAGTAATACTGTGAGAATTCCTAACGCTGATTTCAAACTTTCTGTCCTCCGCAGAGATGGCTGTCATTGAAGTAGACCACAGGGCCCCTTTTGCTGTTGTGAACTGAAATGTGCCTCCCTAAAACTCAAACACTGAAGTGCTAATCACCAACATGACTTTACCTGAGGAAAGTAGTTTTAAGCAGATCAAATGATAGATGTGTCTGTCACATCGGAGAAAGGCTTCTGGAAAAATCGAGCCTATTAGCACCTTGATCTGATATTTTCTACCTCTACAACTCTGAGAAGTAAAATTCTATGATGTAAATCATATTCTCTGTGGTATTTTCTTAGCAAATTAATATATCCTCATTTCTGCCAGCATTTTCTGCTGTCATCTAGAAGGTCCTCGTGATTAGCAGAGAAATATAGAAACTAATAACTATGATTTTTGATTACCAATTGTCTACTAACACAAAAAAGATATCCCAGAAGCAACCTACTACCATCCTCCAGGACCCAGAAAAAAAAAAAAAAAAAAAAGGAATGAGTCAAGATGCAGGGCAGTAGAAAAAAGTGAATAATGAAAGATCACAGCAGAAGTAAATAAGGAAGGGTTTGATGCTGTGGTGTAGTGGGTTAAAGCCTTGACCTGCTGTGCATGCATCCCATATGTTGCTGCTAGGAGACCAGGTGCTCCACTTCCAATCCAGCTCCCTACTAATGCACCTGGGAAATTGGTGGAAGATGGACCGTGTTCTACAGTTCTGGCACCCACATGAGAGACTTGGAAGAAGCATCTGGCCTTTCAAATAAATAAATAAATCTTAAAAAAAATAGAAGCAGTGTTAGCACTATTGGAAAACAGACAAATAGTTCAATGGAAAAGAATAGGCAGCTGAAATTTACCGACTTTTCTACAGGCAACTCCTATTTAACAAAGGAAAGAAAACAAACAGGAAAAAGAAGAATCCCTTTCGCAAATGGTTTAAAGGAAAGTGATTATCCATATGTAGAAGCCTGAAAATATACCCAACACCTCATACACTATGTAAAAGCAACTCATGGTGAATTAAAAGCCTAAATATAAAACCAAAAACTAAGTAAACATATGAGAAACTATAAAACATAAGCATAGACAACAGTTTTGGGTAAGATTCCAAAAGCACAAGTAACAAAAATAAAATATAGAAATTTGAGCATATCAAATTAAGATACATCTTCACAACAAAGTATTCAACAGAATGAACATACAATGGACAGAATGGCAGGAAACATTGAAAACTCTGACTATGACAAAAGATTGATAGCCAGAACATACATATATAGAACTGGAAAAACTCCAAACAAGAAGTAAAATGTACACTTAAGAAATGGGCAATGATCAGAATAGATGTTTCTCAGAAGAGGAAATCTCAATGGTCAAGACATAGATGAACATGCCCAATATCACTAGCCATTAGGGAAATGTAAATCAAAACCAATAGCAGACTCCATCTGTGGGAGAAGACAATGCTTGGGTTTTCATTTGTGCAACAAGTGGGTTTAGAGGACCCTGTTCACCATAAGAGGGCAGAGTCTACATGGAAGTAAGGAAACCTTAATGTTTTCCTAATGGGCTTGTTAAATTCTTGACCAGTGCCTATTACCTTTGCCGCAAACTTTCCAGTCTCACTACTTTCCTGCTTCTTCCTCTTCTCTGTGGCTTGCAAAAACAGTGTACCTTCTATATACGGAGGATACTTTTGTTTTGTTTTATTCCTCCTATCTCATGATGTTCCTCTAAGAAATCACAACCCTCCAAGTATTCATTAATTTATGCAGTCTGCAGTTTTCATGGGCTACTACATGGCAAAGTACTAGGTTAAAGGAAAGGTATAGGTCAGGAACTGAGCAAAGTTCACAATGATGAAGCCATTGGGGAAATGAACCTGATGGAAGACCTCTCTCTCTCTCTCTCTCTCTCTGCCTCTCCTTCTCTCTCTGTGTAACTCTGATTTTCAAATAAATAAATAAATCTTTAAAAACTAACAAAATATACTAAAAACCTGGTGGCAACACCTTTCTATCAGAACATGTGAAGCACTCAAACACAGTTTGTCCCAGAAAGTCAGCCATAGTTTTCAAGGGCACGTCTTCTACTCCATTTGTGGACACCTCTGTGTGGCGTAAGGGACACTTATTTCTTCCCCTCTTCTTTCTTAGCACTCTCACAGTTATAACTTCTATCGATGCTTCCACAGACCAGTCTCTATGAAATTGTAGAACTAATATCCTCCCATGTCAAAAATGTCATGGGTTTAAACACAGAACCAAAATAAAACAAGTAACTGGCTTTCTTAATTACACAGTGTGGAAAGTAAGATTCTCAGTGGATCACTGGGTAACTGTAAAGTACTGCGCAGAGAAAAACTGTAACTTATCTGTATTTATGATGCTGTAATTCTCCACTTTATGCATACTCAGATTAAAAGAGCTCCCGTTAGTGGGCAGCACTGTTGCATAGTGAGTAAAGCTACTGCCTTCAGTGTCAGCATCTTATATGGGTGCTGGTTGGGATCCTGGCTGCTGCACTTCCCATCCAGCTCTCTGCTGTGGCCTGGGAAAACAGTAGAAGATGGCCCAAATCCCTCATCCCCTGCACCCACCTATGAGACCTGGACAAAGCTCCTGGCTTCTGGTTGTGGATCCAAACAGCTCCAGCCATCTATCTCTGTTTCTGCCACTCGGTAACTCTGCCTTTCAATTAAATAAATAATTATTTAAAAAAACAGCTTCATCCCAGAAGAAGTTCCTGGCTACAGGCTTCAGACTGGCACAGCTCCAGCTGTTGCTGCCAATTGGGGAGTGAACCATCGGACGGAAGACGTCTCTCTCTCTCTCTCTCTCTCTCTGTCTCTCTCCTCTCTCTGTGTAACTCTTTCAAATGAATAAATAAATCTTTAAAAATGTAGCTCCAGTTATTGACAACACAGTAGACTTGCATTAATTTTAGTTCCCTTCTCACTTTGCAAAGGGATCAGTGGCAGGTCAAAACAGTTGAGAGCCTTGCTAACAGGAGAAGAGATAGCTGAAGACAGAAAATGAAAAGCAGCCAAATACATCATCAAAGAAAGAGAAGTGGACCCCATCCAACACAAACCTTTAAAAGTGGATGCTCACAATTAACGAGTGAAACAGCTGCCTACTGAAATCTTGTCTAGGGAGGGAAGATATCCTAAGTTCTGCTTCTGTAAACTCCAGTCATAAATCTGTCCTAATAAAGCTGTCCCTGGCATCTCTTTTACAAACACACTGGACCCACTGACCATTGGAAATTGTGGTCCTAAGTCATGTAGGCTGCCATTTAAACCCACCAATGCTGTAACAGCTAAGAAACTTGAATTTGATGCTGAGTTCTCAGGAAATCATTCCAGCTGTGCCTAGGGCCATTAATAGAAACTCCTTGGATCCTCCCCTGTCTCTGTGCCTGTTTGAAAGAAGGGAGTTTTCCCACCCCAGGTTTCTGGAACAGCTTCAAATTCCACATTGGAAAAATCTGATAACTAATACTTGAGAGGGATCAATGCATAAAGCAGCTATTCACGCTTCACACTGCTCCCCACCAGGAAGATGAGGTGCAGGATGAGAGCAGTGGGGCAGATCCTAGTCAGATCCTTCTTCCCACCCCTCTGCTGCCCCAGGCTCCCTGCTGAAGACCATCCAGCCCCACCCTGCAGGAACCAGCCCAGGAAACATCAAGAGACCAGGCCAGACTGCATTCTGAAAACACCCACAGTTGGAACCCAGCTTATTTAACTGTAGAGAGTGGGAGTCTTTCTGCCTTTCTTCCCTGCATATGCAAGTTCCCAGAACGCTGCCCTCTCTCTCCTGTAACCACTAAATAAAGCACATTAGGGACAGTTTGGATGAGGTTCTGCAGGAGAGAGTCCAGCCTGAGAAGCAGAGGTGGGAGACAGAACAGCCCAGGTCCCAGCCCTGACCTCAGGGGAAGTTGCCAGGATCACTGGTGCCCTGGCACCCACCCTTCTCCCACACATGTCCCCACCCCTTACTGCATGTCAAACCTGCAGCAGAAAGTCCCTGGAGCAGGTACGCTTTCTTCCAGAAACATGGGGAGCGAAGCGGGCAGTGTGGGGAAGAGAGTCCCTGGTACATGGGACCCACAGGCAGAAGATGAAGAGGGAAGAAGCAGTAGGAGGCAGGCTCAGGGTGAGCACTTGGAAACTGCCTGGGATTGCACGTGCAGGGCAGGAGTTGCAGTAAATGCCAGAGAAGGAGAAGCACAGCCCCTAGGGCTGACCCTGATCAGGGAATGAACTCCCTCTGGTCCAACTCAGACCCCCAGGGACTGGCTGTTAGCAGGCACATGGGCACAGGCATTTGGAAGGCAGAATAGGTCGGAGCTCCTGGGAACTCTGGGAAATGGAGTCCAGGCTGCAGCATTCATAGAGACACCAGCTGGCCCTCCCCAAAGTCTGCAGTCGGGGGTGGGTGCCCACAACCAGAGGGCATTTCCTTTTGTTCAGTCCCTCCTTCCTTTCCTTCCCCTCCAAAAATCTCAGGGATCAGTTGCTGTTCTTCCTTTCCTGAATCAAATCTGAAAGAGTGACACTCACTGCTGCTAACTGACCCCAAATCCTGGCTCCCTCATAACCTCTGTCTCTTCCAGAAAAATCTTATTTACTACTTTGGCCCTAGAAATCATAAATGACTATGATAGAATGTAACTTTTAACAGAGGTGAGGAAGGCATGGTTTAATATCCAGTTTTGAGAATACAATTTTCATTTGTATTTTATTGATGTTTATAGTTCTTTTAAGATTTATTGATTTATTTGGAAGTCAGAGTTACAGAGAAGGAGAGGCAGAGAGAGAGAGAGAGAGAGAGAGAGGTGTTTTCCATCTGCTGGTTCACTCCCCAATTGGCAGCAGCACCACAGCGCCGACCCCTTATAGTTCTTTTCAAATCATTTTACACTGTCTTTTTATTCATCTAGTACAGAGACAGAAGAATGGACACAGAGCTAACATAGCTGAGTATTCAAGGAGACAGGTTAAGGGGTTAAATGCCTCATATCATATTATTTATACCTTAGATTAATTCTGGGGACAGTATTATCTGGAGTTTACAAAGTAGAAACTGAATGGAAAGAGCTTAGAAAAATACGGTGTTTTTTAATATCATTAAAAAGGCCAATCAAGGGGCCAGCACTGTGAAATAGCAGGTAAAGCTACTGCCAGCATGGACATTCCATATGGGTGGAGGTTGAGCCCGGCTAGTCTGCTTTCAATCCAACTCTCTGCTATGGCCAGGGAAAGCAGTGGAAGATGGCCCAAGTCCTTGGGCAGCTGCACCTGTGTGAGAGACCCAGAAGAACCCCCTGGCTGCTGGCATTGGAGCTGTACAGCTCCAGCCATTGTAACCAATTGGTGGGTGAACCAAAAGATGGAAGATGTCTCTCTCTCTCTCTCTCCCTTTCTATTCTGTGTAACTCTGACTTTCAAATAAATAAATAAATCTTTTTTTAGAGAGCCAATCAACATATAACACTAGCATAAAAATCTTTCTTTTCTTTGACCTTGTCTAAACAAGATAAAAATCGGAGAACTCAGAGGGCTTCCATAGCCTTGGAAACTCATGACTGGAGCATAGGGAGATTACTGATGCCATAGACAGGAGTGTCAATTGGTAAAGTCAACAACAGGAGTCACTGTGCACTTACTCCTCATGTAGGATCTCTATCCTTAATGTGCTGTACATTGAGATTTAATGCTATAACGAGTACTCAAACAATATATTTCACTTTTCACTTTGTGTTTCTATGGGGGTGCAAACTGTTGAAATCCTTACTTAATGCATACTAAACTGATCCTCTGTAAAAAAAAAAAAAAAAAAAAAAGAAATTATCAATTCCCAACTTGACTCTCACTGGGATTAAACATGACAATAGGTCTGCTCTGATTTCATCATCATTTTAAAAAATCATCTATTATTTTTCACTTTATGTTTCTGTGTGGGAGCAAACTGTTGAAATCCATACTTAATGTATACTAAGCTGATCTTCTGTATATTAAGATAATCGAAAATGAATCTTGATGTGAATGGAAGGGGAGAGGGAGTGGGAAAGGGGAGGGTTGTGGGTGGGAGGGACGGTATGGGGGGAAAGCCATTGTAATCCATATGTCGTACTTTGGAAATTTATATGCATTAAATAAAAGTTTAAAAAAAATAATAATAAAGTAAAAAAAAAAATCTTTCTTTTGTCTTGGGTCTCAGTTTTTAAAATCTGATTTCTCAAAGGGGAAAAATGTGAGAGAGATGAAGTATACCGACAAAAATAATGTACTGTAATTATTTACTGTAAATATATATTGTAATGATGTACTGTAATTTACTGTAAAGAACCACATAGGATTATAACTTGTCTAGAAAACAAAGGAGATTCAAAGTTGCTATTATTTCATGGTTATTTTTTCTTATTTTTAATATCAAGATAGTATATAAATATTATGCACTCCTAGGTATTTGTGTGTTGTTTGATATGTTTTATTTTTAAGCAGAAATTCAAAGAGATAACTGGCTAACATGGAGTTCTGTGTTTCTGATTACTTCTCTCAATTAGAGATCATGGGATTAGAGTTGGTGCTAGATTAAGAATGCTTCAATTTTTATCCACTGACTTCACACCAGCATTTACTATGTTAAACAATATTCTTGGGGTAGATGGCTCTTTCTTGCCAGACTGTAAACTTCATGGGGTCTAGAAACATATTTGCTTTGACACTAAAACTCAGCATCTTGACAGTCAGTCTTTTAGTTGAATAAATACATGATATACAAAATAAATATTTCTGCCCCTCAAGAACTGCCTAAGAGAGAAGAAAATAGAAATCAATTTGATGATTCTCAGTATTAGGTGAATATATAATTTGTCGTTCTGACATAAGCTTGGTCATAAAAAGGGCATATGAATAATTACACACAGTTGAAGTGTATGAACACCTAGGGCCAAGCGGGATAAATGTTCACCCTAGCTATGTATGGCACTCCATGTCAATAGGAGAGGAAGGAGGAAGAGGGGAGGGAGTGTAGGTGGGAAGGTGGTTACGGAGGGAAGAATCACCATACTCATTACTTAGCAGCAAAGAGGGAATCTGTGATCATTTGTTGCTTAAGGAACGGTGATAGGCATTATTTAATTATAATGCAGTCATCAGTGTTCTCCTGTCTCTGAAATAGGAAGTCTATAACTCAGAATTCCTTGCTGTTTCATCAAAAACAATTCAAAACAAAAACCTAATTAAGCATAAGAGGAATTTATGCATTAGAAGTCTATTCTAATCTCTAGGAGGTTCAGGGGTTGGAAAATTCATCCAAAATCTTGCTGCCAAATGTCCCATACATTTTCCATGACCACTATCCATAAGCATAAGCTCTTTAAAAAAAGATTTATTTATTTGAAAGTCAGAGTTACACAGAGAGAGGAGAGGCACAGAGAGAGAGAGAGAGAGAGAGAGAGAGAATCTTCCATCTGCTGGTTTACTCCCCAATTGGATGCAATGGCCAGAGCTGAGCTGATCCAAAGCCAGGAGCTAGGAGTTTCTTCCAGGTCTCCCATGTGGGTTCAGGGGTGCAAAGACGTGGGCCATCTTATATTGCTTTCTCAGGCCATAGCACAGCTGGATCATAAGAGGAGCAGCTGGGACTTGAACCAGTGACCATATGGGATGCTGGCACTGCAGGAGGCAGCCTTACCTGCTACACCACAGCACCAGCCCCCATAAGCCCTATCTTCTGCAGAACCAGCACCCCAGACACCAGCCACCACATGGCATCCCATGGCACACTCACCCCTGGCAATGTGCTGCAGCTCCTGCTCCTCTCCACTTTCACTGGAAGAATCTGCAACTCCTTGTTTTCATGCAAGTAATTCTGATTCAGATGATGCCCCTGACACAATTGGCTGGCAAGTGCCATGGCATGTGTCCACGGCCTAGCTAAATGCAAAGCTGGAACATTTTAAACTTTTCACTACCATGGTGAGACACGGACTCCATCTAATGAAGTAGGGGATTTTTCAGGGAGTCTAGAGAATCAAATATGACAAAATGACAAATCTTAACCAAAGAGTGCTGTGGTACAGATGAAGAGAACCCAAAATGTATTTTTCTATCTTTTCTTTTCTGAGTTAAGTGCCTAAAAACAAAGCCAATGAGGGTTAAACAGACCCATTCTGAAAATTCCTTAACATCTTCATTTTCATCCAAATTAATATATTGCTTGAAGAAAATAAATTTTACATAAATGAAAATGCAGTACCACAGACAATTGTACAGAACATAGGCCCTCGGTTAGCTTCAAACCATCTGGGTCCATTAATGTGTTCTTCCAGAACCCAAGCTGCAGTACAATAGAACCACAGCCTCTGACATTCCTCCTCCACCCCAATGGATCTTGGGTTTTCCTCCCACCTCCCCCTCCTGTGTATACATCAGTAGCAGAACAAATGGAATCCAAAGATACAATGATGTTATTTAACATGGAATAAACATAGTGTTTTAGTCAGTACAATCCTCAATACTACACTAATAATTCCGAGTTCACTGATTATGAAAGTAAGTATAAGAAATCTCTTCCTAAGTAATCATAACATCGAGAGCTGAATGTAGACTTTCAAAGTGAAAGAGAGAATTGTGTAGAGATGTGTATCTCTATAATACAGATTTACCGCTGTACTTTATAGACAGTACACCATGTTTGTATTTTTTTTGGCAGTCTAGCATAGTTTATTATATCCAGCTTGTCAGTTTGGAAATTTTATGATTAGACACTAATATACAACAAATTTTGAATCCTTACAGATAATATAGAGCACCCTAGGTCCTCCCAAGGGCAGAAAACAGACCAAGAGCTCATAGACTGGCTGCAACTGCAAGAAGCAGATGAAGATATCGTAAGAAAGATACATATTCCTGCAGTGTGGCTGCTGAGCAGTTCTGCCCTTATGGATCTCATCTCTGTTTCAGATCATTAAAGAAAGTTGATGCTTTATGAAATTTCTAAAGATTTCACTAATGAGAATCTAAGATATCTTCACTATGCTAAGAGCCTCAGAACAGCCCAAAGACTTGGGCCATCTATTGCTTTCCCAGGCCATAGCAGAGAGCTGGATCAGAAGAGGAGCAGCCGGGACTAGAGCCGGAGCCCATATGGGATGCTGACACTTCAGGCCAGTGCTTTAACCCGCTGTGCCACAGCACTGGCCACAATGTAGTATTTCTAATAGAAGAGATGGTTAAGTCATTAACTCCTCTAAAATACAAGTTAAGTATTAGTTTTTAAACTCTGCTTCATTCATGAGAACAACAAAATTTTCTCTCTTTGCTTCTGGGTATGTAAATTTTCTTCTAAGAAATTAATCATGACTTTTACATCTCAGACCCTATTATGAGTAAGTAGAGAATATTGTGGGGTCATACGCTCATTCTATCAAAGGAACATTTCTCCAATTAAAGAAAACATTATGGGCATCCCATATGGGCACTGGTTGGAGTCCTTGCTGCTCCACTTCTGATCCAGCTCCTTGCTATGGCCTGGGAAAGCAGTAGAAAATGGCCCAAGTGCTTGGGCCCATGCACATGCATGGGAGACCTTGAAGCTCCTGGCTCTTGGCTTCAGATGAGCCCAGCTCCAGCCGTTGCAGCCAACTGGAAAGTGAACCAGCAGATGGAAGACTTCTCTCTCTCTATGCAACTCTGCCTTTCAAATAAATAAATCAATCTTTGGGAAAAAAAAGATGTCCAAGTCTTACATCAGAGTACTGGGCTTCAGTGCCTAGCTCTGGTTCCTAACTCCAGCTTCATGCAAATACTGATCCTATAAGGCAGCACTGATGGCTCAAGTATTCAGGTTTCTGCCCACACATGGGAGATTAAGAATGAGTTCATGGGCTGGCGCCATGGCTCACTTGGTAAATCCTCTGCCTGCAGCACCAGCATTCCATTTGTGTGCCGTGTTCTAGTCCTGGTTATTCTTCTTCCAGTCCAGCTCTCTGCTGTGGCATGGGAGGGCAGTGGAGGATGGCCCAAGTGCTTAGGCTCCTGCACCTTCATGGAAAACCAGGAAGAAGCACCTGGCTACGGGCTTTGAATTGGCATAGTGCCAGCTGTAGTGGCCATTTGGGGAATGAACCAGCAGATGGAAGACCTTTCTTTCTGTTTCTCTCACTGTCTTTATCTCTACCTGTCAAATAATCAAAAAAATTGAGTTCACACTCCTGGCTTCAGCCTGACCCAGTTCTGGCTGTTGCAGGCATTTGGGGGAGTAAAGCAGAGAATCAGAGTGCATTTTCATTCTCTCTCCCTCTGCCTCCTAATTAAGTAAAAAAAAATTAAAGACACTCAAACTGGACTAAAGGAAATAATATAGGTAAGTGTCCCACTTCTTTCATATGACCAACAACTAGGTACTAAAAGTTTTCAGTTTTTCCACTCACCACATCCTTTGCCCATGGCATTTAATTTCCTAGGTTTTAATTTTTCTTTTCCCTAGGTAAAATGTGACCACTTGGTGCCAGTGCTGTAGCATGAGGTAAGACACTGCCTGCAATGCCGGTAACCCATATGGGTGCTATCTGAGTCTCAGCAGCTCCCCTTCCAATCCGGCTTCCTGCTAATGGTCCCAGAAAAGCAACAGAAGATAACTGGGGCCCTGCCACCCACATGGGACACCCAGATGAAGTTCCTGTCTTCAGTCTGGCCCAGCCCAGGCCACTGCAGCCACCTGAGGAGTAAACCAGCAGATAGATAATCTGTCTCTTCCACTCTGCTACATTTTCAAATATATGCATCAATCTTCCTTTAAAAAATAAAAACAAAAACCATTTAAGCTTTCAAAGGTATACAAGAAAGAAGTTTACAGCACTGATAAATTCAGGACCTAAACCATCTTCATGAGTGAAAAAAGCAAAGCAAAGAGCAATATACAGAATGATACTGAGTGGGTTTTTAAAAGCATATATTTTGATCCCTAAATTTCTAAACCATGAACATGATTATTACATAAATATATTTATATATTTTTAAGAATTGTTTTATTTACTTGAGAAAGGTCTTCCATCTGTGGCTTCACTCCCCAAATTACTGAAAACCTGGGGCTGGGCCAGGGCAAAGCCAGGAGTAGGGGCCAATGCTATGGCACAGCAGATTTACAACCTTAGCTTGAAGCACTGGCTCCCATAAGGGTGCTGGTGAAAGACGGGGCTGCTCCACTTCTGATCAAGCTTACAGCTTATGGTCTGGGAAAGCAGTAGGAGATGGCCGAAGTCCTTGGGCCCCTGCACCTAAGTGGGAGACCTGGAAGAAGCTCCTGGTTCCTGGCTTCAGATCAGCACAGCTCCAGCCATTGCAACCAGTTGGGGAGTAAACCATCAGATGGAAGACCTCCCTCTCTCTCTCTCTCTCTGTGTGTGTGTGTGTGTGTGTGTGTGTAACTCTTTCAAATAAATAAACAAATCTTTAAAAAAAAAAGCCAGGAGTCAGGGAAATTTCATCCAGGTCCCTCGCTTGGGTGCAGGACCCAAGGATTTGTACCATATTCTTCTGCTTTCCTAGGTATGTTAGCAGGGAGCTGGATCAGAAGTAGAACATGCAATTGGTGCCCATAGAGGATGCTAGTGCTGCAGCTGTTGGTATAACCCATTTTTGCCACAGTGCTGGCCCCGACAATTTTTAATTCCTAGGAATTAACAGGGATGAAAGAAGTATGGCAGGATACCTTTTTATCAGAAAAAATATTTTATTTATTTGAAAATGTTATATAGAGATGTAGAGAGAGAGAGAGAGAGAAAGAGAGAGAGAATCTTCTGTCTGCTGGTTCACTGCCCAAATGGCTACAATGGACAGAGCTGAGCTGATCTGAAGCCAGGAGCAAGGAGCTTTTTCTGGGTCTCCCACATGAGCAAAAGGGCCCAAGGACTTGGGCCATCCTCTACTGCTTTCCCAGGTGCATTAGCAGGAGGCTGGACTGGAGGTGGAGCAGCTGGAACTCTACCAGCTCTCATATGGGATGCCTGTATTTCAGGCCAGGGCTTTAACCTGATGTGCCACAGTGCTGGCTCCAACAGGTGACCTTTTACTCTCAATAATCTCTTCTTGGTATTGGCAGCAGTTTGTAATTTTTTGTTTATTTGCCTTCTTCTTAATCTATATTTTTAAAAAATTACAAAAAGTTCCAGCACCCTGAGAACCTCCATCACAATGGCGTACAATCAGATGTTCATCCACAAAGTGTGGTGTAGATGCAAGGTGGAAAATGCAAGGTGAGTTGATTCATCTTTCTCAGGCTGTGGTTTCCATGGGCAACTTTTACAACCAACTGCCTTATTTGTTCCTCTTCCACAGAGTGGAACACATGTTAAGTCATCCTATTTAGCCAAAAGCCAGTGGCAGCACTTCAATATGTCATCAATCCAGGGCCAGCATTGTGGCACAAAGGAGTAAGTTGCCAACTGCAACAGCAGCATGCCTTATGGCACTGCTTTGAGACTCACCTCCTTCACTTCTCATCCAGCTCTTTGCTTGGAAAAGGAGCAAAGATTGCCCAAGAGTTTGGGTTCCTGCACCCACATGGGGGACTGGGACAGAGTTCCAGGGTCCTGGCTTCAGCCTGGCTAGCCCCAGCTATTGTGGCCATCTGGAAGTGAGCCAGCAGATGAAAGATAGAGATCTCTCTCTCTCCCTCTCTCTCTCTCTCTTCCTTTTACCTAAGCATACATTACATAAATAAATGAAAATGCATCAATATAGCAACTTTTTGAGGAAAAGTCTTCTGATTATTGCAGGTATTGTCTCAATGCATAAAAATATTCAGACACAAAAATTATAAACTGATTTATATTTATATTTCTCAACCACATACTTTTCAGAAAAAATTGTCTGCCATTCAGCATCAGGTATCAGTCTGAAAGCATTCATTAAAAAATCAAGTTATTTTACTAAACACAAAAACATCTAGTATAGGCTGCATATAAACCAGTGGCTTCCATGGGTATACACAGATTGATATTTGTTAATTTACAGGGATCACTGCACTTCCCTGGCATGGAGCTGTCTGAAGAGTTTAAACACTGATTGGTGTGGCATTATTTCTGATATTTGCTTATTATCCAGAGTGCATTTATTAAATATCTATCTTGAACTCCACACTCTATAAATCTATTTCAAATATGTAGATATTTAATGGTACTTACACACTTACGAACTGAGCTAATCCTCCTAACTTCTCTCTGGAAAAGCTATGCCTTTGACATTGCTTTTTTTCACTCATATGGAAATGCATAATATGCTTCTGTATGGTACTTCAGAATTTATAAAAGGCTTTTCAGGTAAGATTTACATAACATCATGTGAAAGTGGCCAAAGGACACAGTCTTCTCATTACAGAGGGGAGAGGTATGAAGTCACTCTCTGAACAGTTACTCAGATTCTGTCAGTCAGGTTCAGAATCTTATTAGGTATCAGATACACATCTAGATTTTTTTCCCTACTGTCTCTGTCAGAATTCCCAGCCTATGAGTGAACTTTAGTCTGAATGAATGCTAATATTCAAGGTTCTAAGTGAAAAAATTACTGAGGTTTGTATTGGTGAGTAAAGCATGTGTCTAAACATTACATGTATTTAATAATAAGTATTGAATCACATGAAACTGAATATAAGATTATGCAAATTTTTAAGATAAAGAGCATATATTTAAAACCACATTCTTACATTTTGCAAACGTGTTGAAACAGCTTACTGGAGCATGTGTTTGGCATAGTGGTAAAGCCTTCCACATCCCAGTCAGAATGCCCAGGGCTCAAGCCCTAGCCCTGCTTCTGCTTCTGGCTTCCTGCTAACAGAACCCTGGGAGGCAGCAGCTGATGGCTCAAGTACTTGAGTCCCTGCCACCTGTGTGGGAGACCCACACTGAGTTCCTCGCTTCAGCCTGAACCAGCTCTGGTTGGTGCAGACATTTGAGGAATGAGCAGTAAATGGAAGGGCTCTCTCTGCCTTTCAAATAAACAAAAATAACTATACAGACCTTTTCTTAAGGTGTCTTGCTCACTTCTAAATGATTTCCCTTTTCACAGTAAAATACCTAACTGTCCTCTTTAGTAACAGTGCATGTTTTGCTCTCCATGTCCACTCCTGAGCTCCCAGTACTGGCAGCTCACCCTAGCAAACTGACTGGTTCCAATGTTCAAGTACTCATCTCCCATTCTCTTTTGGTGGGTCTACCGGAAAGAAAGGAGAGTATCTACAGTAATTAATATCTTACTGTTGCTCTTGCTGTCCACCTGCAGACCTGAAGGATGACCAGCTGAATACACACTGTGAAGTTCTGGACGTAGTTTCCAAACTTCAGTCACTTTGCAGCAGAGGGACTCTGTTCTCATCAATCACCTGAAAGCCTGCAGGAATAGGGAGAAGCTGTGTTTGAAGAATTCACAAATGCAGTGCATTGAAGCCAACCACTACCACCCCCACCACACCCCTACTTCAGGGTTCTGGCAAATCCCAAACCAGGAGTTTGGGACCAGCAGTGGTTCAGGAGGTGACCTCAACTCCTTACTCTGAACAGCTCCAAAGTGCCTGGTGCACCCAGCGGGAGCTCAGCGCCTCGACTTCCCGCCCTCCTGCCCTCCCCACCAGGAATTCGGCTCCCAGAGCCTCCAGGAAGCCTGCAACAGACCCGCAGACAGGAATGTGTGTCCAGAGCTAACCCAAAATACAGGCCCAGCTCAAGTGTCACTTCCCCACAAAGTCACTGTCTTCTACTCCCTCCCGGACGGGTGTAGGCCAGCACCCAGAACTCGCAGTTGCAGCATTTGGGGTTCACCCATTCTCCCTTGAGGGATGATGCCCCCGTGGGAACCCTGCTCCACCTGCGGGCAGGGCTGGGGGAAGAAGGGCTGAGCCAGCCTCCACCCTAGGAAAGTCCAGAGCCCCAGCGCCCTTGCCGGTCATGGGTTCTCCCTGAGTGTGCTCTGAGCCAGGGCCACAGCCATCAGCAGCTCTCTTGCTTCCAGAATCTGATGCTGGGCAGCTCAGGCTCAGCCCAGCATGGGGCATCAGGCCAATCATTGCTGCCCTGGGGCAGGACTAGAGCTGCAAGACCCACCCCATGATAGGCTGGCTATGAAGGCAGTGGTCATTGGTGGGCAGCTAGTAGTTGCGGTGTGTGTGGGTGATGTGGGTGGTGTTAGGTTCTTGGCCGTCCCATTTTGTACCTTGTGGCTAGAATGCAGGTGGTGGCCCGAGAGTCAGGAGGGGCAGGAGAAGAAGAGAGAGACCTTGTGAGTGCAACTGTCCACCTCTCCCACCAGCCCTGCTGGCTGAGGCTTGCAGCATGTGCTGCAGTTGGGGAAGCAATGAAGGCTGAGTCTCAGCAGGAAAACCAAGTGCGTGGTGCTAATTTGCTCGCTGATGCAGCATCTATGTGGTCTGCATGGGCAGACAGGGGGAAGGGTTTGGTAGGAGGGTGCTGGAGGCACACTGGGCCCTTGTGCAGCAGGGGGGTGGTAGCTCATTGCCTCTTTCATCTCTCCATTCATGCAAGTCATTCATAAATCCCACATAGAGGAACAAGTGAGCAGGGGTCAGGAGCAGTGCTCTAATGTTTAGGCATTTTACTTTGTGGAGGGGGTTGTATCCTTGTCAGCCTACATTCAAAAAAGATACTCTGTCCCAGGAAAACAAGAAGACTAGGAAAGTCAGCATACCCAAATTGTTTCTTTTAATTTTAAAGACTCTCTTGTGTCCAACTGTGGTCACTATGTTAAAAGGAATATTTAGAAGACTGTGAACATTTTGAATGTTGAGCAAGGAGTTGCTCTCCTATGACATGGGTGAATCTATTGTAAGAACAATATGCATGAGTACATTCTTATAGAATATTTCTGCAGTGGTTTTTGAGTTCTTACAGATTTGAGTTTTATAAAATGATGCCAAATCATTATATTTACTTGTTTACTCAAGAGACACAAATATTTTTCTTTAAAGTGAAGAAACAAATTGTAAATGTTGAGAAGCAATTAATTTTGGGATGTGGTAATTTGCAATAACCAGTAAGGATGGCTAATATATATATATACATATATATATGTACAAATTTAAAATGCAAACCAAGAAGTGAAAAATGTTTTTGTTACTTTAAAAATGAACGTTATAAATTCTCTCCTTAAACTATGTTTCACCGGGTACGTGGCTCACAAGGCTAATCCTCCGCCTGCAGTGCTGGCACCCCAGGTTCTAGTCCCGGTTGCTCCTCTTCCAGTCCATCTCTCTGCTGTGGCCCAGGAGAGCAATGGAGGATGGCCCAAGTGCTTGGGCCCTGCACCCACATGGGAGATCGGGAGGCCATGGTGGCCATTTGGTGGGTGAACCAATGGAAGGAAGACCTTTCTCTCTGTCTCTCTCACTGTCTAACTCTGCCTGGCAAAAAATAAATAAATAAATAAATAAATAAATTTTGCCTTGTACACTCTCAGTTCTTATTCTGAAGATGTTAAAGTGTATCACATTTTTATTGAGAAGCAAAGAAAAATGTTCCACTTTAGAATATTAAAAACATACAATTTAAATTTTGCTGAACAGCTTGTAATAGTTGAATTTGTATTTTTAGGCATAAATGTGTTTTCTTCTTGATGTATTATGACAGATATATTATTTTCATGGTAGTGGAATGTATGAGGTAAATGATCCAACAGATTTGTTTTCATTAGATCAAACTTTCCATGGGGTACCTAAACTTAGAATGAGTTTGATATCACAACACTATTTACATTCTCTGTAAGAAAAATAAAGGACATTTGTCCCTAGATTTCAAATCACAGAATGAGATAGTCCAATTTATTTTTGGTTTTCCGTGATGTATTGCTGTGTTTTATAATACCATACATTCATGAAAAATAGATTTTTATTCAAAAGTTCACATTTGTGCCACTTTTTTTTCTGTAGGTCTAAAATTTTTCTAAAGGTCAATCTTTCTATAAAAAAGTTCATATGTGTTGCCTGATGTAATCAATTTCTTTTTTTCTAGATTTATTTTTATTTATTTGAAAGACAGAGTTATATAGAGAGGTAGAGACAGAGAGAAAAGTCTTCAATCTGCTGGTTCACTTCCCAATTGGCTGCAAAAGCCGGAGCTGAGCTGATCTGAAGCCCGGAGCCAGGAGCTTTTCTCAGGTCTCCCACACAGGTGCAGGGGCCCAAGGACTTGAGCCATCCTCTGATGCTTTCCCAGGTGCATTAGCAAGGAGCCAGATCAGAAGTGGAGCAACTGGAACTCAAACCAGCACCCATATGGGATGCTGGCACCCTAGGTTGGGGTTTTAACATGCTGTGCCACAGCACTGGCCCCTGTAATCAATTTCTAAAGTGTATACACTGACAAGAAGAATTACACAAAGTACACTCATCTAACAAGGCATATCTTTGCTAAATTTAAAGACAATGGCTTTACCTGCTACACGTAATGCTAGCCTCAAGTATTTGCTTTGGAGCAATACTCATCTGCAGTTTTCATAGGTTTTATCAGAAAGTATCATTTGATAGTAAATCCTTTTAGTGAATATATGAAATAGATCAAACATTGAATTTGTGAAAAAAAATGGCTGCCATTCAGATCATGCCAAGTCTAAGGCTTTGCCACTTCATGATTATATATCCTTGGGCAAACCAGTTACTTACCTCTTCATGCCTCAGTTGCATTTTCTTTAAAGTTAAAATAACAGGAGCTACCTCCATTTTTCTGGAAACATAAAATTCAGGAAACATCACCTGGTATAAAATAAATGTTAGCAATTATTATTATTATCTATTCACATTTTCCTAAATAAAGGTATTTAAATATCTGTGCCTTTATGCTTAATGTTGTAGTGTACACATTTAGATACAACTCAAAATTTATTTGAAATTATATACATTCAAGTTTTGTAAAACTTCATATTTTGCTTGACATGGTAACTCAAACTAGATTCAATTCCTTTTAATTTGATGAGTGAGCCATTTCTTATCTAATTCCCTGGATAATGTAACTTATTCACTCATTTGTGCTTTGTGATGATACCTGCCTCTTTGTCAAAACAGTAACTAAACTGCATCCTTTTTGGTCAAAAATAAATCAATAGAGTAAATTGGTATTTAAAGAAAGGGACTATTCTTTGGCAGTAATCTTAAACTAGCACATTGATGCACTTTGGTAAGTGCATTGGAGACTTGCTGATTGTGTATGTACATTTGTGAATGTATGTATGGTACATGGGTATGTGTGTGTGTGTGTGTGTGTGTGTGCTCAATTTAAAGCTACAATAAAATTGTAGCATTATCCAAAGAAATAATTCTAGAAAATCATAGTTTGCAATGATTTTTGCTCTTTGGAGATTATGATGTTTAGATGATGCCTAAAGTTTCTGTGAATTTTTTTCAGAATTCTAGTAATATACAACACTGAAATTCATAAAGAAGGGGAAAATAGTTGGGTTCAAAGATATCATTAGACTACAGAACCAATCAGCCATAATTCAGGCCTCCAAATTAAACTACTTGTATGAGAAAATTTAAGTAGTTGTATTGATGTCACATATTGTTTGCAAACAAATGTATCTTTTTAAAAATTATTTATCTATTTACTTATTTATTTGAAAGCCAGAGTTACACAGAGAGAGAAGAAGAGGCAGAAAGGAGAGAGGGAGGTCTTCCATCTGCTGGTTCACTCCCCAATTGGCTGCAATGACTAGAGCTGCACCGACCCAAAGCCAGGAGCCAGGAGCATCTTCTGGGTCCCCCATGCGAGTTCTGGGGCTCATGGACTTGGACCATCTTCCAGTGCTTTCCCAGGCCTTAGCAGAGAGGTGGCTCAGAAATGGAGCAGCTGGGACTCAAACTGGCATCCATTTGGGATGCTAGCACTGCCAGGCTGCAGCTTTACCCGCTATGCCACAGTGCCAACCCCAAATGTATATTAACATTACTGTATTTGGTAAACACATAACATTAGTGTTGAAAGAATAAATAATTATAAACCTCAGTGAAGGCAATTTGTCATTAGGTAACAAAACCATGCAATGCATTCAACTGAATTCTAGTCCAGATATTTTTTCATAAAGAAATTTTAAACAAAATTATATTGATGCCAAAATATTCACAATAGAATGATTCCCTGAAGTGCAAACATATGGTAATCATTTACATTGGATGATTGCTTGATAAAATACATCGATAAATTTCATGTAGTCTATCATTTAATAAATCCTTTAAATTAATTGAATTAGTTTGAGGATATGCTTTGAAGAGTGTCTATAAAAAGTGTAGGGCAATAATTTATACTGACAATCATAACTTCCCCCACCCACCCATAACCCTCCTATTTCCTGCTCCCTCTCCCATCCCAGAAGATTACAAAATTGTATGAAGGACATTTGTACAGTAAACAAATATACTGATTTCTAATGCAATATTTGAATACTTGAAGCAGGAAGGCTAAGTACTTCTTAGCCAAAATAACATGTTTTGTCCAGTGTAAAACCCATTTGCCATCCCAATACACAAAGGGATTTGGGGCAATAAGGAAAAAAGAAGTCCACACATGCAGAAATTTTAAGCAAAACAAAATAGAGAATGTATTTAGTTTCATGTAAATCACACGAGAATTAATAGTATTCTACCAATTTCCAACAAATATTTTAACTTTAATGATGAATGAATTTTCAGTTACATAGCAGAAAACTTCTACCCTCTCCCATAAAACTGAAAGAGAAACTTTTTAAAAGTAAAAACTGATGAAAGAATTCTGCAATACATGTTAATGTTAAGTAGCGCAGCAGAGTTTATTTAGAAATACAAACACACACAGAAAATAAATACATTAAAATCTTACTGAATAGTCCAGTAATAGTTCAGGATCCAATATGTGTGCAAAAGATTCTGGATTTCCCACTCACTTTGTATAGGAAATGATGTGCTTTGCTATGTAGCATGTAACTTTAGATTTCTGAACACCTCCACTTTGCTTCTTACCCTGAGTCCCAGCAAATACAGGAACACAGCTGTTGAGTCATTTATTTTCTGGATTTGGGAATATCAAAGAATTAATGAGTATAGAAAGTTGTACAGCAAAAACCAAGAATATCCAAGGGAGTTCAGGAAAATCAATTGAACAAGTCAAAATACTATGAATGTATACTGAATGCTCTGTTTTTAATATGCCTTACTTACCTAAAAAGACATGAGGGCTATTGCTCTCTCTCTTAATACAACTAAGGAGAAGATATCACCAATGCTCAAGAAAAATGAATACACAGCAGAGCTAATACAAAATCCCAAAAATCCAAAACAGAAAAACTGGATATGCACTCTTTACACATACAATGAAGTGGCAATGAAGTAGAACAAATCTAAAATTAGAAAAAAATCTTTTTTTAAAGATTTATTTATTTATTTTAAAGTCAGAATTACACAGAGAGAGGCAGAGAAGAGAGAGGGGTCTTCCATCCACTGGTTCACTCCCCAGTTGGCTGCAATGGCTAGAGTTGCACCGATCCAAAGCCAGTAGCAAGGAGCTTCTTCCAGGTCTCCCACATGGGTGCAGGGGCCAAGGACTTGGGCCATCTTCTACTGCTTTCCCAGGCTATAGCAGAGATCTGGATCCATATGAGATGCCAGCACTGCAAGTGGTGGCTCTACCCACTACGCCACACCGCTGGCCCCAAAAATTCTTGTCAAATTAAGAACATTTAACCTTTGTTTTAGAATGAATTATTAAAATATCTAAACTGGGGGAATACATAATTTCTTTCTTTCGAAATCAGAAGAGAAAAAGAACACTTCAAGGCTACTGTGACACCACACAGAAGGAATGGAGAATCATGACCTCAATTAGCCTAGGGACAGAATAAAAGGGAGGGAAATAGGAACAACAGAATTAAGATGAATAAGCTTTGACAGCTGAGAGAATCTGAATGTAAAGAAAAGGCATCCAGTTAACTGAACCAATAGAGATAAGTCTGAGAGGAAAAAACATTGTTAAGACATATTAATGGGGCCAGAGCTGTGGCTTAGTAAAGTCAAAAAAAATCAAAAATTTGTTTTTAAATTATATAATTAAAAAAGATAAAAAAGATGTTCAATCTTAAGTCTCTACAGCATAAGATATACATCAATTTTCCCAGGTTCTATTTGCATTAATTAACAAAGTTTCATGGGTATAATCACTAGAGTGGCTCCAATAAGTCTTTTTATAAAAATTATTTTTTAGTTTGACAGGCAGAGTGGACAGTGAGAGAGAGAGACAGAGAGGAAGGTCTTCCTTTTTCTGTTGGTTTACCCCCCAGTGGCCGCTGCGGCCAGTGTGCTGCGGCCGGCACACTGCGCTGATCCAAAAGCAGGAGCGGGGTGCTTCCTCCTGATCTCCCATGCAGGTGCAGGGCCCAAGCACTTGGGCCATCCTCCACTGCACTCCTGGGCCATAGCAGAGAGCTGGACTGGAAGAGGAGCAACTGGGACAGAATCTGGTGCTCCCACCAGGACTAGAACTCGGTGTGCCTACACCGCAGGTGGAGGATTAGCCTATTGAGCCATGGCGCCTGTCTCCAATAAGTCTTAACCTGGGATGCAACTAAATTTAACAAGGATACTCAATAGGAATTTTAGAAGAATTCCCAAAATATGTTATCTGAATAAAAATAAGTACTTTACTTGGTACATCTCATATTAACTATACTATTGTCTAAATTTCCAATTGTCAGGTGTACTAAAAAAATCCCAGAAGCAGCACAGTTGGTCCAACATGATGAAGAATAAAATAAAGATTTTCAGTTACAACTTGCCTAGAGAAAATGAGAATTCACAGATCCCAGATTAAAATAGCCAAGAAGGCCCAATAAAAGAAAACTCAATGTATTCATATACTAACATTTATTACCTCAGATTTATTTAACAAAAAGGTGATTATTCCAGCTATATCCCATTAGGTAGCCCAATTTTACCTGCTAAATCCATTAAAAGAAAAAAGCACCTCATGATATGCTGCTAAAATCATATTTCTATATGAAATCCACCATGTCCCCTGTACCTTATATTTAATGTTAACAGATCTGATGAAAATCAATAGATAAATGATGTGTCTTAACCAAGTGTGCAAATGCATTTTGCTCCAAGTTTTTCCAAAAACCCCTCAGTTTAAGTTTGCCTTCACCTTGAAAAGACACTTCTGAGGTTTACAAATCAGTCCAGCTTCTTTGGGCCTCACTCCAATGAAAGGGCTAAAATCCATCAAAATAAACTCTAGGGACTGTCCTTGTGCTCCCAGTGACTTTTTCACTCTAAGGGCTCACAAACCTTCTAAATTCTTTAGATCACCTGTGATGTCCATTAGTTCTCAAAGACTATGATGCAAGTAATTTCCCCTCTTGGAACCTTGTTATTAACTGTGTTGTATGAGAAATGAAGTCTCCTACACACCTTGTGCTTATGATTCTCCAAACCATGTTGCCTGCTAGGACTTTGGCCATGAATATAGGACAGCAATACCTGAACATGATTACTGAGATCTCCTTAATAAAGGATAGACTGGGGCCAGCACTGTGGTGCAGTGGTGTAATCCTTTACCTGCAATGCTGGCACCCCATATGAGCACCAGTTCTAGTCCCCATTTCTCCTTTTCCCATCCAGCTCTCTGCAATAGCCTGGGAAAGCAGTAGAAGCTGTTCCAAGTGCTTTGGTCCCTGCCAAAATATGGGAGACCTGGAAGCTCCTAGCTCAGATTGGCCCAGCTGCAGACATTGCAGTCATTAGGGGAGTAAATGAGCATATGGAAGACCTTTCTCTCTGTCTCTTCTTCTCACTCTCTGTAAGTAAACCTGTCAACTACATAAATAAATTCTTTATATATATATTTACATTTATTTATATATTTATGTATATATATTCATATATAAAATATATTATAATTTATCATACAATATATTATATAATATATAATTATAAACAGATAATATTATATAATTTATTATATGTATTATATATATATATATATTATTGAGATGACTTCAATAGCCAGAGTGTGGCCAGGTTGAAACCAGGAGCTTTTCCTCTGATGTGTGTCCCAGGAACCCAGGTACTCGGAGCATCTTTCACTGCTTTTTCAATCCATTGGTAAGGAGCTGGATCAGAAATAATTATTTATATATAAATAACAAATTCATATATAATAATTATATGCAATTATATATTTATAATAATTATATGCAACTCTATATTATGTATAGAAATATATAATATAATATATAATATAATATATATTATAATATATAAATATATATATGATGGACCAAAATATGGTATTCTCCATTTGGCAGAAGGGACAGGCTCCAATATCTACTGTCTATGACAGTATGTCAGCATAATGCAGGAGGTAACCCCTCTACCAAATAAGAAAAGCTATTTCAGTTCAGCTGGACATCATTCTGCTGACTGTTGACCTTATTACTGTTAGTCTGGATGCTTTCATTGGTTGCAATCCAGAGACCCAATTTTCCCATAGATATAAACATCAGCAAACATGAAAATTTGGTAAGAAAAGCTTAAACTGAGAGTTATGATTAATAACTATTTTAACAAAATTTCTCAGAACCCATCTAATCCAAACCTTGGACAATTGGAAGACATTGTACTTGGCCCACCCATAATCAAAATGGATTCTAAATCCTTCAACTGCAAGGAGAGTATCATAGACATTAATGCTCCAAACGGATCCAGTTCTCTGCTAATGTGTCTGGAAAAGCAGCACAGGGTGACTCAAATATTGGGGCTCCTGCACCCTTGTGAGAGACCTGGAAGAAGCCCCTGGCTCCTGATATCAGTCTGGCCTAGCCGCAGTCATTGCAGCCATTTGAGGAGTGAACAAACCAGGAGGAAGATCAATCTCTCCCATTCTCTCTATCTAGTGCTGCCTTTCAAATTCATAAATGGATCTTTAAGAAAATAGATCACTTCAATAAATTTGCCATTGCTCAGTCATGATGACTTTTACTACCTTCAGTTCTTTTTCAAAAGATTTATTTATTGGAAAGGCAGATAGAGGAGCTGGTGGTTGTGGTGCAGTGGACAAAGCTGCTATCTGTTACATTGGCATCCTGTATGTGCACCAGTTCAAGTACCAGCTATTCCATTTCTGATCCAGCTCCTTACCAATGGACTGAAAAAGCAGGGAAAGATGGCCCAAGTGCCTGGGATGCTGCCACGCACATTGCAGGAAAAGCTCCTTGCTGCCATGCACATCGGAGGGAAAGCTCCTGGCTTCAACCTGGCCACACTCTGGCTATTAAAGTCATCTCAAAAATGAATTAGGTGGTGGAAGATTTCTGTCTCTCCCTCTCTCTGTAACTCTTTCAAGTAAGTAATTAAATATTTTAATATGATAAAAAAGGCAGAGACACACAGAGACAAAGAGAGAAGGAAAGAGAAGCAGAGAGATCTCCCATCTGCTGGTTCACTTTCTATATGGCTACCACTGTGCAAGACCAGGTTCTCATGTCCCCATTGAGGTTACAGTTCTCCAATTTGACGACAGGAATGAAAGTATTTGAGCTATTATACATTGCTTCCCAGGGATATTAACATGAAGCTGATTTGGAAGTGTAGTACCCAAAACTCAGATTAGCACTGCAATATAGGCTGTGGGCATCTGTTGTGACTGCTAACAAATTGGAAATCCTAGAGTAAAAATCAACATATTCCTGGACATACACAATATACCAAAATTGAGTCATGAAGACACATAGAAAAGCTAAACAAACCAAAAACCAAGACAGAGATTGGATGAGTAATAAAGACCCTCCCAACAAGGAAAAGTCCAGGATCAGACAGCCTCACTATTGAATTCTACAGGACTTTTAAAGAACTAATGCTTCTCAAACTATTCAACACAATTGAAAGAGAGACAATCCTCTCAAACTCCTTCTATTAATCCTGCATCACCTTAATTCTTTAACTAGAAAAGATACAGTTGAGAGAGAGTACTATAGAAAAATATCCCTGATGGGGGCCAGTGCCATAGCACACTGGGTTGATCCTCCACCCGTGGAGACGGCATCCCATATGGGTGCCAGTTCTGGTCCCGGTTGCTGCTATTCCAGTCCAGCTTTCTGCACTGGACTGGGAGGGCAGTGGAGAATGGCCCAAGTGCCTGGGTCCCTGCACCCGCATGGGTGACCAGGGAGATACTCCTGACTCTGGCTTCCGATTGGACCAGCACTACCTGTTGGGCCATATGGAGCATAAACAAGCAGATAAAATACTTCTGTCTCTCTGCCTCTGCCTCTCCATCTCTGTAACTCAATCTTTCAAATAAATAATTCTTTTGAAAAGGTCAACAAACAATAAAGGCTGGTGGAGAGGGAGAGAAAAAGGTACCCTAACCCACTGTTGGTGGGAATGAAGCTAGTGCAACCATTATGGAAGGCAGTATCAAAGTTCCTCAGAAATCTGAAAACAAACATACCATGTGATCCTGCCATCTGACTACTGGGAATTTATCTGCATGAAATGAAATAGAATATGCACAGGCATGAGTTATCTGTACCCTCATGTTTATTACAGCTCAATTCACAATAGCTAACATGGAATCAACCCAGATGTCCATCAACTGGTGACTGGAACAAAAATATGAGCTATATATACAGTGTAAAATACTATTCAACCATAATTGAGAATGAAATCCCATCTTCTGTAACTAAATGGATGAACTGGAAACAAGTATGCTTCATGAAAGAAGCCAGTCCCCAAAAGACAAATACCATATGTTTTCTCTGACTGGTGGTAATTAATATATAGACAACAAAAAGCAGCATATGAGTTAAATTGACATTTTGAGATTTGAGTATTGTTCATAGCACTTTTCTGTACTCTTTGATAGAGTACACAACATATACTCATTGATATTTCTGCTACTACTTGCTGAATTCTTTATTTTGTAGAGGGTTAAAGCTTGTGATTCTAAAATAAAATCAAAGCATGCAGCTGTCAAAATTAAAAGAAAATAAAACAAGAAGGAGGGAGTTGGAAATATGAGACCAAGGGAAGATAGGATAGGATGTTATCAGTTTGCTCTTCAATCTGTATATATAAATTACATGAAATTTGTTCACTTAATATGCATTTAAAAATATAAACTTAACACTGGAAGAAAAAGACCTGAGATCAGTGTTTTCTGGATTACCACTAATAAAATTTAGTCTTCATTTATGTCTGACCATATTTAATTTCTTATTTATTTATTTTATAAGAAAATTAACATCACCATTCCTAACAAGTCCATCCTGCTTCATCCATATCTATCAGTTCCCACTATGCTAATAATTTCTCATGAACTTAAATCCATATCATCTTAAAAAGATGCAATGTGGGGCTGGCGCTGTGGCATAGCAGATAAAGTTGTTGCCTGCAGTGCTGGCAAGCCATGTGGGTGCCAGTTCAAGTCGTGGCTGCTCCACTTCTGAACCAGCTCTCTGCTATGGCCTGGGAAAGCATTAGAAGGTGGCCCAAGTCCTTGGGGCCTTGCACACATGTGAAAGACCCTGAAGAAGCTCCTGGCTTCAGATTGACACAGACCAGTCATTGCGGCCAACTGGGAGTAAACCAGCCGATGGAAGACCTCTCTGTCTCTGTCTCTCTCTCTCTCTCTCTCTACCTCTCCTCTATTTGTGCAACTCTTTCAAATAAATAAATTAATATTTAAGAAAAAAGCCTGATTCATGTTATTATTTATGTGTTTTAGAGGCTTTGCAGATGTTGATTACATGTGCCATGAAAACCCATTAAAATGCAAATCCTATAAGAGGCAACTCCATGTGCACTAAACTGGTAAAATCCAGTGCATGTGTTGAGAAAAACACACTAGCAATACATTTCAAAAAGCTGTGAAATATTATAAGTGGCTGTCAAAAGCTAAAAATCTGACAATGACTCATTATGTCATTTATTTATATATAATGCTGAGAAAATCAGAAGTATTTGTTAAAACTTCTGCTAAAATGCACTTGATTTATAATTTTTAAATGCATCTTTCCTAGATGTAATGCAATCCTGTACTACTTTAGAGTATCAGAAATTTAAAATGTTGGACTGGTGCTGTGGTGGAGCAGGTTAACACCCTGGACTGAAGTGCCAGCATCCCATATGGGGGCCGGTTCAATACTCAGCTGCTCCACTTCTGATCCTGCTCTCTGCTATGGCCTGGCAAAGTAGTAGAAGATGGCCCAAGTCTTTGGGCCCCTGTACCCATCTGGGAGACTGGGAACTAGCTCCTGGCTCCTGGCTTCAGATCAGCACAGCTCTGGCAGTTGCAATCAATTAGGGAGTGAACACCAGATGGAAGACCTCTCTCTTTCTCTCTGTCTATCCTCTCTGTCTGTAACTCGACTTGTACATAAATAAATAAATCTTTAAAACAATTAAGAAATTTAACATGTGAAAGGTTTTTAAAAATGTATTTCTTTATTGTGAGGCAGAGTTACAGATATAGAGAGGAAGAGATAGAGAGGTCTTCTATCAACTGGTTCACCCCTAAATGGCCAGAATGGCTGGAGCTGGGCCGATCTGAAGCCAGGTGCCAGAAGCCAGGAGTCAGCAGCTTCCTCCAGGTCTCTCACATGGGTGCAGGGGCCCAAGAACTCAGGGCATATTGCACTGCTTTCCTAGGCCATTAGTAAAGAGCTGGATTGGAAGTGCAGGAGCAGGGACTCAAACTGGTGCCCATGTGGGATGCTGGTGCTGCAGGTGGATGCTTAATCTACTATGCCACAGAGTGGGCCCAGTGAATGGTTTTAGGAAGACATCTTTCATGTAGACTAGGCTGCAATATTGCAAGGTAAGGTTTAGCTTTTATTCCCACACATCAGTATTCATCTTTTAGCAACTATAAATACTGAATATCATACATATAGACATAAATATAGGTAACTGCAGATTTTGTTGTCATTCTTTCTAATTCTCTTTTTAATGTCTGCTAATAGGCCATCTTATGGATTATTATATTGATGTTACCCATACACAAGCATCAGGCATTTCCACTGTTGAATGTGTTTATGAGTACAGGTAGATTTGTGTGTACATGAATGCACATTTGATGGAGATAGCACTGACAGTAATACTGTGAGAAATCCTAACGCTGATTCCAAACTTTCTGTCCTCCGCAGAGATGGCTGTCATTGAAGTAGACCACAGGGCCCCTTTTGCTGTTATGGACTGAAATGTGCCTCCCTAAAACTCTAACACGGAAGTGCTAACCAGCAACATGACTCTACCTGAAGAAAGTGCTTTTAAGCAGATCAAATGGTAGATGTGTCTGTCACATCGGAGAAAGGCTTCTGGAAAAATCGAGCCTATTTAAGCACCTTGATCTGATATTTTCAAGCTCTACAACTCTGAGAAGTAAAATTCCATGATTTAAATCATATTCTCTGTGGTATTTTCTTAGCAAATTAATATATCCTCATTTCTGCCAGCATTTTCTATTGTCATCCAGAAGGTCCTAGTGATTAGCAGAGAAATATAGAAACTAAAAACTGTGATTTTAGATTACCAAGTATCTACTAACACAAAAAGATCCCAGAAGCCACCTACTACCATCGTCCAGGACCCAGAAAAAAAACAGGAAGGAGTCAAGTTGCAGGGCAGTAGAAAAAAGTGAATAATGAAAGATCACAGCAGAAGTAAATAAGGAAGTGTTTGGTGCTGTGGTGTAGTGGATTAAAGCCTTGACCTGCTGTGCATGCATCCCATATGTTGCTGCTAGGAGACCAGGTGCTCCACTTCCAATCCAGCTCCCTACTAATGCACCTGGGAAATTGGTGGAAGATGGACCGTGTTCTACGGTGCTGGCACCCACATGAGAGACTTGGAAGAAGCATCTGGCCTTTCCAATAAATAAATAAATCTTAAAAATATAGAAACAGTGTTAGCACTGTTGGAAAACAGACTCATAGTTCAGTGTAAAAGTATAGGCAGCTGAAATAAACCGACTTTTCTACAGGCAACTCCTATTTAACAAAGGAAAGAAAACAAACAGGAGAAAGAAGAACCCCTTTAGCATATGGTTTAAAGGAAAGTGATTATCCATATGTAGAAGCCTGAAAATATACCCAAAACCTCATACACTATGTAAAAGCAACTCAAGGTGAATTAAAAGTCTAAATATAAAACCAGAAACTAAGTAAACATATGAGAAACTATAAAACATAAGCATAGATAACAGTTTTGGGTAAGATTCCAAAAGCACAAGTAACAAAAATAAAATATAGAAATTTGAGCATATCATATTAAGATACATCTTCACAACAAAGTAATCAACAGAGTGAACATACAATGGACAGAATGGCAGGAA
Source organism: Oryctolagus cuniculus (assembly GCF_051225735.1). NCBI lineage: Eukaryota > Metazoa > Chordata > Mammalia > Lagomorpha > Leporidae > Oryctolagus > Oryctolagus cuniculus. The sequence continues at coordinate 350,313 of NW_028301697.1, read as the reverse complement.
ACATTGAAAACTCTGATTATGACAAAAGATTGATAGCCAGAACATACATATATAGAACTGGGAAAATCTCCAAATAAGAAGCAAAATGTACAGCTAAGAAATGGGCAAGGATCAAAACAGATGTTTCTCAGAAGAAGAAATCTCAATGGTCAAGACATAGATGAACATGCCCAATATCACTAGCCATTAGGGAAATGTAAATCAAAACCAATAGCAGACTCCATCTGTGGGAGAAGACAATGCTTGGGTTTTCATTTGTGCAACAAGTGGGTTTAGAGGACCCTGTTCACCATAAGAGGGCAGAGTCTACATGGAAGTAAGGAAACCTTAATGTTTTCCTAATGGGCTTGTTAAATTCTTGACCAGTGCCTATTACCTTTGCCGCAAACTTTCCAGTCTCACTACTTTCCTGCTTCTTCCTCTTCTCTGTGGCTTGCAAAAACAGTGTACCTTCTATATACGGAGGATACTTTTGTTTTGTTTTATTCCTCCTATCTCATGATGTTCCTCTAAGAAATCACAACCCTCCAAGTATTCATTAATTTATGCAGTCTGCAGTTTTCATGGGCTACTACATGGCAAAGTACTAGGTTAAAGGAAAGGTATAGGTCAGGAACTGAGCAAAGTTCACAATGATGAAGCCATTGGGGAAATGAACCTGATGGAAGACCTCTCTCTCTCTCTCTCTTGCCTCTCCTTCTCTCTCTGTGTAACTCTGATTTTCAAATAAATAAATAAATCTTTAAAAACTAACAAAATATACTAAAAACCTGGTGGCAACACCTTTCTATCAGAACATGTGAAGCACTCAAACACAGTTTGTCCCAGAAAGTCAACCATAAGGGCATATCGTCTACTGCACTTGTGGACATCTCTGAGGGAGGTAAGGGGCACTTATTTCTTCCCCTCTTCTTTCTTACCACTCTCACAGTTATAACTTCTATCGATGCTTCCAAAGACCAGTCTCTATGAAATTGTAGAACTAATATCCTCCCATGTCAAAAGTGTCATGGGTTTAAACACAGAACCCAAAATAAGATAAGTAACTGGCCTTCTTAATTACACAGTGTGGAATGTAAGATTCTCAGTGGAGCACTGGGTAATATAAAGTGCTGGGCAGAGAAAAACTGTTACTTATCTGTATTTATGATGCTGTAATTCTCCTCTTTATGCAAACTCAGATTAAAAGAGCTCCCGTTAGTGGGCAGCACTGTTGCATAGTGGGTAAAGCTACTGCCTGCCTTGTCAGCATCCTATATGGGTGCCGGTTGGGATCCTGGCTGCTGCACTTCCCATCCAGCTCTCTGCTGTGGACTGGGAAAACAGTAGAAGTTGGCCCAAATCCCTCATCTCCTGCACCCACCTATGAGACCTGGACAAAGTTCTGCCTTTCAAATAAATAAATAATTCTTTAAAAAAACAGCTTCATCTCAGAAGGAGCTCCTGGCTACTGGCTCCAAATTGGCATACCTCCAGCTATTGCTGCCAATTGGGGAATGAACCATCGGATGGAAGACCTCTCTCTCTTTCTCTCTCTCTCTCTCTCCTCTCTGTGTAACTCTTTCAAATGAATAAATAAATCTTTAAAAAAGTAGCTCCAGTTATTGACAACACAGTAGACTTGCATTAATTTTGGTTCCCTTCTCACTTTGCAAAGGGATCAGTGGCAGGTCAAAACAGTTGACAGCCTTGCTAACAGGAGAAGAGATAGCTGAAGACAGAAAATGAAAAGCAGCCAAATACATCATCAAAGAAAGAGAAGTGGACCCCATCCAACACAAACCTTTAAAAGTGGATGCTCACAATTAATGAGTGAAACAGCTGCCCACTGAAATCTTGTCTAGGGAGGGAAGATGTCCTAAGTTCTGCTTTTGTAAACTCCAGTCATAAATCTGTCCTAATAAATCTGTCCCTGGCATCTCTTTTACAAACATACTGGACCCACTGACCATTGGAAATGTGGTTCTAATCATGTAGGCTGCCATTTAAACCCACCAATGCTGTAACAGCTAAGAAACTTGAATTTGATGCTCAATTCTCAGGAAATCATTCCAGCTGAGCCTAGGGCCATTAATAGAAACTCCTTGGATCCTCCACTGTCTCTGTGCCTGTTTGAAAGAAGGGAGATTTCCCACCCCATGTTTCTGGAACAGCTTCAAATTCCACATTGGAAAAATTTGATAATTAATACTTGAGAGGGATCAACACACAAAGCAGCTATTCACGCTTCACACTGCTCCCCACCAGGAAGATGAGGTGCAGGATGAGAGCAGTGGGGCAGATCCTAGACAGATCCTCCTGCCCACCCCTCTGCTGCCCCAGGCTCCCTCCTGAGGGCCATCCAGCCCCACCCTGCAGGAACCAGCCCAGGAAACATCAAGAGACCAGGCCAGACTGCATTCTGAGACCACCCACAGTGGGAACCCGGCTTATTTAACTGTGGAGATCAGGAGTCTTTCTGCCTTCCTTCCCTGTGAGTGCAGGTTCCCAGAACACTGCCCCCTCTCTCCTGTAACCACTAAATAAAGCACATTAGGGACAGTTTAGGTGAGGTACTGCAGGAGAGAGTCCGGGCACTTTGAGCCTGGGAAATAGAGGTGGGAGACAGAGCAGCCCGGGTCCCAGCCCTGACCTCGGGAGAAGCTGCCAGGATCGCTGGCACACTTCTCCCACATGTGTCTCCGCCCCTTCCTGCATGCCAAACCTGCAGCAGAAAGTCCCTGGAGCAGGTACCCTTTCTTCCAGATATACGGGGAGTGAAATTGGGAGTGTGGAGAAGAGAGTCCCTGGCATGTGGGACCCACAGTTGGTGGATGAAGAGGGAAGAAGCAGCAGGAGGCAGGCTCAGGGTGAGCACTCGGAAACTGCCTGGGATCGCACGTGCAGAGCAGGAGTTGCAGTAAATGCCAGAGAAGGAGCAGCATAGCCCCCAGGGTTGACACTGATCAAGGAATGAACTCCCCTGGTCCAACTCTGAGCCCCAGGGACTGGCAGTGGCAGGTGCATGCCCACAGGTATTTGGAAAGCAGAATACCTCGGAGCTACTGGGAACTCTGGGAAATGGAGTCCAGGCTGCAGCATCCCTAGAGACACCAGCTGTTCCTCCGAAAAGCTGCAGTCAGGGGTGGGTGCCCACAACCAGAGGGCATTTGCTTTTGTTAAGTCCCTCCTTCCTTTCCTTCCCACACCAAAATCTCAGGGATCAGTTGCTGTTCCTTTCCTGCATCAAATCTGAAAGAGTGACACTCACTTCTGCTAACTGACCCCAAATCCTGGCTCCCTCATAACCTCTGTCTCTTCCAGAAAAATCTTATTTACTACTTTGGCCCTAGAAATCATAAATGACTATGATAGAATGTAACTTTTAACAGAGGTGTAGAAGGCATGGTTTAATATCCAGTTTTGAGAATACAATTTTCATTTGTGTTTTATTGATGTTTATACTTCTTTTAAGATTCATTTTTTTATTTAGAAGTCAGAGTAACAGAGAAGGAGAGGCACAGAGAGAGAGAGAGAGAGAGAGGTGTTTTCCATCTCCTGCTTCACTCCTCAATTGGCAGCAGCAGCACAGCGCTGACCCCTTATAGTTCTTTACAAATCATTTTACACTGTCTTTTTATTCATCTAGTAAAGAGACAGAAGAATGGACACAGAGCTAACTCTATCCAAAATCTTGCTTGTATTGCATCAGAATACAAAATTTGGGAAGGAAGAAGGCAAAACTGACTCAGACCCAGAAAACATGTAGGAAATTGCCACTCAAGAAACCAAAAGTCAGCTGAGGCACCCAAAACAAGGACAGCAAGCCAGAATTGGAGCAAGCCAACAGCTGTGCCCTGATTGAAAAAGACCATTCCTCTTGTGCCCTGAACTCAATATTGCCGCCTCAAAACAAAAGCTCACATCAAAAAATTCATTACAAACCATGATACATAAGAAAAAAGAGAAAAAAGCCAAAGAAATGCAAGAATCCATAATGATATTGGGCTTGATTTAGTCGCAGGGAAACCGGCCGTTCCCGGATTCATTCACCCCTCCAGCTGACTGCTTGTGGAATTCTGACTGAATTAACCTGAAAATCACAGTGAAACTCAGTTTGGAGGCAATTAATATCTGTCACCTCAGCCAAAGTGTTCCATTTGATTTTCCAAAACACAAAAACTCACCTTGGTCATGTTGCCTGTAAATTTCTAAGCTTCAAACACCTATTAGCTGTCTTTTTTAATTCATAATGGCTACTCTGTCCAAACTCTTGTTTGTATTGCGTCAGAATACAACATTTGGGAAGGAAGAAGGCAAAACCAACTCAGACCCAGAAAACATTTAGGAAATTGCCGCTCAAGAAACCACAAATCGGCTGAGGCACTCAAAACTACGACAGCAAGAGGCACCCAAAACATTTAGGAAATTGCCGCTCAAGAAGCCAAAAGTCACTGAGGCACCCAAAACAATGACAGCAAGCCAGAATTGGAGCAAGCCAACAGCTTTACCCTTTTTGAAAAAGAACCTTCCTCTTGTGCCCTGAACTCCATATTGCAGCCTCAAAACCACAGGTCACATCAGAAAATTCATTACAAACCATGATAAATTAGAGAAAAGAGAAAAAAGCCAAAGAAATACAAGAAACCATAATGATATTGGGCTTGATTTAGTCGCAAGGAAACCGGCTGTTTCCGGATTCATCCACCCCTCCAGCTGACGGCCTGTGGATTTCTGACTGAATTAACCTGAAAATCGCAGGGAAACTCAGTTTGGAGGCAATTAATATCTGTCACCTCAGCCAAAGTGTTCCATTTGATTTTCCAAAACACAAAACCTCACCTTGGTCGTGTTACCTGTAGATTTCTAAGCTTCAAACGCCTATTTGTTTTGTGTTTTATTTCATAATGGCTACTCTGCCCACAGTCTTGTTTGTATTGCGTCAGAATACAAAATTTGGGAAGGTAGAAGGGAAAAGCAACTCAGACCCAGAAAACATTTAGGAAATTGCTGCTCAAGAAACCACAAATCGGCTGAGGCACCCAAAACAATGACAGCAAGCCAGAATTGAAGCAGGCCAACAGCTGTGCCCTGTTTGAAAAAGACCATTCCTCCGGTGCCCTGAAGTCCATATTGCAGCCTCAAAACCAAAGCTCACATCGGAAAATTCATTACAAACCATGATAAATAAGAAAAAGGAGAAAAAAGCCAAAGAAATGGAAGAATCCATAATGAAATCAGAGTTGATATAGTCGCAAGGAAACCGGCTGTTCCCGGAATCATCCACCCCTCCAGCTGACTGCCTGTGTAATTCTGACTGAATTAACCTGAAAATCGCAGTGAAACTCAGTTTGGAGGCAATTAATATCTATCACCTCAGCCAAAGTGTTCCATTTGATTTCCCAAAACACAAAAACTCACCTTGGTCGTGTTACCTGTAGATTTCTAACCTTCAAATGCCTATTAGTTGTGTTTTTTATTTCATAATGGCTACTATGCCCACAGTCTTGTTTGTATGGCGTCAGAATAGAAAATTTGGGAAGGAAGAAGGCAAAACCAACTCAGACCCAGAAAACATTTAGGAAATTGCCGCTCACAAACCACATATCGGCTGAGGCACCCAAAACAATGACAGCAAGCCAGAATTGGAGCAGGCCAACAGCTGTGCCCTGTTTGAAAAAGACCATTCCCCCGGTGCCCTGAACTCCATATTGCCGCCATAAAACCAAAACTCACATCAGAAAATTCGTTACAAACCATGATAAATAAGAAAAATGAGAAAAAAGCCAAAGAAATGCAAGAATCCATAACGAGATTTGGCCTTATTAGTCACAAGGAAACCGGCTGTTCCCGGATTCATCCTCTGCTCCAGCTCACTGCCTGTGGAATTCTGACTGAATTAACCTGAAAATCGCAGTGAAACTCAGTTTGGAGGCAATTAATATCTGTCACCTCAGCCAAAGTGTTCCATTTGATTTTCCAAAACACAAAAACTCACCTTGGTCGTGTTACCTGTAGATTTCTAAGCTTCAAATGCCTATTTGTTGTGTTTTTTATTTCATAATGGCTACTCTGCCCAAACTCTTGTTTGTATGGCGTCAGAATACAAAATTTGGGAAGGAAGAAGGCAAAACCAACTCAGGCCCAGAAAACATTTAGGATATTGCCACTCAAGAAACCAAGTCAGCTGAGGCACCCACAACAATGACAGCAAGCCATAATTGGAGCAAGCCAACAGCTGTACCCTGTTTGAAAAAGAACCTTCCTCTTGTACCCTGAACTCAATATGCCAGCCTCAGAACCAAAGCTCACATCAGAAAATTCATTACAAACCATGATAAATAAGAAAAATGAGAAAAAAGCCAAAGAAATGCAAGAATCCGTAATGATATCGGGCTTGATATAGTCGCAAGGAAACCGGCTGCTCCCGGATTCATCCACCCCTCCAGCTGACTGCCTATGGAATTCTGACTGAATTAACCTCAAAATAGCAGTGAAACTCAGTTTGGAGGCAATTAATATTTGTCACCTCAGCTAAAGTGTTCCATTTTATTTTGCAAAACACAAAAACTCACCTTGGTCGTGTTACCTGTAGATTTCTAAACTTCAAATGCCTATTTGTTGTGTTTTTTATTTCATAATGGCTATTCTACCGAAACTCTTGTTTGTATGGCGTCAGAATACAAAATTTGGGAAGGAAGAAGGGAAAACCAACTCAGACCCAGAAAACATTTCGCAAATTGCCACTCAAGAAACCACAAATCAGCTGAGGATCCCAAACAATGGAAGCAAGCCAGAATTGAGGCAGGCCAATAGCTGTGCCCTGTTTGAAAAAGAACCTTCCTCTTCTGCCCTGAACTCAATATGCCAGCCTCAGAACCAAAGCTCATATCAGAAAATTCATTACAAACCATGATAAATAAGAAAAAGGAGAAAAAAGCCAAAGAAATGCAAGAATCCGTAATGTTATTGGGCTTGATTTAGTCACATGGAAGCCGGCTGTTCGTGGATTCATTCACCCCTCCAGTTGACTGCCTGTGGAATTCTGACTGAATTCACCTGAAAATCGCAGTGAAACTCAGTTTGGAGGCAATTAATATCTGTCACCTCAGCCAAAGTGTTCCATTTTATTTTCCAAAACACAAAAAATCACCTTGGTCATGTTACCTGTAGATTTCTAAGCTTCAAACGCCTATTTGTTGTGTTTTTTATTTCATAATGGCTACTCTGCCCAAACTCTTGTTTGTTTGGCATCAGAATACAAAATTTCAGAAGGAAGAAGGCAAAAGCAACTCAGACCCAGAAAATATTCAGGAAATTGCCGCTCAAGAAACCAAAAGTTAGCTGAGGCACCCAAAGCAATGACAGCAAGCCAGAATTAGAGCAAGCCAACAGCTGTGCCCTGTTTGAAAAAGAACCTTGCTCTTCTGCCCTGAACTCAATATGCCAGCCTCAGAACCAAAGCTCACATCAGAAAATTCATTACAAACCATGATAAATAAGAAAAAGGAGAAAAAAGAAAAGAAAAGCAAGAATCCATAATGATATTGGGCTTGATTCAGTCGCAAGGAAACCGGCTGTTGCCGGAATCATCCGCCCCTCCAGCTGACTGCCTGTGTAATTCTGACTGAATTAACCTGAAAATCGCAGTGAAACTCACTTTGGAGGCAATTAATATCTGTCACCTCAGCCAACGTGTTCCATTTGATTTTCCAAAACACAAAAACTCACCTTGGTTGTGTTACCTGTAGATTTCCAAGCTTCAAACGCCTATTTGTTGTGTTTTTCTATTTCATAATGGCTACTCTGCCGAAACTCTTGTTTGTATGGCGTCAGAATACAACATTTGGGTAGGAAGAAGGCAAAACCAACTCAGACCCAGAAAACATTTAGGAAATTGCTGCTCACAAACCACATATCGGCTGAGGCACCCAAAACAATGACAGCAAGCCAGAATTGGAGCAGGTCAACAGCTGTGCCCTGTTTGAAAAAGACCATTCCCCCGGTGCCCTAAACTCCATATTGCAGCCACAAAACCAAAGCTCACATCAGAAAATTCATTACAAACCATGATAAATAGGAAATCAGAGAAAAAAGCCAGAGAAATGCAAGAATCCATAATGACATTTGGCCTTATTAGTCACAAGGAAACCGGCTGTTCCCGGATTCATCCTCTGCTCCAGCTCACTGCCTGTGGAATTCTGACTGAATTAACCTGAAAATCGCAGTGAAACTCAGTTTGGAGGCAATTACTCTCTGTCACCTCAGCCAAAGTGTTCCATTAGATTTTCCAAAACACAAAAATCACCTTGGTCGTGTTACCTGTAGATTTTGAAGGTTTAAACGCCTATTTGTTGTGTTTTTTATTTCATAGTGGCTACTCTGCTGAAACTCTTGTTTGTATGGCATCAGAATACAAAATTTGGGAAGGAAGAAGGCAAAACCAACTCAGACCCAGAAACATTTAGGAAATTGCCGCTCTGAATACACAAATCGGCTGAGGCACCCAAAACAATGACAGCAAGCCAGAATTGGAGCAGGCCAACTTCTGTGCCCTGTTTGAAAAAGAGCCTTCCTCTTGCACCCTGAACTCCAGATTGCAGCCTCAAAACCAAAGCTCACATCAGAAAATTCATTACAAACCATGATAAATAAGAAAAAGGAGAAAAAAGCCAAAGAAATGCAAGAATCCATAATGATATTGGGCTTGATTCAGTCACAAGGAAACCGGCTGTTCCCAGATTCATCCACCCGTCCAGCTGACTGCCTATGGAATTCTGACTGAATTAACTTGAAAATCCAGTGAAACTCAGTTTGGAGGCAATTAATATCTGTCACCTCAGCCAACGTGTTCCATTTGATTTTCCAAACACAAAATCTCACCTTGGTCGTGTTACCTGTAGATTTCTAAGCTTCAAATGCCTATTTGTTGTGTGTTTCATTTCATAATGGCTACTCTCCCCAAACTCTTGTTTGTATGCCGTCAGAATACAAAATTTGGGAAGGAAGAAGGCAAAACCAACTCAGACCCAGAAAACATTTATGAAATTGCAGCTCAGAATCCACAAATCGGCTGAGGTACTCAAAACAATGACAGGAAGCCAGAATTGGAGCAGGCCAACAGCTGTGCCCTGTTTGAAAAAGACCATTCCTCTGGTGCCAAGAATTCCATATTCAGCCACAAACCAAAGCTCACATCAGAAAATTCATTACAAACCATGATAAATAGGAAAACAGAGAAAAAAGCCAAAGAAATGCAAGAATCCATAGTGACATTTGGCCTTATTAGTCACAAGGAAACCGGCTGTTCCCGGATTCATCCTCTGCACCAGCTCACTGCCTGTGGAATTCTGACTGAATTCACCTGAAAATTGCAGTGAAACTCAGTTTGGAGGCAATTAATATCTGTCACCTCAGCCAAAGTGTTCCATTTGATTTTCCAAAACACAAAAACTCACTTTGGTCAAGTTACCAGTAGATTTTGTAGGTTTAAACGCCTATTTCTTGTGTTTTTTTATTTCATAATGGCTAATCTGCCCAAACTCTTGTTTGTGTGCCATCAGAATACATAATTTGGGAAGGAAGAAGGCAAAACCAACTCAGACCCCGAACACATTTAGGAAATTTCCGCTCAAGAAACCAAAAATCAGCTGAGGCACCCAAAACAATGACAGCAAGCCAGAATTGAAGCAGGCCAACAGCTGTGCCCTGTTTGAAAAAGAACCTTCCTCTTGTACCCTGAACTCAATATGCCAGCCTCAAAACCAAAGCTCACATCAGAAAATTCATTACAATCCATGATAAATAAGAAAACATAGAAAAAATCCAAAGAAATGCAAGAATCCATAATGACATTTAGCCTGAATAGTCACAAGGAAACCGGCTGTTCCCGGATTCATCCACAACTCCAGCTGACAGCCTGTGGAATTCTGACTGAATTAACCTGAAAATCGCAGTGAAACTCAGTTTGGAGGCAATTACTATCTGTCACCTCAGCGAAAGTGTTCCATTTTATTTTCCAAAACACAAAAACTCACTTTGGTCATGTTACTGGTAGATTTTGAAGGTTTAAACGCCTTTTGTTGTGTTTTTTATTTCATAGTGGCTACTCTGCTGAAACTCTTGTTTCTATGGCATCAGAATACATAATTTGGGAAGGAAGAAGGCAAAACCAACTCAGACCCAGAAAACATTTAGGAAATTGCCACTCAAGAAACCAAAAGTTAGCTGAGTCACCCAAAACAATGATAGCAAGCCAGAATTGGAGCAAGCCAACAGCTGTACCCTGATTGAAAAAGAACCTTCCTCTTGTGCCCTGAACTCCATATTGCAGCCTCAAAACCAAAGCTCACATCAGAAAATTCATTACAAACCATAAAAAATAAGAAAAATGAGAAAAAATCAAGGAAATGCAAGAATCCAAAATATTGGGCTTGATTCAGTCGCAAGGAAACCGGCTGTTCCCAGATTCATCCACCTCTCCAGCTGACTGCCTGTGGATTTCTAACTGAATTAACCTGAAAATCACAGTGAAACTCCGTTTGGAGGCAATTAATATCTGTCACCTCAGCCAAAGTGTTCCATTTTATTTTCCAAAACACAAAAACTCACCTTGGTCATGTTACCTGTAGATTTCTAAGCTTCAAACGCCTATTTGTTGTGTTTTTTATTTCATAATGGCTATTCTGCCCAAACTCTTGTTTGTATGGCAGCAGAAAAGAAAATTTGGATACGAAGATGGTAAAACCAACTCAGACCCAGAAAACATTTAAAAAATTGCCACTCAAGAAACCAAAATCAGCTGAGGCACCCAAAACAATGAAGGCAAGCCAGAATTGGAGCTAGCCACAGCTGTACCCTGTTTAAAATGACCATATTTCCAGTGCCGTGAACTCCATACTGCAGCCTCAAAACCAAAGCTCACATCAGAAAATTCATTACAAACCATGATAAATAAGAAAACATAGAAAAAAGCCAAAGAAATGCAAGAATTCATAATGATATTGGGCTTGATTCAGTCGCAAGGAAACCGGCTATTCCCAGATTCATCCACCCCTCCAGCTGACTGCCTGTGCAATTCTGACTGAGTTAACCTGAAAATCGCAGTGAACCTCAGTTTGGAGGCAATTAATATCTGTCACCTCAGCCAAAGTGTTCCATTTGATTTTCCAAAACACAAAAACTCCCCTTGGTCATGTTACCTGTAGATTTATAAGCTTCAAAATCCTATTTGCTGTGTTTTTTATGTCATAATGGCTACTCTCCCCAAACTCTTGTTTGTAGAAATCAGAATACAAAATTTGGGAAGGTAGAAGGCAAAACCAACTCAGACGCAGAACACATGTAGGAAATTGCAGCTCAGGAAACCACAAATCGGCTGAGGCTCAAAACAATGACAGCAAGCCAGAATTGGAGCAGGCCAACAGCTTTGCCCTGTTTAAAAGGTCCATTCCCCCGGTGCCCTGAACTCCATATTGCAGCCTCAAAACCAAAGCTGACATCAGAAAATTCATTACAACCCATGATAAATAAGAAAAAGGAGAAAAAAGCCAAAGAAATGCAAGAATCAATAATGATATTGGGCTTGATTTAGTTGCAAGGAAACTGGCTGTTCCCAGATTCATCCACCCCTCCAGCTGACTGCCTGTGGAATTCTGACGGAATTCACCTGAATATCGCAGTGAAACTCAGTTTGGAGGCAATTAATATCTGTCACCTCAGCCAAAGTGTTCCATTTTATTTTCCAAAACACAAAAACTCACCTTGGTAATGTTACCTGTAGATTTCTAAGCTTCAAATGCCTATTTGTTGTGGTTTTTATTTCATAATTGCTACTCTGTCCAAACTCTTGTTTGTGTTGCCTCAGAATACAAAATTAGGGAAGGAAGAAGGAAAAACCAACTCAGATGCACAAAACATTTAGGAAATTGCCGCTCAAGAAACCACAAATTAGCTGAGGTATCGAAAACAATGACAGCAAGCCAGAATTGGAGCAAGACAACAGCTGTGCCCTGATTGAAATAGAACCTTCCTCTTGTGCCATGAACTCCATATTGCAGCCTCAAAACCAAAGCTCACATCAGAAAATTCATTACAAACCATAAAAAATAAGAAAAATGATAAAAAAGCCAAAGAAATGGAAGAATCCATAATGATATTGGGCTTGATTTAGTCGCAAGGAAACTGGCTGTTCCCAGATACATCCACCCCTCCAGCTGACAGCCTGTGGAATTCTGAGTGAATTAACCGGAGAAACACAGTGAAACTCAGTTTGGAGGCAATTAATATCTGTCACCTCAGCCAAAGTGTTCCATTTGATTTTCCAAAACACAAAACCTCACCTTGGTCGTGTTACCTGTAGATTTCAAAGCTTCAAATGCCTATTTGTTGTGTTTTTATTTCATAATGGCTACTCTCCCCAAACTCTTGTTTGTATGGCATCAGAATACAACATTTGGGAAGGAAGAAGGCAAACCCAATTCAGACCCAGAAAACATTTAGGAAATTGCCGCTCAAGAAACTAAAAGTCAGCTGAGGCACCCAAAACAATGACAGCAAGCCAGAATTGGAGCAGGCCAACAGCTGTGCCCTGTTTGAAAAAGACCATTCCTCCGTTACCCTGAACTCCATATTGCAGCCTCAAAACCAAAGCTCACATCAGAAAATTCATTACAAACCATGATAAATAATGGAAATGTGAAAAAGCCAAAGAAATGCAAGAGTCCTTTGTGATACTTGGCGGGATTAGACAAAAGGAACCTGGCTGTTTCCAGATTCATCCCCCCATCCACAGACTGACTTTGGACTTCTGATTGAATTCACCTCAAAATCCCACTCACATTCAATTTGGATGAATTAGTATCTCTCCCCTCAGCAGAAGGATTCCATATCATTTTCCAAACCACAGAAACTCATCTTGGTCATGTTGCCTGTAGATTTCTAATCCTGAAAGGCCAATTTGCTGTGTTTTTTGTTTTCTTTCATAATGGCTACTCTGTCCACAATCTTGCTTGTATTGCATGAGAATACACAATTTGGGTATGAAGAAGGGAAAACCAACTCAGACCCAGAAAATATTCAGCAAACTGACCCTCAAGAAACCAAAAGTCAGCTGAGGCACCCAACAATGACAGCAAGCCAGAATTGGAGCAAGCCAACAACTGTGCCCCAATTGAAAAAGAACCATTCTCTTGTACCCTGAAATCCATTTTGCAGCCTCAAAACCAAAGCTCACAGCAGAAAATTCATTACAAACCATGATAAATAAGGGAAATGTGAAAAAGCCAAAGAAATGCAAGAGTCCTTTGTGATATTTGGCTGGATTTAGACACAAGGAAACTGGCTGTTTCAGGATTCATCCCACACTTAAACAGACTGACTTTGGAATTCTGATTGAATTCACCTCAAAATTGCACTCACACTCAATTTGGAGGAAATTAGTATCTGTCCCCTCGGCAGAAGGAGTCCAAGTCAATTTCCAAAACACAGAAACTCATCTTGATTGTGTTGCCTGTACAGTTCTAAACATGAAAGGCCAATTTGCTTCGTTTTTTTTTTTTTCTTTCATAATGGCTACTCTGTCAAAATCTTGCTTGTATTGCATCAGAATACAAAATTTGGGAATAAGAATGCAAAACTAACTCAGACCCAGAAAACATTTAGGAAATTGCCACTCAAGAATCCACAAATCAGCTGAGGCACCCAAAACAATGACAGCAAGCCAGAATTGGAGCAGGCCAACAGCTGTGCCCTGATTGAAAAACAACCTTCCTCTGGTGCCCTGAACTGAATATGCCAGCTTAAAACCAAAGCTCACATCAGAAAACTCATTACAAACCATGATACATAAGAAAAATGAGAAAAAAGCCAAAGAAACGCAAGAATCCATAATGATATTGGGCTTGATTTAGTCAAAAGGAAACCGGCTATTCCCAGATTCATCCACCCCTCCAGCTGACTGCCTGTGGAATTCTGACGGAATTATCCGGAAAATCGCAGGGAAACTCAGTTTGGAGGCAATTAATATCTGTCACCTCAGCCAAAGTGTCCCATTTTATTTTCCAAAACACAAAAACTCACCTTGGTCGTATTACCTGTGGATTTCTAAGCTTCAAACGCCTATTTATTGTGTTTTTTTTTTTATGGCAAAATGGCAAGTCTGTCCAAACTCTTGTTTGTATTGGGTCAGAATACAAAATTTTTGAAGGAAGAAGGAAAACCAACTCAGACGAACAAAACATTTAGGAAATTGATGCTCAAGAAACCTCAAATCGGCGGAGGCAACCAAAACAATGACAGTAAACCAGAATTGGAGTAACACAGCAGCTGTGCCCTGATTGAATAAGAACCTTCCTCTTGTGCCCTGAACTCCATATGCCAGCCTCAAAACCGAAGCTCACATCAGAAAATTCATTACAAACCATGATAAATCAGAAAAATGAGAAAAAAGCCAAAGAAATGCAAGAATCCATAATGATGTTGGGCTGGATTTAGTTTCAAGGAAACCGGCTGTTCCCAGATTCATCCACCCCTCCAGCTGACTGCCTGTGGAATTCTGACTGAATTAACCGGAAAATCGCAGTGAAACTCAGTTTGGAGGCAATTAATATATGTCACCTCAGCCAAACTGTTCCATTTGATTTTCCAAAACACAAAAACTCACCTTGGTCATGTTACCTCTGGATTTCTAAGCTTCAAAACCTATTTGTTGTGTTTTTTATTTCATAATGGCCACTCTGCCCAAACTCTTGTTTGTATTGCGTCAGAATACAAAATTTGGGAAGGAAGAAGGCAAAACCAACTCAGACCCAGAAAACTTTTAGGAAATTGCTGCTCAAAAAACCTCAAATTGGCGGAGGCACCCAAAACAATGACAGCAAGCCAGAATTGGAGCAGGCCAACAGCTGTGCTCTGTTTGAAAAAGACCGTTCCCCCGGTGCCCTGAACTCCATATTACAGCCTCAAAACCAAAGCTCACATCAGAAAATTCATTACAAACCATGATAAATAAGAAAAATGAGAAAAAAGCCAAAGAAATCAAGAATCCATAATGATATTGGGCTTCATTTAGTCGCAAGAAAACGGGCTGTTCCCGGATTCAACCACCCCTCCTGCTGACTGCCTGTGGAATTCTGACTGAATTAACCTGAAAATCGCAGTGAAACTCAGTTTGGAGGCAATTAATATCTGTCACCTCAGCCAAAGTGTTCCATTTTATTTTCCAAAACACAAAAACTCACCTTTGTTGTGTTACCTGTAGATTTCTAAGCTTCAAAAGCCTATTTGTGGTGTTTTTTATTTCATAATGGCTACCCTGCCGAAACTCTTGTTTGCATGGCGTCAGAATACAACATTTGGGAAGGAAGAAGGCAAAACCAACTCAGACCCAGAAAACATTTAGGAAATTGCCGCTCAAGAAACCACAAATCGGCTGAGGCACTCAAAACAATGACAGCAAGCCAGAATTGGAGGAAGCCAACAGCTGTGCCCTGTTTGAAAAAGACCATTCCTCAGGTGCCCTGAACTCCATATTGCAGCCTCAAAACCAAAGCTCACATCAGAAAATTCATTACACAGCATGCTATATCAGAAAAAGGAGAAAAAAGCCAAAGAAATGCAAGAATCAAGAATGATATTGGGCTTGATTTAGTCGCAAGGAAACGGGCTGTTCCTGGATTCATCCACCCCTCCAGCTGACTGCCTGTGGATCTGACTGAATTCACCTGAAAATCGCAGTGAAACTCAGTTTGGAGGCAATTAATATCTGTCACCTCAGCCAAAGTGTTCCATTTTATTTTCCAAAACACAAAAACTCACCTTGCTCGTGTTACCTATGGATTTATAAGCTTCAAAACCTATTTGTTGTGATTTTATTGCATAATGGCTACTCTGCCGAAACTCTTGTTTGTATGGCGTCAGAATACAACATTTGGGAAGGAAGAAGGCAAAACCAACTCAGACCCTGAAAACATGTAGTAAATTGTCGCTCAAAAGACCAATAATCGGCTGAGGCACCCAAAACAATGACAGCAAGGCAGAATAGGAGCAAATCAACAGCTGTGCACTTTTTGAAAAATAACCTTCCTCCGGTGCCCAGAACTCGATATTGCAGCCTCAAAACCAAAGCTCACATCAGAAAATTCATTACAAACCATGATAAATAAGAAAAATGAGACAAAAGCCAAAGAAATGCAAGAATCCATAATGATATTGGGCTTGATTGAGTCGCAAGGAAATTGGCTGTTCCCAGATTCATCCACCCCTCCAGCTGATGCCTGTGGAATTATGACTGAATTAACGGGAAAATCGCAGTGAACCTCAGTTTGGAGGCAATTAATATCTGTCACCTCAGCCAAAGTGTTCCATTTGATTTTTCAAAACACAAAAACTCACCTTGGTCGTGAACCTGTAGATTTCTAAGCTTCAAATGCCTATTTGTTGTGTTTTTTATTTCATAATCGCTACTCTGTCTGAACTCATGTTTGTATTGCGTCACAATACAAAATTTGAGAAGGAAGAAGGTAAAAACCTCTCAGACCCAGAAAACATTTAGGAAATTGCCGCTCAAGAAACCAAAAGTCAGCTGAGGCACCCAAAACAATGACAGCAAGGCAGACTTGGAGCAAGTCAACAGCTGTGCCCTTTTTGAAAAATAACCTTCCTCTTGTGCCCTGAACTCCATATTGCAGCCTCAAAACCAAAGCTCACATCAGAAAATTCATTACAAACCATGATAAATAAGAAAAATGAGACAAAAGCCAAAGAAATGCTAGAATCCATAATGATATTGGGCTTGATTGAGTCGCAAGGAAATTGGCTGTTCCCAGATTCATCCACCCCTCCAGCTGACTGCCTGTGGAATTATGACTGAATTAACCTGAAAATCGCAGTGATCCTCAGTTTGGAGGCAATTAATATCTGTCACCTCAGCCAAAGTGTTCCATTTTATTTTCCAAAATCAAAAACTCACCTTGGTCTCGTTACGAGTAGACTTATAAGCTTCAAACGCCTATTTGTTGTGTTTTTTATTTCATAATGGCTACTCTGCCCAAACTCTTGTTTGTATTCCATCAGAATACAAAATTTGGGAAGGAAGAAGGCAAAACCAACTCAGACCCAGAAAACATTTAGGAAATTGCCGCTCAAGATACCAAAAGTCAGCTGAGGCTCCCAAAACAATGACAGCAAGCCAGAATTGGAGCAAGCCAACATCTGTACCCTGTTTGAAAAAGACCATTTCTCAGGTGCCCTGAACTCAATATTGCAACCTCAAAACCAAAGCTCACATCAGAAAATTCATTACAAACCATGATAAATAAGAAAAATGAGAAAAAAGCCAAAGAAGTGCAAGAATCAAGAATGATATTGGGCTTGATTTAGTCGCAAGGAAACCGGCTGTTCCCGGATTCATCCACCCCTCCATCTGACTGCCTGTGGACTTCTGACTGAATTCACCTGAAAATCGCAGTGAAACTCAGTTTGGAGGCTATTAATATCTGTGACCTCAACAAAGTGTTCCATTTTATTTTCCAAAACACAAAAACTCACCTTGGTCGTGTTACCTGTATTTTTCTAAGCTTCAAACGCCTTTTTGTTGTGTTTTTTATTTCATAATGGCTACTCCGCCCAAACTCTTGTTTGTATTGCGTCAGAATTCATAATTTGGGAAGGAAGAAGGCAAAACCAACTCAGACCCAGAAAACCTTTAGGAAATTGCCGCTCAAGAAACCACAAATCGGCTGAGGCACTCAAAACAATGACAGCAAGCCAGAATTGGAGCAGCACAACAGCTGTGCCCTGTTTGAAAAAGACCATACCTCTGGTGCCCTGAACTCCATATTGCAGCCTCAAAACCAAAGCTCACATCAGAAAATTCATTACAAACCATGATAAATAAGAAAAATGAGAAAAAAGCCAAAGAAACGCAAGAATCCATAATGACATTGGGCTTGATTCAGTCGCAAGGAAACGGGCTGTTCCCGGATTCATCCACCCCTCCAGCTGACTGCCTGTGGAATTCTGACTGAATTAACCTGAAAATCGCAGTGAAACTCAGTTTGGAGGCAATTAATATCTGTAACCTCAGCCAAAGTGTTCCATTTCATTTTCCAAAACACAAAAACTCACCTTGGTCGTGTTACCTGTAGACTTCTAAGCTTCTAACACCTATTTGTTGTGTTTTTTTATTTCATAATGGCTGCTCTGTCCAAACTCTTGTTTGTAATGCGACAGAATACAAAATTTGGGAAGGAAGAAGGCAAAACCAACTCAGACCCAGAAAACATTTAGGAAATTGCCACTCAACAAACCAAAATTGAACTGAGGCATGCAAAACAATGACAGCAAGCCAGAATTGGAGCAAGCCAAGAGCTGTGCCCTGTTTAAAAAAAAAAAAACCTTCCTCTTGTGCCCTAAACTCCATATTGCAGCCTCAAAACCAAATCTCACATCAGAAAATTCATTACAAAGCAGGATAAATCAAAAAATGAGAAAAATGCCAAAGAAATACAGGAGACCTTTCTGATATTGGGCTGGATTTAGTCGCAAGGAAACCGGCTGCTCCCAGATTCATCCACCCCTCCAGCTGACTGCCTGTGGAATTCTCACTGAATTCACCTGAAAATCGCAGTCAAACTCAGTTTGGAGGCCATTAATATCTGTGACCTCAACAAAGTGTTCCATTTTATTTTCCAAAACACAAATACTCACCTTGGTCGTGTTTCGAGTAGACTTATAACTTCAAACGCCTATTTGTTGTGTTTTTTATTTCATAATGACTGCTCTGTTCAAACTCTTGTTTGTATTCCATCAGAATACAAAATTTGGGAAGGAAGAAGGCAAAACCAACTCAGACCCTGAAAACATTTAGGACATTGTGGCTCAAGAAACCACAAATTGGCTGAGGCACCCAAAAAAATGACAGCAAGCCAGAATTGGAGCAAGCCAACATCTGTACCCTGTTTGAAAAAGACCATTCCTCCGGTGCCCTGAACGCCATATTGCCGCCTCAAAACCAAAGCTCACATCAGAAAATTTATTACAAACCATGATAAATAAGAAAAAGGAGAAAAAAGCCAAAGAAATGCAAGAATCCATAATGATATTGGGCTTGATTTAGTCGCAAGGAAACCAGCTGTTCCCGGATTCATCCACCCCTCCAGCTGACTGCCTGTGGAATTCTGACTGAATTAACCTGAAAATCGCAGGGAACCTCAGTTTGGAGGCAATTAATATCTGTCACCTCAGCCAAAGTGTTCCATTTGATTTTCCAAAACACAAAAACTCACCTTGGTTGTGTTACCTGTAGATTTCTAATCTTCAAACGCCTATTTGTTGTGTTTTTTATTTCATAATGGCTACTCTGCCCAAACTTTTGTTTCTATTGCGTCAGATTACAAAATTTGGGCAGGAAGAAGGCAAAACCAACTCAGACCCAGAAAACATTTAGGAAATTGCCGCTCAAGGAACAAAGGGCCGCTGAGGAACCCAAAACTTTGAAAGCAAGACAGAATTGGAGCAAGCCAACAGCTGTGCCCTGATTGAAAAAGACCATTCCTCCGGTGTCCTGAACTCGATATTGCAACCTCAAAACCAAACCTCAGATCAGAAAATTCATTACAAATCATGATAAATAAGAAAAATCAGAAAAAATCCAAAGAAAAGCAGGAGTTCTTAGTGATATTGGGCTTGATTTATTCCCTTGTTAATGGCTGTTTCCAGATTCTTCTATACCTCCCAACTGAGTGTCTGTGGTTTCTGCTGAATTAAAATGAAATTCGCTGTGAAAATCGGTTTGGAGGCAATTAGTATCTGTCACCTCAGCAAAAGTGTTCCATGTCTTTTTACAAAACACAAAATCTCACCTTGGTCGTGTTACCTGTAGCTTTCAAAAGCCTATTTGATGTGTTTTTTATTTCATAATGTCTATTCTGTCCAAAATCTTGCTTGTATTGCGTCAGAATACAAAATTTGGGAAGTAAGAGGACAAAAACAACTGAGACTCAGAAAACGTTTAGGAAATTGCCACTCAAGAAACCTCAAATCGGCGGAGGCACCCAAAACAATGACAGCAAGCCAGAATTGGAGCAAGCCAGCAGCTGTGCCCTGATTGAAAAAGACCATTCCTCCGGTGCCCTGATCTCCATATTGCAGCCTCAAAACCAAAGCTCACATCAGAAAATTCATTACAAACCTTCATACATAAGAAAAATGAGAAAATACCCAAAAATGCAAGAATCCAGAATGATATTGGGCTGGATTTGTTCGCAAGGAAACCGGCTGTCCCGGATTCATCCAACCCTGCAGCTGACTGCCTGTGGAATTCTGACTGAATTAACCGGAAAATCGCAGTGAAACTCAGTTTGGAAGCAATTAATAACTGTCACCTCAGCTAAAGTGTTCCACTTTATTTTCTAAAACACAAAAACTCACCTCGGTCGTGTTACCTGTAGATTTCTAAGCTTCAAACGCCTATTTGTTGTGTTTTTTGTTTCATAATGGCTACTCTGCCCAAACTCTTGTTTGTATTTGGGCAGAATACAAATATTGGCAAGGAATAAAGCAAAACCAACTCAGACCCAGAAAACATTTAGGAAATTGCCGCTCAAGCAACAAAGGGCCGCTGAGGAACCCAAATCTTTGAAAGCAAGACAGAATTGGAGCAAGCCAACAGCTGTGCCCTGATTGAAAAAGACCATTCCTCCGGTGTCCTGAACTCGATATTGCAGCCTCAAAACCAAACCTCAGATCAGAAAATTCATTACAAACCATGATAAATAAGAAAAATCAGAAAAAATCCAAAGAAATGCAGGAGTTCTTAGTGATATTGGGCTTGATTTATTCCCTTGTTAATGGCTGTTTCCAGATTCTTCTATACCTCCCAGCTGAGTGTCTGTGGTTTCTGACTGAATTAAAATGAAATTCGCTGTGAAACTCGGTTTGGAGGCAATTAATATCTGTCACCTCAGTAAAAGTGTTCCATGTCTTTTTACAAAACACAAAATCTCACCTTGGTCGTGTTACCTGTAGCTTTCAAAAGCCTATTTGATGTGTTTTTTATTTCATAATGTCTATTCTGTCCAAAGTCTTGTTTGTATGCCATCAGAAAAGAAAATTTGGGAAGGAAGACGGCAAAACCAACTCAGACCCAGAAAACATTTAGGAAATTGCCACTCAAGAAACCGAAAGTCAGCTGAGGCACCCAAATAAATGGCAGCAAGCCAGAATTGGAGCAGGCCAACAGCTGTGCCCTGATTGAAAAAGACGATTCCTCCGGTGCCCTGAACTCCATATTGCAGCCTCAAAACCAAAGCTCACATCAGAAAATTCATTACAAACCATGATAAATAAGAAAAATGAGAAAAAAGCCAAAGAAATGCAAGAATCCATAATGATATTGGGCTTGATTTAGTCGCAAGGAAACCGGCTGTTCCCGGATTCATCCACCCCTCCAGCTGACAGCTTGTGGAATTCTGACTGAATTAACCTGAAAATTGCAGTGAAACTCAGTTTGGAGGCAATTAATATCTGTCACCTCAGCCAAAGTGTTCCATTTGATTTTCCAAAACACAAAAGCTCACCTTGGTTGTGTTACCTGTAGATTTCTAAGCTTCAAACGCCTATTTGTTGTGTTTTTTATTTCATAATGGCTACTCTGCCCAAACTCTTGTTTGTATTGCGTCAGATTACAAAATTTGGGAAGGAAGAAGGCAAAACCAACTCAGACCCAGAAAACATTTAGGAAATTGCCGCTCAAGAAACAAAGGGCCGCTGAGGAACCCAAAACAATGACAGCAAGCCAGAATTGGAGGAAGCCAACAGCTGTGCCCTGTTTGAAAAAGACCATTCCCCCGGTGGCCTGAACTCCATATTGCAGCCTCAAAACCAAAGCTCACATCAGAAAATTCATTACAAACCATGATAAATAACAAAAATGAGAAAAAAGCCAAATAAATGCAAGAATCCAGAATGATATTCGGCTTGATTTAGTTGCAAAGAAACCGGCTGTTCCCGGATTCATCCTCTGCTCCAGCTCACTGCCTGTGGAATTCTGACTGAATTAACCTGAAAATCGCAGGGAAACTCAGTTTGGAGGCAATTAATATCTGTCACCTCAGCCAAAGTGTTCCATTTGATTTTCCAAAACACAAAAACTCACCTTGGTTGTGTTACCTGTAGATTTCTAAGCTTCAAACGCATATTTGTCGTGTTTTTTATTTCATAATGGCTACTCTGCCCAAACTCTTGTTTGTATTGCGTCAGATTACAAAATTTGGGAAGGAAGAAGGCAAAACCAACTCAGACCCAGAAAACATTTAGGAAATTGCCGCTCAAGAAACAAAGGGCCGCTGAGGAAGCCAAAACCTTGAAAGCAAGACAGAATTGGAGCAAGCCAACAGCTGTGCCCTGATTGAAAAAGACCATTCCTCCGGTGTCCTGAACTCGATATTGCAGCCTCAAAACCAAAGCTCACATCAGAAAATTCATTACAAACCATGATAAATAAGAAAAATCAAGGCCGGCGCCGCGGCTCACTAGGCTAATCCTCCGCCTAGCGGCGCCGGCACACCGGGTTCTAGTCCCGCTCGGGGCGCCGGATTCTGTCCCGGTTGCCCCTCTTCCAGGCCAGCCCTCTGCTGTGGCCAGGGAGTGCAGTGGAGGATGGCCCAGGTGCTTGGGCCCTGCACCCCATGGGAGACCAGGAAAAGCACCTGGCTCCTGGCTCCTGCCATCGGATCAGCGCGGTGCGCTGGCCGCAGCGCGCCGGCCGCGGCGGCCATTGGAGGGTGAACCAACGGCAAAGGAAGACCTTTCTCTCTGTCTCTCTCTCTCACTGTCCACTCTGCCTGTCAAAAAAAATAAAAAATAAAAAAATAAAAAAAATAAAAAAAAAATAAAAAAAAATAAAAAAAAAAAAAAAAGAAAAATCAGAAAAAATCCAAAGAAATGCAGGAGTTCTTAGTGATATTGGGCTTGATTTATTCCCTTGTTAATGGCTGTTTCCAGATTCTTCTATACCTCCCAGCTGAGTGTCTGTGGTTTCTGACTGAATTAAAATGAAATTCGCTGTGAAACTCGGTTTGGAGGCAATTAATATCTGTCACCTCAGCAAAAGTGTTCCATATCTTTTTCCAAAACACAAAATCTCACCTTGGTCGTGTTACCTGTAGCTTTCAAAAGCCTATTTGATGTGTTTTTTATTTCATAATGTCTATTCTGTCCAAAATCTTGCTTGTATTACGTCAGAATACAAAATTTGGGAAGGAAGAGGACAAAAACAACTGAGACTCAGAAAACGTTTAGGAAATTGCCACTCAAGAAACCTCAAATCGGCGGAGGCACCCAAAACAATGACAGCAAGCCAGAATTGGAGCAAGCCAGCAGCTGTGCCCTGATTGAAAAAGACCATTCCTCCGGTGCCCTGAACTCCATATTGCAGCCTCAAAACCAAAGCTCACATCAGAAAATTCATTACAAACCATGATAAATAAGAAATATCAGAATAAAGCCAAAGAAATGCAAGAATCCATAATGATATTGGGCTTCATTTAGTTGCAAGGAAACCGGCTATTCCCGGATTCATCCACCCCTCCAGCTGACTGCCTGTGGAATTCTGACTGAATTAACCTGAACGGAGGCAGTTAATATCTGTCACCACAGCCAACTTGTTCCATTTGATTTTCCAAAACACAAAATCTCACCTTGGTCGTGTTACCTGTAGCTTCAAAAGCCTATTTGTTGTGTTTTTTATTTCCTAATGGCTACTCTGTCCAAACTCTTGTTTGTATTGTGTCAGAATACAAAATTTGGGAAGGAAAAAGGAAAACCAACTCAGACCAAGAAAACATTTAGGATATTGATGCTCAAGAAACTTCAAATCGGCGGAGGCACCCAAAACAATGACAGCAAGCCAGAATTGGAGCAAGCCAACAGCTGTGACCTGATTGAATAAGAACCTTCCTCTTGTGCCCTGAACTCCATATGCCAGCCTCAAAACCAAAGCTCACATCAGAAAATTCAATACAAACCACTAAAATTAAGAAAAATGAGAAAAAGGCCAAAGAAATTCAAGAATTCATAATGATATTGGGCTTGATTTTGTCGCAAGGAAACCGTATATTCCCAGATTCATCCACCTCTCCAGCTGATGCCTGAGGAATATTGACTGAATTAACCTGAACGGAGGCAGTTAATATCTGTCCCCACAGCCAAAGTGTTCCATTTCATTTTCCAAAACAAAATCTCACCTTGGTCGTGTTACCTGTAGCGTTCAAAAGCCTATTTGATGTGTTATTTATTTCATAATGGCTATTCTGTCCAAACTCTTGTTTCTGTTGCGTCAGAATACAAAATTTGGGAAGGAAGAGGACAAAACCAACTGAGACTCAGAAACCGTTTAGGAAATTGCCACTCAAGAAACCTCAAATCGGCGGAGGCACCCAAAACAATGACAGCAAGCCAGAATTGGAGCAGGCCAACAGCTGTACCCTGATTGAAAAAGACCATTCCTCCGGTGCCCTGAACTCCATACTGCAGCCACAAAACCAAAGCTCACATCAGAAAATTCATTACAAACCATGATAAATAAGAAAAATGAGAAAAAAAGTCAAAGAAATGCAAGAATCAAGAATGATATTGGCCTTGATACTGTCGCAAGGAAACCGGCTGTTCCCAGATTCATCCACCCCTCCAGCTGACAGCCTGTGGAATTCTGACTGAATTAACCTGAATGAAGGCAGTTAATATCTGTCACCACAGCCTAAGTGTTCCATTTTATTTTTTCAAAACACAAAATCTCACCTTGGTCGTGTTACCTGTAGCTTAAAACACCTATTTGATGTGTTTTTTATTTCATAATGGCTACTCTGTCCAAACTCTTGTTTGTATTGCGTCAGAATACAAAATTTGGGAAGGAAGAAGGCAAAACCAACTCAGACCCAGAAAACGTTTAGGAAATTGCCATTCAAAAATCCAAATTCAGCTGAGGCACCCAAAACAATGACAGCAAGCCAGAATTGGAGCAGGCCAACAACTGTGCCCTGTTTGGAAAAGACCATTCCCCCGGTGGCCTGAACTCCATATTGCAGCCTCAAAACCAAAGCTCACATCAGAAAATTCATTACAAATCATGATAAATAACAAAAATGAGAAAAAAGGCAAAGAAATGCAAGAATCCAGAATGATATTGGGCTTGATTCAGTTGCAAGGAAACTGGCTGTTCCCGGATTCATCCACCCCTCCATCTGACTGCCTGTGGAATTCTGATTGAATTAACCTGAAAATCGCAGTGAAACTCTGTTTGGAGGCAATTAATATCTGTCACCTCAGCCAAAGTGTTCCATTTTATTTTCCAAAACACAAAAGCTCACCTTGGTCGTGTTACCTGTAGATTTCTAAGCTACAAATGCCTATTTGTTGTGTTTTTCATTACAAAATGGCTACTCTGTCCAAACTCTTGTTTCTAATGCAGCAGAATACAAAATTTGGGAAGGAAAAAGGCAAAACCAACACAGACCCAGAAAACTTTCAGGAAAATGCCACACAAGAAACCAAATTTGGAGGGAATTAGAATCTGTCCCCTCAGCAAAAGGGTTCCATGTCATTTTCCAAAACACAGAAACACATCTTGTTCATATTGCCTACAGTTCTCATTCTGAAAGGGCAATTTGATGTGTTTTTTTTTTCTTTCATAATGGCTACTCTGTCCAAAATCTTGCTTGTATTGCATCAGAATACAAAATTTGGGAATAAGAAGGCAAAACCGACTCAGACCCAGAAAACATTTAGGAAATTGGCACTCAAGAAACCACAAATCTCCTGAGGCACCCAAACAATGACAGCAAGCCAGAATTGGAGCAGGCCAACAGCTGTGACCTGATTGAAAAAGAACCTTCCACTTGTGCCCTGAACTCAATATGCCAGCCTCAAAACCAAAGCTCACATCAGAAAATTCATTACAAACCATGATAAATAAGAAAGATGAGAAAA
Organism: Oryctolagus cuniculus; assembly: GCF_051225735.1. Classification (NCBI taxonomy): domain Eukaryota; kingdom Metazoa; phylum Chordata; class Mammalia; order Lagomorpha; family Leporidae; genus Oryctolagus; species Oryctolagus cuniculus. The sequence continues at coordinate 324,348 of NW_028301697.1, read as the reverse complement.
AAGTCAAAGAAATGCAAGAATCCATAATGATATTGGGCTTGATTTAGTCGCAAGGAAATCGGCTGTTCCCAGATTCATCCACAGCTCCAGCTGACTGCCTGTGGAATTCTGACTGAATTAACCTGAATATCGCAGTGAAACTCAGTTTGGAGGCAATTAATATCTGTCACCTCAGCCAAAGTGTTCCATTTTATTTTCCAAAACAAAAAAAATCATATTGGCGTGTTACCAGCAGATTTATAATCTGTAAATGTCTATTTGTTGCATTGTGTCAGAATACAAAATTTGGGAAGGAATAAGGCAAAACTAACTCAGACCCAGAAAAAATTTAGAAAATTGCCGCTCAAGAAACCAAAAGTCAGCTGAAACCCCAAAACCAATGACAGCAACCCAGAATTGGAGCAAGCTAACAGCTGTGCCCTGTTTTAAAAAGACCATTCTTCCGGTGCCCTGAACTCCATATTGCCGTCTCAAAAGCAAAGCTCACATCAGAATATTCATTACAAACCTTGATAATAAGGGAAATGTGAAAAAGTCAAATAAATGCAAGAGTCCTTTGTGATATTTGGCTGGATTAGACACAAGGAAACTGGCTGTTCCAGATTCATCAACCCCTTCCACAGACTGACTTTGGAATTCTGATGGAATTCACCTCAAAATCGCACTCACACTCAATTGGAAGGTAATTAGAATCTGTCCCCTCAGCAGAAGTGTTCCAAGTCATTATCCAAAACACAGAAACTCATCTTGGTCTTGTTCCCTGTAGCTTTTGAATCCTGAAAGGGCTTTTTGCCGTATTTTCTTTTTTTTCATAATAGCTACTCTGTCCAAAATCTTGCTTGTATTGCATCAGAATACAAAATTTGGGAAGGAAGAAGGCAAAGCCAACTCAGACCCAGAGAACATTTGGGAAATTGCCACACAAGAAACCACAAATCGGCTGAGGCCCCCAAAACAATGACAGCAAGCCAGAAGTGGAGCAAGCCAACAGCTGTGCCCTGATTGAAAAAGAACCATCCTCTTGTGCCCTGAACTCAATATGCCAACCTCAAAAACAAAGCGCACATCAGAAAATTCATTACAAACCATCATACATAACAAAAATGAGAAAAAAGCCAAAGAAATGCAAGAATCCATAATGATATTGGGATTGATTTAGTTGTAAGGAATCCGGCTATTCCTGGATTCGTCCACCCCTCGAGGTGACTGCCTGTGCAATTCTCACTGAATTAACCTGAAAATCACAGGGAAACTCAGTTTGGAGGCAATTAATATATGTCACCTGAGCCAAAGTGTTCCATTTTATTTTCCAAAACACAAAAACTCACCTTGTTCGTGTTACCTGTAGATTTCTAAGCTTCAAACGCCTATTTGTTGTGTGTTTTATTTCATAATGGCTACTCTGTCCAAACTCTTGTTTGTATTGAGTCAGAATAAAAAATTTGGGAATAAGAAGAAAAAACCGTGTCAGACCCAGAAAACATTTAGGAAATTGCCACTCAAGAAACCTCAAATTTGCTGAGGCACCCAAAACAATGACAGCAAGCCAGAATTAGAGCAAGCCAACAGCTGTGCCCTGATTGAAAAAGAACATTTCTCTTGTGCCCGGAAGTTCTTATTGCAGCCTCAAATCCAAAGCTCACATCAAAAATTCATTACCAACCATGATAAATAAGAAAAAAGAGAAAAAAGCCAAAGAAATGCAAGAATCCATAATGATATTGGGCTTGATTTAGTCGTAAGAAATCTGGCTAGTCCTGGATTCATCCACCCCTCCAGGTGACTGCCTGTGCAATTCTCACTGAATTAACCTGAAAATCACAGTGAAACTCAGTTTGGAGGCAATTAATATCTGTCACCTCAGCCAAAGAGTTCCATTTGATTTTCCAAAACACAAAAACTCACCTTGGTCGTGTTACCTGTAGATTTCTAAGCTTCAAACGACTATGTGCTGTGTTTTTTATTTCATAATGGCTACTCTGTCCAAACTCTAGTTTATATTGCGTCAGAATACAAAATTTGGGAAGGAAGAAGGCAAAACCAACTCCAACCAAGAAAACATTTAGGAAATTGCCGCTCAAGAAACCAAAAGTCAGCTGAGGCACCCAAAACAAGGACAGCAAGCCAGAATTGGAGCAAGCCAACAGCTGTGCCCTGATTGAAAAAGAACCTTCCTCTTGTGCCCTGAACTCAATATGCCAGCCTCAAAACCAAAGCTCACATCAGAAAATTCATTACAAACCATGATAAATAAGAAAAATGAGAAAAAAGCCAAAGAAATGCAGGAGTTCTTAGTGATATTGGGCTTCATGTATTCCCATGTAAACTGCTGTTTCCAGATTCTTCCACACCTCCCAGCTGAGTGAATGTGTATTCTGACTGAATTAACCTGGAAATCGCAGTGAAACTCACTTTGGAGAGAATTAGAAATTGTCCCCTCAGCAGAAGTGTTCCATGACACTTTCTAAAACACAAAAACTCACCTTGGTCATGTTACCTATCGATTTCTAAGCTTCAAACGCGTAATGTTGTGTTTTTAATTTCATAATGGCTACTCTGTCCAAACTCTTGTTTGTATTGCATCAGAATAGAAAATTTGGGAAGGAAGAAGGCAAAACAAACTCAGACCCAGAAAACCTTCAGAAAATGTGGATCAAAAAACAACAACGCTGAGGCACCCAAAACCTTTAAAGCAAGACAGAATTGTAGCAAACCAATAGCTGTGCCCTGATTGAAAAAGAACCTTCCTCTTGTGCCCTGAACCCAATATGCCAGCATCAAAACCAAAGCTCACATCAGAAAATTCATTACAAACCATGATAAAAAGAAAAATGAGAAAATAGCCAAGGAAATGCAAGAATCCATAATGATATTGGGCTTGATTCAGTCACAACGAAACCGGCTGTTCCCAGATCCATCCACCCTTTCAGCTGACTGCCTGTGGACTTCTGAATGAATTAACCTGAAAATCGCAGTGAAACTCAGTTTGGAGACTATTAATATCTGTCACCTCAGCCAAAGTATTCCATATTTTTTTCCAAAACACAAAAACTCACCTTAGTCGCGTTACCTGTAGATTTCTAAGCTTCAAACGCCTATTTGTTGTGCTTTTAATTTCATAATGGCTACTCTGTCTAAACTCTTGTTTATATTTCTTCAGAATACAAAATTTGGGAAGGAAGAAGGCAAAACCAACTCAGACCCAGAAAACATTTAGGAAATTGCCACTGAGGAAACGACAAATTGGCTGAGGCACCCAAACCAATGACAGCAAGCCAGAATTGGAGCAAGGCAACAGCTGTGCCCTGATTAAAAAAGACCATTCCTCAGGTTCCCTGAACTCCATATTGCAGCCTCAAAACCAAAGAACACATCAGCAAATTCATTACAAACCATGATAAATAAGAAAAATGAGAAAATAGACAAAGACATGCAAGAATCCATAATGATATTGGGCTGGATTTAGTCGCAAGGAAACCGGCTGTTCCCGGATTCATCCACCCCTCCAGCTGACTGCCTGTGGAATTCTCACTGAATTCACCTGAAAATCACAGTGAAACTCAGTTTGGAGGCAATTAATATCTGTCACCTCAGCCAAAGTCTTCCATTTCATTTTCCAAAACACAAAACCTCACCTTGGTTGAGTTACCTGTAGATTTCTAAGCTTCCAACGCCTATTTGTTGTGTTTTTTATTTCATAATGGCTACTCTGCCCAAACTCTTGTTTGTATGGCGTCAGAATACAAAATTTGGGAAGAAGGCAAAACCAACTCAGACCCAGAAAACATTTAGGAAATTGCCGCTCAAGTAACCAAAAGTCAGCTGAGGCACCCAAAACAAGGACAGCAAGCCAGAATTGGAGCAAGCCAACAGCTGTGCCCTGATTGAAAAAGAACCTTCCTCTTGTGCCCTGAACTCAATATGCCAGCCTCAAAACTAAAGCTCACATCAGAAATTTCATTACAAACCATGATAAATAAGGGAAATGTGAAAAAGCCAAAGAAATGCAAGAGGCCTTTGTGATATTTGGCTGGATTTAGACAGAAGGAAACTGGCTGTTTAAAGATTCATCCCCCCCTTCCACAGAATGAGTTTGGAATTCTGACTCAATTCACCTCAAAATCGCACTGACACTCAATTTGGAGGGAATTACTATCTGTCCCCTCAGCAGAAGTGTTCCATGTCATTTTCCAAAACACAGAAACTCATCTTGCTCATGTTGCCTGTAGATTTCTAATCCTGAAAGGGTAATTTGGTGTGTTTTTTTTTTTCTTTCATAATGGCTACTCTGTCCAAAATCTTGCTTGTATTGCATCAGAATACAAAATTAGGGAATAAGAAGGCAAAACCAACTCAGACCCAGAAAACATTTAGGAAATTACCACTCAAGAATCCACAAATTGGCTGAGGGACACAAAAAAACGACAGCAAGCCAGAATTGGAGCAAGCCAACAGCTGAGCCCTGTTTGAAAAAGACCATTCCTCTGGTGCCCTGAACTCAATATGCCAGCCTCAAAACCAAAGATCACACAAGAAAATTCATTACAAACCATGATGAATAAGAAAAATGAGAAAAAAGCCAAAGAAATGCAAGAATCCATAATGATATTGGGCTTGATTCAGTCACAAGGAAACCGGCTGTTCCCGGATTCATCCAACCCTAAAGCTGACTGTCCATAGACTTCTGACTAAATTAACCTGAAATTCGCAGTGAAACTCAGTTTGGAGGCAATATATAACTGTCACCTCAGCCAAAGTGTTCCATTTTATTTTCCAAAACACAAAAACTCACCTTGTTCGTGTTACCTGTAGATTTATAAGCTTCAAATGCCTATGTGTTGTGTTTCTTATTTCATAATGGCTACTCTGTCCAAACTCTTGTTTGTATTGCGTCAGAATACAAAATTTGGGGAGGAAGAAGGCAAAACCAACTCAGACCCAGAAAACATTTAGGAAATTGCTGCTCAAGAAACCTCAAATCGGCTGGGGCACCTAAACCAATGACAGCAAGCCAGAATTGGAGCAAGCCAACAGCTGTGCCCTGATTGAAAAAGAACCATTCTCTTGTGCACTGAACTCCATATTGCAGCCTCAAAACCAAAGCTCACATCAGAAAATTCATTATTCTGTCCAAACTCTTGTTTGTATTGAGTCAGAATACAAAATTTGGGAAGGAAGAAGGCAAAACCAACTCAGACCCAGAAAACATTTAGAAAATTGCCTCTCAAGAAACCAAACACCGCTGAGGCACCCAAAAACTTAAAACAAGACAGAATTGGAGCAAGCCAACAGCTGTGCCCTGATTGAAAACGAACCTTCCTCTTGTGCCCTGAACTCAATATTCCAGACTCAAAACCAAAGCTCACATCAGAAAATTCATTACAATGCATGATAAATAAGAAAAAAGAGAAAAAAGGCAAAGAAATGCAGGAGTTCTTAGTAATATTGGGCTTGATTTATTGCCATGTAAACGGCTGTTTCCAGATTCATCCACACCTCCCAGCTGAATGTCTGTGGTTTCTGACTGAATTAACCTGAAAATTGCAGTGAAACTCGGTTTGGAGGCAATTAATATCTGTCACCTCAGCCAAAGTGTTCCATTTTATCTTCCAAAACTCAAAAACTCACCTTAGTCTTCTTACCTGTAGATTTCAAAACTTCAAATGCCTATTTGTTTTGTTTTTTATTTCATAATGGCTACTCTGCCCAAGCTCTTGTTTGTATTGCGTCAGAATACAAAATTTGGCAAGGAAGAAGGCAAAACCGACTGAGACCCAGAAAACATTTAGGAAATTGCCACTCAAGAATCCAAAAGTCAGCGGAGGAACCTACAACAATGACAGCAAGCCAGAATTGGAGCAAGCCAACAGCTGTGCCCTGATTGAAAAAGAACCTTCCTCTTATGCCCTGAGCTCAATATAGCAGATTCAAAACCAAAGCTCACATCAGAAAATTCATTACAAACTATTATAAATCAGAAAAATTAGAAAAAAGCCAAAGAAATGCAGGAGTTCTTAGTAATATTGGGCTTGATTTATTGCCATGTAAACGGCTGTTTCCAGATTCATCCACACCTCCCAGCTGAGTGTCTGTGGTTTCTGACTGAATTAACCTGAAAATCGCAGTGAAACTCGGTTTGGAGGCAATTAATATCTGTCACCTCAGCCAAAGTGTTCCATTTTATCTTCCAAAACTCAAAAACTCACCTTAGTATTCTTACCTGTAGATTTCTAAGCTTCAAATGCCTATTTGTTTTGTTTTTTATTTCATCATTGCTAGTCTGTCCAAACTCTTGTTTGTATTGCGTCAGAATACAAAATTTGGGATTAAGAAGGAAAAACCGTGTCAGACCCAGAAAACATTTAGGAAATTGCCACTCAAGAAACCAAAAGTCAGCTGAGGAACCCACAACAATTACAGCAAGCCAGAATTGGAGAAAGCCAACAGCTGTGCCCTGATTGAAAGAGAACCTTCCTCTTGTGCCCTGAACTCAATATGCCAGCCTCAAAAGCAAAGCTCACATCAGAAAATTCATTACAAACCATGATAAATAAGAAAAATGAGAAAAAAGCCAAAGAAATGCAGGAGTTCTTAGGGATATTGGGCTTGAATTATGGCCATGTAAACGGCTGTTTCCAGATACATCCACACCTCCCAACTGAGTGTCTTTGGTTTCTGAATGAATTAACAAAAAAATCGCAGTGAAACTCGGTTTTGGAGGCAATTAATATCTGTCACCTCAGTCAGAGTATTCAATTTTATTTTCATAAACACAAAAACTTACCTTGCTCGTGTTACCTGTACATATATCAGCTTCAAACGCATATTTATTGTGTTTTTTATTTCATAATGGCTACTCTGTCCAAACTCTTGTTTGTATTACGTCAGAATAGAAAATTTGGAAAGGAAGAAGGCAAAACCAACTCAGACCCAGAAAACATGTAGGAAATTGCCGCTAAAGAAACCAAAAACAGCTGAGGCACGCAAAACAATGACAGCAAGCCAGAATTGCAACAAGCCAACAGCTGTGTCCTGTTTGAAAAAGACCATTGATCCGCTGCCCTGAACTCAATATGCCAGCCTCAAAACCAAAGCTCACATCAGAAAATTCATTACAAACCATGATAAATCAGAAAAATGAGACAAAAGCCAAAGAAATGCACGAGTTCTTAGTGATATTTGGCTGGATTTAGACACAAGGAAACTGGTTGTTTAAAGATTCATCCCCCCCTTCCACTGACTGACTTTGGAATTCTGATTGATTTCACATCAAAATTGCACTCACACTCAATTTGGAGGGAATTAGAATCTGTCCCCTCAGCAGAAGGGTTCCATGTCATTTTCCAAAACACAGAAACTAATCTTGATCACGTTGCCAGTAGATTTCTAATCCTGAAAGGGCAATTTCTGTGTTATTTTTTTTTCTTTCATAATGGCTACTCTGTCCAAATCTTGCTTGTATTGCATCAGAATACAAAATATGGGAATAAGAAGGCAAAACCGACTCAGACCCAGAAAACATTAAGGAAATTGCCGCTCAAGAAACCACAAATCGGCTGAGGTTCCCAAAACAATGACAGCAAGCCAGAATTGGAGCAAGCCAACAGCTGTGCCCTGATTGAAAAAGAACCTTCCTCTTGTGCCCTGAACTCAATATGCCAGCCTCAAAACCAAAGCTCACATCAGAAAATTCATTACAAATCATCATAAATAAGAAAAAAGAGAAAAAAGCCAAAGAAATGCAAGAATCCATAATCATAGTGGCTTGAATTAGTTGCAAGGAAACCGGCTGTTCCCGGATTCATCCACCCCTCCAGCTGACTGCCTGTGGAATTCTGACTGAATTAACCTGAAAATCGCAGTAAGACTCAGTTTGGAGGCAATAATATCAGTCACCTCAGCCAAAGTGTTCCATTTGATTTTCCAAATCACAAAAACTCACCTTGGTCATGTTACCCTTAGATTCATAAGCTTCAAACGCTAATTTGTTTTTTTTTTTTTATTTCATGATGGCTACTCTGTCCAAACTCTTGTTTGTATTGCGTCAGAATACAAAATGTGGGAAGGAAAAGGGAAAACCAACTCAGACCCAGAAAACATTTAGGAAATTGCCGCTCAAGAAACCACAAATCGGCTGAGGCTCCCAAACCAATGACAGCAAGCCAGAATTGGAGCAAGCCAACAGCTGTGCCCTGATTGAACAAGAACATTAATCCAGTGCCCTGAACTCCATATACCAGTCTCAAAACCAAAGCTCACATCAGAAAATGCATTAGAAACCATGATAAATAAGGGAAATCTGAGAAAGCCAAAGAAATTCAAGAGTCCTTTTTGGTATTTGGCTGGATTTAGACACAAAGAAACTGGCTGTTTCCGGATTCATCCCCCCCTTCCACAGACAGACTTTGGAATTCTGATTGAATTCACCTCAAAATCGCACTCACACTCAATTTGGAGGGAATTAGAATCTGTCCCCTCAGCAGAAGGGTTCCATGTCATTTTCCAAAACACAGAAACTCATCTTGGTCTAGTTGCCTGTAGATTTCTAATCCTGAAAGGGCAATTTGCTGTGTTTTTTTTTTTTTTTCTTTCATAATGGCTACTCTGTCCAAATCTTGCTTATGTTGCATCAGAATACAAAATTTGGGAATAAGAAGGCAAATCCGACTCAGACCTAGAAAACATTTAGGAAACTGCAACACAAGAATCCACAAATCAGCTGAGGCACCCAAAACAATGACAGCAAGCAGAATTGCAGCAAGACAACAGCTGTGCCCTGATTGAAAAAGAACCTTCCTCTTGTGCCCTGAACTCAATATGCCAGCCTCAAAAGCAAAGCTCACATCAGAAAATTCATTAGAAACCATGATAAATAAGAAAAATGAGAAAAAAGCCAAAGAAATGCAGGAGTTCTTAGGGATATTGGGCTTGAATTATGGCCATGTAAACGGCTGTTTCCAGATACATCCACACCTCCCAACTGAGTGTCTTTGGTTTCTGAATGAATTAACAAAAAAATCGCAGTGAAACTCGGTTTTGGAGGCAATTAATATCTGTCACCTCAGCCAAAGTGTTCAATTTTATTTTCATAAACACAAAAACTTACCTTGCTCGTGTTACCTGTACATATATAAGCTTCAAACGCATATTTGTTGTGTTTTTTATTTCATAATGGCTACTCTGTCCAAACTCTTGTTTGTATTACGTCAGAATACAAAATTTGGAAAGGAAGAAGGCAAAACCAACTGAGACCCAGAAAACATGTAGGAAATTGCCGCTCAAGAAACCACAAATCAGCTGAGGCACCCAAAACCTTGAAAGCAAGACAGAATTGGAGCAAGCCAACAGCTGTGCCCTGTTTTAAAAAGACCATTCCTGCGGTGCCCTGAACTCCATATTGCAGCCTCAAAACCAAAGCTCCCATCAGAAAATTCATTACAAACCATGATAAATAAGGGAAATCTGAGAAAGCCAAAGAAATTCAAGAGTCCTTTGTGGTATTTGGCTGGATTTAGACACAAAGAAACTGGCTGTTTCCAGATTCATCCCCCCCTTCCACAGACAGACCTTGGAATTCTGATTGAATTCACCTCAAAATCGCACTCACACTCAATTTGGAGGGAATTAGAATCTGTCCCCTCAGCAGAAGTGTTCCATGTCATTTTCCAAAACACAGAAACTCATCTTGGTCGAGTTGCCTGTAGATTTCTAATCCTGAAAGGGCAATTTGCTGTGTATTTTTTTTTTCTTTCGTAATGGCTACTCTGCCAAAATCTTGCTTGTATTGATTCAGAATACAAAATTTGGGAATAAGAAGGCCAAACCGACTCAGACCCAGAAAACATTCAGGAAATTGCCGCTCAAGAAACCACAAATCGGCTGAGGCACCCAAAACAATGACAGCAAGCCAGAATTGGAGCAAGCCAACAGCTGTGCCCTGATTGAAAAAGAACCTTCCTCTTGTGCCCTGAGCTCAATGTACCAGCCTCAAAACCAAAGCTCACATCAGAAAATTCATTACAAACCATGATAAATAAGAAAAATGAGACAAAAGCCAAAGAAATGCACGAGTTCTTAGTGATATTTGGCTGGATTTAGACACAAGGAAACTGGCTGTTTAAAGATTCATCCCCCCTTCCACTGACTGACTTTGGAATTCTGATTGATTTCACCTCAAAATTGCACTCACACTCAATTTGGAGGGAATTAGAATCTGTCCCCTCAGCAGAAGGGTTCCATGTCATTTTCCAAAACACAGAAACTAATGTTGATCATGTTGCCAGTAGATTTCTAATCCTGAAAGGGCAATTTCTGTGTTTTTTTTTCTTTCATAATGGCTACTCTGTCCAAATCTTGCTTGTATTGCATCAGAATACAAAATATGGGAATAAGAAGGCAAAACCGACTCAGACCCAGAAAACATTAAGGAAATTGCCGCTCAAGAAACCACAAATCAGCTGAGGCACCCAAAACAATGACAGCAAGCCAGAATTGGAGGAAGCCAGCAGCTGTGCCCTGATTGAAAAAGAACCTACCTCTTGTGCCCTGAATTCAATATGCCAGCCTCAAAACCAAAGCTCACATCAGAAAATTCATTACAAACCATGATAAATAAGAAAAAAGAGAAAAAAGCCAAAGAAATGCAAGAATCCTTAATGATATTGGGCTTGATTTAGTCGCAAGGAAACCGGCTGTCCCCAGAAACATCCATACCTCCAGCTGTCTGCCTGTGGAATTCTGACTGAATTACCCTGAAAATCGCAGTGAAACTCAGTTTGGAGTCAATTAATATCTGTGACCTCAGCCAAAGTGTAACATTTTTTTTTCCAAAACACAAAAACTCACCTTGGTCATGTAACCTGTAGATTTTTAAGCTTCAAATGCCCATTTGTTGTGTTTTGTATTTCATAATCGGTACTCTGCCCAAACTCATGTTTGTATGGCGTCAGAATACAAAATTTGGGAAGGAGGAAGGCAAAACCAAATCAGACCAAGAAAACATTTAGGAAATTGCTGCTCAACAAACCAAAATTGAGCTGAGGCACCCAAAACAATGACAGCAAGCCAGAATTGGAGCAAGCCAACAGCTGTGCCCTGTTTGAAAAAGACCATTCCTCCAGTACCCTGAATTCCATATTCCAGCCTCAAAACCAAAGCTCACATCAGAAAATTCATTACAAACCATGATAAATAAGGGAAATGAGAAAAAGCCAAAGAAATGCAAGCCTGTGGAATCCTAACTGAATTAACTGAATTAATCTGAAAATCGCAGTGAAACTCGGTTTTGGAGGCAATTAATATCTGTCACCTCAGCCAGAGGGTTCAATTTTAATTTCGAAAACAAAAAATCATACCTTGGTCTTGTGACCAGTACATATATAAGCTTCAAACGCATATTTGTTGTGTTTTTTATTTCCTAATGGCTACTCTGTCCAAACTCTTGTATGTATTACGCCAGAATACAAAATTTGGGAAGGAAGAAGTCAAAACCTACTCAGAGCCAGAAAACATGTAGGAAATTGCCGCTCAAGAAACCACAAATGGGCTGAGGCACCCAAAACCTTGAAAGCAAGCCAGAATTGGAGCAAGCCAACAGCTGTGCCCTGATTGAAAAAGAACCTTCCTCTTGTGCCCTGAACTCAATATGCCAGCCTCAAAACTAAAGCTCACATCAGAAATTTCATTACAAACCATGATAAATAAGGGAAATCTGAGAAACCCAAAATAATTCAAGAGTCCTTTGTGGTATTTGGCTGGATTTAGACAGAAGGAAACAGGCTGTTTCCGGATTCATCCCCCCCTTCCACAGACTGACTTTGGAATTCTGACTCAATTCACCTCAAAATCGCACTCACACTCAATTTGGAGGGAATTAGAATCTGTCCCCTCAGCAGAAGTGTTCCATGTCATTTTCCAAAACACAGAAACTCATCTTGGTCGAGTTGCCTGTAGACTTCTAATCCTGAAAGGGCAATTTACTGTGTTTTTTTTTTTTTTTTCTTTCATAATGGCTACTCTGTCCAAAATCTTGCTTGTATTGCGTCAGAATACAAAATTTGGGAATAAGAAGGCAAATCCGACTCAGAACCAGAAAACATTTAGGAAACTGCAGAAAAAGAATCCACAAATCAGCTAAGGAATCCAAAACAATGACAGCAAGCAGAACTGGAGCACGCCAACAGCTGTGCCCTGATTGAAAAAGAACCTTCCTCTTGTGCCCTAAACTCAATATGCCAGCCACAAAACCAAAGCTCACATCAGAAAATTCATTTCAAACCATGATAAATAGGAAAAATCAGAAAAAAGCCAAAGAAATGCAAGTTTTCTTAGTGATATTGGGCTTGATTTATTCCTAAGTAAACAGCTGTTCCAGATTCATCCACAACTCCCAGCTGAGTGAATAGGGATTCTGACTGAATTAACCTCAAAATGGCAGTGAAATTCGGTTTGGAGACAATTAATATCTGTCACCTCAGCCAAAGTGTTCCTTTTTATTTTCCAAAACAAAAAAACTCACTTTGCTCATGTTTCCTATAGATTTCAAAGCGTCAAACGCCTATTTGTTGTGTTTTTTATTTCATAATGGCTACTCTGTCCAAAATCTTGCTTGTATTGCATCAACATACAAAATTTCGGAAGGTAGAAGGCAAAGCCAACTCAGACCCAGAAAACATTTAGGAAATTGCCACTCAAGAAACCAAAAGTCAGCTGAGGCTCCCAAAACCATAACAGCAAGCCAGAACTGGAGCAGGCAATCAGCTGACTCCTGATTGAAAAAGGCCATTCTTCCGGTACCCTGAACTCCATATTCCAGCCTCAAAACCAAAGCTCACATCAGGAAATTCATTACAAACCACGATACAAAGAAAAATGAGAAAAAAGCCAAGAAATGCAAGAAACCATAATGATATTGAGCTGGATTTAGTTGCAAGGAAACCGGCTGTTCCCGGATTCATCCAACACTCCAGCTGACTGCGTGTGGAATTCTGACTGAATTAACCTGAAAATTGCAGTGAAACTCAGTTTGGAGGCAATTAATATCTGTCACCTCAGCCAAAGTGTTCCATTTTATTTTCCAAAACCCAAAAACTCACCTTGGTCTTGTTACCTGTAGATTTCCAAGCTTCAAATGCCTATTTGTTGTGTTGTTTATTTCATAATGGCTACTCTGCCCAAACTCTTGTTTGTATTGCGTCAGAATACAAAATTTGGGAAGGAAGAAGGCAAATCCAACTCAGACACAGAAAACATTTAGGAAATTGCCGCTCAAGAAACCACAAATCGGCTGAGGCACTCAAAACAATGACAGCAAGCCAGAATTGGAGCAGGCCAACAGCTGTGCCCTGTTTGAAAAAGACTATTCCTCCGGTGCCCTGAACTCCATATTGCAGCCTCAAAACCAAAGCTGACATCAGAAAATTCATTACAAACCATGATAAATAAGAAAAATGAGAAAAAAGCCAAAGAAATGCAAGAATCCATAATGATATTGGGCTTGATTTAGTCGCAAGGAAACCGGCTGTTCCCGGATTCATCCACCCCTCCAGCTGACTGCCTGTGGAATTGTGACTGAATTAACCTGAATATCGCAGTGAAACTCCATTTGGAGGCAGTAAATAACTGTCACCTCAGCCAAAGTGTTCCATTTGATTTTCCAAAACACAAAAACTCACCTTGGTCGTGTTCCCTGTAGATTTCTAAGCTTCAAAAGCCTATTTGTTGTGTTTTTTATTTCATAATAGCTGCTCTGACCAAACTCTTGTTTGTATTGTGTCAGAATACAACATTTGGGAAGGAAGAAGGCAAAACCAACTCAGACCCAGAAAACATTTTGGAAATTGCCGCTCAAGAACCACTAATCGGCTGAGGCACTCAAAACAATGACAGCAAGCCAGAATTGTAGCAGGCCAACAGCTGTGCCGTGTTTGAAAAAGACCATTGCCCCGGTGCCCTGAACTCCATATTGCAGCCTCAAAACCAAAGCTGACATCAGAAAATGCATTACAAACCATGATAAATAAGAAAAATGAGAAAAAAGCCAAAGAAATGCAAGAATCCACAATGATATTGGGCTTGATTTAGTCGCAAGGAAACCATCTTTCCCGGATTCATCCACCCCTCCAGCTGACTGCTTGTGGAATTCTGACAGAATTAACCTGAAAATCGCAGTGAACCTCAGTTTGGAGGCAATTAATATCTGTGACCTCAGCCAAAGTGTAACATTTTTTTTTCCAAAACACAAAAACTCACCTTGGTCATGTAACCTGTTTGAAAAAGACCATTGCCCCGGTGCCCTGAACTCCATATTGCAGCCTCAAAACCAAAGCTGACATCAGAAAATTCATTACAAACCATGATAAATAAGAAAACGGAGAAAAAAGCCAAAAAATGCAAGAATCCATAATGATATTGGGCTTGAGTTAGTCGCAAGGAAACCGGCTGTTCCCGGATTCATCCACCCCTTCAGCGGACTGCCTGTGGAATTCTGACTGAATTAACCTGAATATCGCAGTGAAACTCAGTTTGGAGGCAATTAATATCTGTCACCTAGCCAAAGTGTTCCATTGTATTTTCCAAAACACAAAAACTCCCCTTGGTCGTGTTACCTGTAGATTTCTAAGCTTAAAACGCCTATTTGTAGTGTTTTTTATTTCATAATGGCTACTCTGCCCAAACTCTTGTTTGTATTCCATCAGAATACAAAATTTGGGAAGGAAGAAGGCAAAACCAACTCAGACCCAGAAAACATTTAAGAAATTGCCGCTCAAAAAACCACAAATCGGCTGAGGCACTCAAAACAATGACAGCAAGGCAGAATTGGAGCAGGCCTCAGCTGTGCTCTGTTTGAAAAAGACCATTCCTCCGGTGCCCTGAACTCCATATTGCAGCCTAAAAACCAAAGCTCACATCAGAAAATTCATTTAAACCATGATAAATAAGAAAGATGAGAAAAAAGCCAAAGAAATGCAAGAATCCAGAATGATATTGGGCTTGATTGAGTTGCAAGGAAACCGGCTCTTCCCGGATTCATCAACCCCTCCAGCTGACTGCCTGTGGAATTCTGACTGAATTAACCTGAAAATCGCAGTGAAACTCAGTTTGGAGGCAATTAATATCTGTCACCTCAGCCAAAGTGTTCCATTTGATTTTCCAAAACACAAAAACTCACCTTGGTCGTGTTACCTGTAGATTTCTAAGCTTCAAAAGACTATTTGTTGTGTTTTGTATTTCACACTGGCTACTCGCCCCAAACTCTTGTTTGTATGGCGTCAGAATACAAAATTTGGGAAGGAAAAAGGCAAAACCAACTCAGACGCAGAACACATGTAGGAAATTGCAGCTCAAGAAACCAAAAGTCAGCTGAGGCACTCAAAACAATAACAGCAAGCCAGAATTGGAGCAGGTCAAAAGCTGTGCCCTGTTTGAAAAAGACCATTCCTCCGGTGCCCTGAACTCAATATGCCAGCCTCAAAACCAAAGCTCACATCAGAAAATTCATTACAAACCATGATAAATAAGAAAACGGAGAAAAAAGCCAAAAAATGCAAGAATCCATAATGATATTGGGCTTGAGTTAGTCGCAAGGAAACCGGCTGTTCCTGGATTCATCCACCCCTCCAGCGGACTGCCTGTGGAATTCTGACAGAATTAACCTGAAAATCGCAGTGAACCTCAGTTTGGAGGCAATTAATATCTGTCACCTCAGACCATTTTATTATCTAAAACACAAACACTCACCTTGCTCGTGTTACCTATAGATTTCTAAGCTTCAAACGCCTATTTGTTGTATTTTTTATTTCATAATGGCTACTCTGTCCAGAAAACATTTAAAATTTCCACTCAAGAAACCACAAATCGGCTGAGGTACTTAAAACAATGACAGCAAGGCAGAATTGGAGCAGGCCAACAGCTGTGCCCTGTTTGAAAAAGACCATTCCTCCGGTGCCCTGAACTCAATATGCCAGCCTCAAAACCAAAGCTCACATCAGAAAATTCATTACAAACCATGATAAATAAGAAAACGGAGAAAAAAGCCAAAAAATGCAAGAATCCATAATGATATTGGGCTTGAGTTAGTCGCAAGGAAACCGGCTGTTCCCGGATTCATCCACCCCTTCAGCGGACTGCCTGTGGAATTCTGACTGAATTAACCTGAAT